>NC_077229.1:106787035-107087035 GCF_027887165.1 Monodelphis domestica
GGGATCACATTGATATGCCTACAGATATCCTTCATTATCTGGATACAGATATATCCCTCTTTGTGCATATCTATCCATTTTGCTTGTGGTCTTTGACTGATTTTTTTATTTTAAACCCTTACCCTCCATCTTAGAATCAATACTAAGATTATACAACCACTAAGTATCTGAGGTTGGATTTGAACTTGTGTTTTCCTAACTCTGGGCCCACCGCACTATCCACTAAGACACCTTGATCTCTAACACATTCTTTTCCCACTTGACAATCTCACTGAAATAAATTCTCCAATACTTCTTCACCTTCATTTTTACCACTCTCTCTTCTTATCTTCCTTCCTCTTCTCAGTCTTCTTTTCTCTTCTTCCCTCCCTCCTTCCTTCCTTCCTTCCTTCCTTCCTTCCTTCCTTCCTTCCTTCCTTCCTTCCTTCCTTCCTTCCTTCCTTCCTTCCTTCCTTCCTTCCTTCCTTCCTTCCTTCCTTCCTCCCTCCGTTCCTTCCTTCCTCCCTCCGTTCCTTCCTTCCTTCCTCCCTTCTTCCTTCCTCCCTTCCTTCCTTCCTTCCTCTCTTCCTCCCTCCCTCCCTTCCTTCCTCCCTCCCTCCCTCCCTCCCTCTATTCCTTCCTTCCTTCCTTCCTTCCTTCCTTCCTTCCTTCCTTCCTTCCTTCCTTCCTTCCTTCCTTCCTTCCTTCCTTCCTTCCTTCCTTCCTTCCTTCCTTCCTTCCTTCCTTCCTTCCTTCCTTCCTTCCTTCCTTCCTTCCTTCCTTCCTTCCTTCTTTCCTTCCTTCCTTCCTCCCTTCCTTCCTTCCTTCCTTCCTCCCTTCCTTCCTTCCTTCCTTCCTTCCTTCCTTCCTTCCTTCCTTCCTTCCTTCCTTCCTTCCTTCCTTCCTTCCTTCCTTCCTTCCTTCCTTCCTTCCTTCCTTCCTTCCTTCCTTCCTTCCTTCCTTCCTTCCTTCCTTCCTTCCTTCCTTCCTCCCTTCCTTCCTTCCTTCCTTCCTTCCTCCCTTCCTTCCTTCCTTCCTCTCTTCCTCCCTCCCTCCTTTCCTCCCTTCCTCCCTCCCTCCCTTCCTTCCTTCCTCCCTTCCTTCCTTCCTTCCTTCCTTCCTTCCTTCCTTCCTTCCTTCCTTCCTTCCTTCCTTCCTTCCTTCCTTCCTTCCTTCCTTCCTTCCTTCCTTCCTTCCTTCCTTCTCACCATCTTCCTTTTCTTCCCATTCATCTCTTCTTTCTTCTCTACCTTTGCCTCTTCTTCCTCCTTTTATCTCCCTTTTTACCCCTCCATGTACTCCTCTTAACTGTTTGGCTTATACTGGAAGCCCAGTTTCCTGAGCATCATATAGACCTTACTTGCTTCTCTCTGTAACCTTCTGGTCACAGCTGCTTCTCCCTTCATTGCTCTCAATCCCACAGTGGTGGGAACTTTAACAGATAGCCCATCTGAGGCAGAGCATCCATGCTCCCATCCTTGTCCTACACAATATCTTGTTAGTATTGTAGCGTACCAAGTCACAGTATCTCACAGTGATCAGTCCTTTTCAAGTCAGATGCTGTGACATCTTTTTGTCACAGATACCCATGAGCCTAGGAAAAGGATTGTTGGCAAATCCATATTTGAACACCACACACACACACACACACACACACATACACACACACACACACATACACACACACACACACACACACACACACAAATATACATGGGGACAGATAGCCACTAAGATTTTTCCTTATCTCTAGACCAGTTCATCCAGTGTCAGTGTGGCAATAAAGAGAGCAACGAATTAGGAATTAGCAGACATGAATTTGAATTCCAGACCAAGTATTTCCTAATCCTCTGACCATGGGCAAATCATTTCCCTTGCAATTTATGAAAAATGTGACATGTAAAAAATGAGGGGGTCACATTTACTGATCTTTTAGGTCTCTTCTGAGTCATCTCATTGGATATCCTCCCATTCTACCCCGCCTCTCTGCCATGCCTGTACATAGCCCTGGGTCCTAGGCTCATGATGTATGTCTGGCCTTGGCCTTGAATTTGCATGATTTCCTCTTTAAACAGCATATGGGCTGGGATTGGAATCAGGTGCAGACCAAGACTGAGAGAGTAGGAGATGAATCGAGGAATGCAAGTGCTCCGGAAACTGATTTGGAGGCCAGGAGGATGTTGGAGACCGATGTCAAGGGCTCTCCAGGAGACCCTCAGGGATTCTGAGCCCCTATCTGGTTCTGTGAGGTCTTTCGAGCACATCCCCCAGAGTCCAGGCAACCCTTGGGTCAAGATGCTAAAGATATGGAAAAACAAAGGCTTGGAAGACTTGCATCTAGATTCCCAGAAGAAATTTCAGCAGTTGGGACCCATCTACAGGTAATACTCATTTAAGTTTCCTGACTTCTGTTCTTTGCATGGACTCCAGAGGGAATTCTTACCCTTGTCTTAGACTGAGCTCCTTGTTAAATATCAACCTGTAACCCTGGCCATACATTGAGTCTTATTGCTGGGCCCACACTAAACCCTGACCCAACTTGATCCTCCTGAAGACAAACTGTGGGGAGCAAGAAACTGGGGTGAGAGTGTGGGTGGCTCAGGGTCTTCTGTTCTCCCACTGCCAACCAGGGGAGACTGGTTCAGGCAGTGGACTGGAGGTGCAAACACTAAAGCAACATCTTTGGAAGGAAAGCTTAAGGGCCCTTTAATACAAACAGGCAAGAAATACTGGTCCTTCTGTCTAACAAAATCTTAATCAGAGGACTCACGGGAGGGATTTAAGTTAGACAGAAAAGAGACCCTCCTGGCCATCTGAGCTGCTAGTAAAAGAAGCATTTGCCTAGTGTCTGATATAGGAAAAGCTTAATAAATGTATGTGGATTTTGGGGTTTGATAGATTCAACTAACATTATTAAATGTCTGCAATGTGCTAGGGTGGTACAAAGCTTATGCCAATTATGATAGTCTCTGCTATGATGAAGCTTGGAATTCAGTAGGAAGAGTTAAGAAGGAAACACAGATAACTATAAAATACCATGATATATTATGCCTGCTTTAGGGAGGTTCAAACAAAAGAACATGTCAAGAGACAGCTGGTGGATAGTGGATAGTAGATAGTATCAGTGGATAAAGAACCAGTCTTGGAGCCAGGAGGTCTGGGTTCAAATCTGACCTCAGACATCTCCTAGCTGTGTGACGCTAGGCAAGTCACTTAACTCCAATTGCTTAGTCTTTGTGGCTTTTCTGCCTTGGAAGTGGTACTTGGTATCAATTCTAAGACAAAAAGTAAGGGTTTAAAAAAATGGATGTGTAAAATGAGGAGGAGGTAGTTTGTTGACTGAGCTGGATCAGAGAAAGCTCCCTACAGGGGGTAGCATTTGAGCTGGACTTTGAAGGATGGGGAAGAATTCAATAGGAGCTCCAGATCAGAATCCCGTTCATGGTCCCAACCTCAAGATACTCCTCCTTCCAGAATACAGTTCCCACTGTCCAAGAGCCTCCAGATCAAAGATCAGTGGCTACTGGTGCCTGTCATCTGGGAAGTGGGGGATGGCCAAGGTGAGTATTGAGTCTCAACTGCCTAAATTGCAGGGAGAAGGTGGGCACTCTCAGCACAGTGAACGTGCATCTGCCCCAGGATGCGGAGAAAGTGCTGAGGGCTGAAGGACCACTTCCTCAGAGGATGGCGACGATGCCCTGGATAGTGCATAGACGGACCCGGAATCACAAGTGTGGCATCTTCCTTCTGTGAGTGGCCTGGGTAGGGTTGGGAAGCAGCATAGACACCCCAGGGAAGGAGGGAGGCCAAAGAAGAGGGAGACAGCCTGGGGTTACCAGCTTCTAGGCAGGAATGGGACAGAGGGGAGTGGAGGGGACAAAGTGTTGTATCTCAGAGAATCCCTCATCTGAGAGGCAGATATGACAACTCACCTCAGAGTGTGCCCTCCAGCAGGAATCCCCATCTAGGAGGCTGGAGGGTGCAGGGAGGAATGGAAGCTGATTTCTGGACATTTCAGTGGGTATCCAAACAAACTTGTTCCAGTAGTAGATGTGGAAGTCAATCCTGTAGAGGGGGAGAATGGACATAATTGGAATGCAATGGGATCAGGAGATGAGACATTCAGAGAGATCCAGGCAGATAGCCAAGATCTTAACCTGAAGGGAAGTCCATGGAGGATTGAAAGAGGAAAAGGAAGCAATCAAGGAGAGATAAGTGAGTAGACTTTATCTGAGACTTACGATAGGTTCTTCTATAATTTGGTTGTCTCTCTGGGTCATTTTATTATTTAGGCTAAAGCTGTCAACTTTCCCTGCTTCCTGGACTTCCTCCTCCTTTTAGAGATAGACTTCTCTGATGGGTTCACAGACTCTCAGACTTGTTTCATTCTTTGTGCTTAATAATAGCTAGAATTGCCGTAGCCCTTTAAGATGTGTAAAACACAGATATTATCTCAATTTTCCTCATAACAGTCCTATGAGGTGGGGGCTATCATTGCCCCCATTTTGCTGAGGGGGAAACAGAAACTCTAAGAAGTTAAATGACTTGCCTTTCATCACTCAGCTAATATATTTGAGGAAAAATTCGAACTCATGTCTTTTTGTCTTTACATCCAGCGCCTTCTACTGAGATCCCTAGTGTCATATTCATAGAAGGTTCTTAAATTTGGTGAAACCTATCAGAGCAAGTTTTCCTTCTTGCATTAGTATCTCTAAATTCATTTTGCCTATTATCCATAAGGGGTGAATTCCTATCAAAATGCACTCCAGGGGCAGCTAGGTGACTAGGTGGACAGAAAACCAGGCCTAGAGACAGGAGGTCCTGGGTTCAAATATGGCCTCAGACACTTCCTAGTTCAATGATACTGGGCAAGTCACCTAACCCACACTGCCTAACCCTTACTGGTCTTCTTCCTTGGAACTGATACCTAATAGTGA
Organism: Monodelphis domestica; assembly: GCF_027887165.1. Classification (NCBI taxonomy): domain Eukaryota; kingdom Metazoa; phylum Chordata; class Mammalia; order Didelphimorphia; family Didelphidae; genus Monodelphis; species Monodelphis domestica. The sequence continues at coordinate 106,791,952 of NC_077229.1, forward strand.
TTCTAAGACAGAAGGTAAGGCTTTGTTTTTATTTATTCATTTTAATGTCCTATTTTCCTAATTACATGTAACAATAATTTTCGATGTGTGTTCTCTGATCTTATAAGATCCAAATTGTCTCCCTCCCTTCCTTCTTTCCCCTTTCCCAGAGATGGTAAGCAATTTGACTGGGTTATATGTGCATTATCATGCAAAACATACTTGGCTATTTGCCATTGGTATAAAGGAATAATCACTAAAACCAAAACCCCCAAATAAAAACACAAATGAACTAAAGTGAAAAATAGCATCTTCGGTCTATATTCCGACTCCAAAAATTCTTTCTCTGCAGGTGGATAGAATCCTTTGTCATAAGTCAGAAGGTAAAAGTTTTAGAGGAAAAAAATGTATTCTATAATTTGAAGGTATCATGCAGAAATCCAACTCCCATTGGATCATAGAAATCATAGATTAGGCCCAGTCCTAGGTCAAGCAATCAGCTGACTGAGCAACAAGCACTTGTTAAACATTTACTGTCTATGAGATATTTAGAGTGTCCCTCAAGGATACATACTATTGATTCTAAGGTGGAGGTTTTTATTTGAAGAAAAAGAAATTCAGTGTAAGGAAAGCAATAACCATGACAGCCACGTCAAAGTGGAATGGACTGCTTCTGGAGGAAATAGGTATCCCATGACTGAATAGGTCCTCTAGAAGAGATTGGATGCTACAGGAGATGTTATTATGAGGACTCCCACTTAGGTATGGTTTGGACTCCCTGCCCTCCAAGTTCCATTCTAGCTTCAAGATTTTTCAGTTTTGTGACAAGAGGGATTAAGACAAAAGGGAAATGGAGGGCAGGTAGGGAGGGGTACCAAAAATGCATATGGAGACAGAAGGTCACCAGCCTGTCATCTCCAACCCTTTCTTCCAGAAATGGGAAAGAATGGTTAAATGATCGCATAAAGATGAACCAGGATGTGCTCTCACCAAGTGGTGCTGATCATTTCATTCCCTTGCTAAATACCATCTGCCAAGATTTTGTCCAATACTTAGATGTTCGAATCCGGAGGAATGTTCGACAGTCCTTCACCTTCAACCTCAGGCCTTATGTTTACCGGTTCACTTTGGAAGGTATGAAGTAGGGTTAGGGGTGGGGTGGGGTGGGGGAAGTTTATGCCATAAAAGACCTCTTTGAGAAGGTGAACTCAGAGCAGAATTTTGAACCAAATGGAAGGGGGTACAATGGGACTGCAAGAAAGCTGAAGGATATTTAAGCTGAACAAAATAAGTTGAAGAACTATGAGATAGTTGAGTTTGGAAGAAGTTTGCTTGTTTGTCATCTTGAAGGAATGAGGTCTTCCTCCATAACTGCATTGTGTGTCTGTGGGAGAAATGTATTTGAAGGGGAAGAAAGAGAGGGATGTGGGAGAAGAAAAATGAGGTTAAATTTGAGAGGACCTAAAGTAGGAGAGATGTTGGTATCTGCTGACTAATGAGGTCCAGGATGTGAAGCTGAGGAAGGTATCTGAGTTGACATCAGTTGACACCTGAAGATGGGTCAGAGGTAAAGCTAATGCCCGGGGGAGAAGTGGGCAAGGAAGGAAGAAAATGAGTTTGAGTTTTCACTAACACTTCAGGAAAAGAAGTCAGTGGAGGAGAGAGAAAATAACTGGTCCTGGAGACAGGAGGTCCACAAGAATGCATTGTCACAAACTTAATGGACAAGCAAAAAAATGCATTTATTAAGAGTTCATTATGTACCAAGCACTGAGATTGGCACTGGAGAGACAAATAGAAAAGAAAATGGAAATAGTTCCTGCATTCAAGAGTCCCTTCTCTAATTGGGGAGGAATTATTTAAAAGAAAGTTTGTCTGGAGGGAGAATGGAAAAATCAGAAGTTTTAAGGGTGCTACAGCCTTAGGGGGCAGATTGCAAGACTCACAGGTCTTTAGGTTGGCTAGATAGGTTAGTTAACAATGTTAAGGGGCTGGAGAGTAAAGAGTTTAGGGCAGATGGCAGGGCCCAGTGGACATTTAATAGGGCAGATAGTGAAGTTGATGCTCCTCCATCTCTCCAGAAAGAATAGCAATGGTGACTCTCATCTCATCCAATTCATGTGAATAGCCAAGCTGAGAGACAGAAATGGCAATACTCGCAGTTGACTGACTGTATATAGGAATGAGGGCAATGTATATTTGAGGATAACTCCAAGGTCAGAACTCTGGGTGTCTGGAAGTACCTCCACAGAAATGGGGAAGTTTGAGAACAGAGCAGGTTTAGCATGAGAGGTAATGAGTTCTCTTGGACATGTGGAGTTTGGGATGTCAATGGGACAGCTAGCTGGAGATAGCCAGCTGTTGATTGGTTCTGTGGAATCAGTGCTCAGGAGAGAGATGAGGACAGAAATATAAACAGGGGAGTTATTCATATAAATATCATAACTGGATCATGGGAGCTAAGAGATGTAAAGGGAGAAGGGAAGAGGGCAGAAAATAGAACCATGGGGGCTAATATATTGAGAGGACAGGACATGGATGATGATCAAACAGAAGAGCCTGAGAATGAGTAGGGTAGAGAGAGCAGTGACCTAAGCCAAGGGAGAAGAGAGTATTCAGAAGGGGGTATGGGCAAGAGCATCAGAAACTGCCAAAGTCAAGAAGAAATTCAACTTCTACTTGAGAGAGGGGAGCTACCAGTGTTATCAAGAGTGGGAAGGGGAGGAGAGGCAGTTGGGTATTTAGGAAGACAGGCAAGGGACCTCACTCAGTCTTCTCTTTTTTCCCACTCTGTCCCATAGCAAGTGTCTATGCCTTGTATGGAGAACGCCTGGGATTGCTAAAGAGCAGCCCAAACCCTGATGGTTTGCGGTTCATCCAGGCCATAAATTCTATGATATCTTCTACATCTCTCCTTCTCTACACACCCGTGAACCTGAGCCGATTAATGTATTCCAAGATGTGGGAAAAGCACTTTGAAGCTTGGGACTATATTTTCCAGTTTGGTGAGGAGGGCTTCCCTTGATGCCAACCCTGGTGGTGGTGATGGGGAAGGTGTTGGGCCTGAGGAGAGGAGTAAGAAGTTGGGGAGATGGGGTGAGGGAGGGTTCAAATGAATATATTTTGGAACATAGAACATTTTTTTTCCTATTGGAGGGAAGATGAGACTATGAAGCATAGAATTTTTAAACTGGTGTATATTAGGCCATTGAATGTTAGAGCTTGGAGGAACCCCACAGTAGAGAACAGAGAGGTTCAAATTTTGGGTTCAAATACTGGTACTTAGTTACTGTGCAATTATGGGTAAATTAAACTCTTTGAATCTCAGTTTTCCCATTTGTAAAATGAGGGAAATAATACTTGCCTTACCTACTTCCAAGGCCTTTTTAAATTGGAGAAATAGAAGAATAAAGAGAGGAAGAGCATAAGAGGGTAGGGAAATGGGAAAGGTAGAAGACTAGGGTCTATATTGGGAAGAAAGAAAAGAACATCAATCTTAGGGTTGTGGGATGCCCAAGGTTATGAGAAAAGGACTCCATACTCGTATCCCTACAATCTCTTTATTCTAATCTCCCTCCATCCCCTCTAGCTGACAAGTGTATTCAGAAAATCTACCAGGAGATGTGTTTGAATGGCTCACCTCAATACTCGGGTATCATGGCTCAACTCATGGCAAAGGCTGAACTCTCTCTCGAATCCATCAAAGCCAACATGTTGGAACTCACTGCTGGAAGCGTGGACACGGTTAAAGCTCAACTGGGCAGCATTATTACATTACTACCCACTCCTCCAAGATACTTTGACACCCATTGCCCACTTATATGCCTCATGCCCCTTCTAATGACCATTTGATCCTCAGCATCTTTTTTTTAAAATAATATTTTATTTGATCATTTCCAAGCATTATTCATTAAAGACAAAGATCATTTTCTTTTCCTGCCCCCCCCCAACTCCCCTAGCCAACACGCGATTCATCTGGGTATCACATGTGTCCTTGATTCGAACCCATTGCCATGTTGTTAGTATTTGCATTAGAGTGTTCATTTAGAGTCTCTCCTCTGTCATGTCCCCTCAACCGCTGTAGTCAGGCAGTTGCTTTTCCTCGGTGTTTCTACTCCCACAGTTTATCCTCTCCTTATGAATAGTGTTTTTTCTCCTAGATTCCTGCAGATTGTTCAGGGAGATTACACCGCTACTAATGGAGAAGTCCATTACGTTTGATTATACCACAGTGTATTATTCTCTGTGTACAATGTTCTCCTGGTTCTGCTCCTTTCGCTCTGCATCATTTCTTGGAGGTTGTTCCAGTCTCCATGGAATTCCTCCACTTTAGTATTCCTTTTAGCACAATAGTATTCTATCACCAACATATACCACAATTTGCTCAGCCATTCCCCAATTGATGGGCATCCCCTCGTTTTCCAGTTTTTGGCCACCACAAAGAGCGCAGTTATGGATATTTTTCTACAAGTCTTTTTGTCCATTATTTCTTTGGGGTACAGACCCAGCAGTGCTATGGCTGGATCAAAGGGTAGACATTCTTTTGTCACCCTTTGGGCATAGTTCCAAATTGCCCTCCAGAATGGTTGGATCAGTTCACAACTCCACCAGCAATGAATTAATGTCCCTACTTTGCCACATCCCCTCCAGCATTCATTACTTTCCTTTACTATCATGCTAGCCAGTCTGCTTGGTGTGAGGTGATACCTCAGAGTTGTTTTCATTTGCTTCTCTCTGATTATAAGAGATTTAGAACACTTCTTCATGTGCTTATTAATAGTTTTGATTTCTTTATCTGAGAACTGCCTATCCATGTCCCTTGCCCATTTATCAATTGGAGAATGGCTTGATTTTTTGTACAATTGATTTAGCTCTTTATAAATTTGAGTAATTAAACCTTTGTCAGAGGTTTCTATGAAGATTGTTTCCCAATTTGTTGTTTCCCTTCTGATTTTAGTTACATTGGTTTTGTTTGTACAAAAGCTTTTTAATTTGATGTAGTCAAAATTGTTTATTTTACATTTTATGTCTCTTTCTATGTCTTGCTTGGTTTTAAAGTTTTTCCCCTCCCAAAGGTCTGACATTTATACTATTCTGTGTTTACCCAATTTACTTATGGTTTCCTTCTTTATGTTTAAGTCATTCACCCATTTTGAATTTAGCTTGGTGTAGGGTGTGAGGTGTTGATCTATTCCTAGTCTCTCCCACACTGTCTTCCAATTTTCCCAGCAGTTTTTATCGAATAGTGGATTTTTGTCCCAAAAGCTGGGATCTTTGGGTTTATCGTATACTGTCTTGCTGAGGTCTCTTTCCCCTAGTCTATTCCACTGATCTTCCTTTCTGTCTCTTAGCCAGTACCAAATTGTTTTGATGACTGCTGCTTTGTAATATAGTTTAAGGTCTGGGACTGCAAGGCCCCCATCATATGTGTTTTTTTTTTCATTATTTCCCTGGATATCCTTGATCTTTTGTTATTCCAAATGAATTTTGTTATGGTTTTATTCTAAATCAGTAAAGAAATATTTTGGTAGTTCCATGGGCATGGCACTATAAATAAGTTTGGGTAGGATGGTCATTTTTATTATATTGGCTTGTCCTATCCATGAGCAGTTAATGTTTTTCCAATTGTTCAAGTCTAGTTTTAGTTGTGTGGAGAGTGTTTTGGTAGTTGTGTTCATATAGTTCCTGTGTTTGTCTTGGGAGATAGATTCCTAGGTATTTTATTTTGTCTAAGGTGGTTTTGAATGGGATTTCTCTTTCTAGTTTTTGCTGCTGAGCTGTGTTGGAGATATATAGAAAAGCTGATGACTTATGTGGGTTTATTTTATATCCTGCAACTTTGCTAAAGTTGTTGATTATTTCAATTAGCTTTTTGGTTGATTCTCTAGGATTCTTTAAGTAGACCATCATGTCATCTGCAAAGAGCAATAATTTGGTCGCCTCCTTGCCTATTTTAATGCTTTCAATTTCTTTTTCTTCTCTAATTGCTACTGCTAGTGTTTCTAGTACAATGTCAAATAGTAGAGGTGATAATGGGCATCCTTGTTTCACTCCTGATCTTATTGGGAATGCATCTAGATTATCCCCATTGCAGATGATATTAGCTGATGGTTTTAGATATATACTGTTTATTATTTTTAGGAACAACCCTTCTATTCCTATGCTTTCTAGTGTTTTTAATAGGAATGGGTGTTGTATTTTATCAAAGGCTTTTTCTGTGTCTATTGAGGTAATAATGTGATTCTTGTTGGTTTGTTTATTGATGTGGTCAATTATGTGGATGGTTTTCCTAATATTGAACCAGCCCTGCATCCCTGGTATAAATCCTACTTGATCATGGTGGATGACCCTTCTGATCACTTGCTGATGTCTTTTTGCTAGTATCCTATTTAAGATTTTTGCATCTATATTCATTAGGGAGATTGGTCTATAGTTTTCTTTCTCTGTTTTTGACCTGCCTGGTTTTGGAATCAGTACCATGTTTGTGTCATAAAAGGAGTTTGGTAGAACTCCCTCATTGCTTATTATGTCAAATAATTTGTATAGTATTGGGATTAACTGTTCTCTGAATGTTTGATAGAATTCACTGGTGAATCCATCAGGCCCTGAGGATTTTTTCTTAGGAAGTTCTTTGATGGCTTGGTGGATTTCATTTTCTGATATGAGATCATTTAAGAATTCTATTTCTTCTTCTGTTAGTCTAGGCAGTTTGTATTTTTGTATATATTCATCCATATCACCTAAATTGGTGTATTTATTGTCATATAATTGGGCAAAGTAATTTCTAATGATTGCCTTAATTTCCTCTTCATTGGAGGTGCTGTCCCCCTTTTCATCTTTGATGCTGTTGATTTGCTTTTCTTCCTTTTTTTAAAAATTAGATTGACCAGTACTTTGTCTATTTTGTTTGTTTTTTCAAAGTACCAGCTTCTTGTCTTATTTATTAAATCAATAGTTCTATCACTTTCGATTTTATTAATTTCTCCCTTAATTTTTAGGATTTCTAGTTTGGTCTTCTGCTGGGGGTTTTTAATTTGATTACTTTCGAGTTTTTTTATTTGCATTTTCAATTGATTGATCTCTGCTCTCCCTAGTTTGTTAATATATGCACTCAGGGATATGAATTTACCTCTAAGTACTGCCTTGGCTGCATCCCAAAGGGTTTGAAAGGATGTCTCGCCATTGTCATTTTCCTCGATAAATTATTAATTGTTTCTATGATTTCTTCTCTAACTAAATGATTTTGGAGTATCAGAATTTCCAATTAGTTTTTGATTTGGTTTTCCATGTACCTTTACTGATCATTATTTTTATTGCCTTGTGATCTGAGAAGGCTGCATTTATTATTTCTGCTTTTCTGCATTTGTGTGCTATGTTTCTGTGACCTAATGTATGGTCAATTTTTGTGAATGTGCCATGTGGTACTGAGAAGAAGGCGTATTCCTTTTTATCCCTATTTATTTTTCTCCATATGTCTATTAATTCTAATTTTTCTAAGATTTCATTCACTTCTTTTACCTCTTTCTTATTTATTTTTTGATTTGATTTATCTAAATTTGATAATGGTTGGTTTAAGTCTCCCACTAATATGGTTTTACTGTCTATTTCTTCCTTCAATTCTCCTAGTTTCTCCATTAGAAATTTGGGTGCTATATTATTTGGTGCATACATGTTGATTAGTGATATTTCCTCATTATCGAAAGTCCCTTTTAACAAAATATAATTACCTTCCCTATCCCTTTTGATCAGGTCTATTTTTGCTTTGGCTTTATCAGATATCATGATTACCACTCCTGCCTTCTTTCTGTCAGTTGAGGCCCAGAAGGTCTTACTCCATCCTTTAATTCTGACCTTGTGGGTGTCAACCTGCCTCATGTGTGTTTCTTGAAGACAACATATGGTAGGGTTTTGGATTCTAATCCATTCTGCTATTCGTCTAAGTTTTATGGGTGAGTTCATCCCATTCACGTTCAAAGTTATGACTGTCATTTGTGGACTCCCTGGCATTTTGATATCCTTCCCTGGTTCTAAACTTTTCTTCTTCGGCTCTACTTTTTAGTCCAGTGATTTACTTTAAATTGGTCCCCCTTCTCCCCTCCCTTGATATGTTTCCCTTTTTAGTCCCTCCCTTTTTGTTCCCTCCCCTTCCCCACCTCTCTTTCCCTTCTCTTTTGTTTTCCCTCTCCCCCTCCCCCCCCTTGGTTTTCCCTTCTCCCTACCCTTGTTGGGTAAGATAGAATTCAAGATCCCAATGGATCTGGATGTTTTTTCCTCTCAGAGTTGATTTCCCTGAGAGTAAGGTTTAAGTAAAAACTCTCTTCCTCTCCTTCTTATAGGAGTTTTCTTCCCCTCCCCTTCCCATGTGAATCTTTGTGTGAGAATGATTATTCTATTTGGTCTTTCTTTTCCCCCTATTTACACATTACATTTTCCCCACATGTTAATATACATAGATTGATATAAATATAGTCCTTATAGAAGAGAATTTGAGTAAAAGAAGAAGATAACATTTTTCTCCTTTCCCCTTTCCTTAATATTTACCTTTTCAGGTATTCCATGGTCTTTGATTTTCAATATTGAACTTTCCACAGAGCTCTGGTCTTTTCATTGCAAAAAGTTGGAAATCTTCTATTTTGTTGAATGCCCATACTTTCACTTGGAAGTATATAGTCAGTTTTGCTGGGTAGCTGATTCTTGGTTGAAGACTCAGCTCTCTTGCTTTTCTGAAGATCATGTTCCATGCTTTACTATCATTTAGAGTAGAACTTGCAAGGTCTTATGTGACCCTGATTGGCATTCCTTTATATCTAAATTGTCTTTTTCTGGCTTCTTGTAGGATTTTTTCTTTTGTTTGAGAGTTTTGGAATTTGGCAATTACATTCCTGGGAGTTGTCTTTTGGGGGTTTAGTGTAGAGGGTGTTCTGTGAGCTCTGTCAGTTGCTGTATTGCCCCCTTGTTCTAGAATCTCTGGGCAATTTTCTTTGATTATATCTTGTATTACAATGTTGAGTTTGCTGTTTATTTCTGGCTTTTCTGGAAGTACAATTATTCTTAAATTATCTCTTCTCCCTCTATTTTCCAAATCTGTCACTTTGTCAGTGAGATATTTTATGTTCTCTTCTAATTTCTTGGTCTTTTGGCTTTGCTTTATTAGTTCTTGCTTTAAAGCCTGGTTTTCTTTTTCAGTTTGGTCAAACTGGTTTTGTAGATGCGTGAATTTCTTTTGCATTATTTTCCACTTTTCCTCCCAGAAGCCTTCCATCTTTTTGATCATTTCAGATTCAAATTCTTCATGGGTTTCTGGAGAGTTTCCATTTCCTTTGAAAGGTTTTGGAGCATTTGCTTGTGTTTCCTCTTCTATCTCCTCTGTGTTTCGTATTTTTGCTCCATAAAATGTGTCCAAAGTCACCCCCTTCTTCTTGTTTTTGTTTTTGTTTTTTAATTTTGGGACTTTTGTGCTTCTGTGGAGTTTGCCATCTCTATCTGATGATGGCAAACTCAGATATCTGAGTGGGGAGGACTAGCTTTTCTTATCTCTGTCTGGCGTTCAGAGGTTTTAGCCCTAGGCAGATTGTCCGTTCTATGCAGTTGTTGTTCTGTCTTCCCGGGGAAGCCAGGAATTGCTGGTGTGTCCCTGTTACTGCCCTCTTCTCCTCGGCACCCTCCAGATGCTTCTCCGTTGCCTTACTTCCACGCTCTAAGCCTGGCTTGGCCCTTGTTTCTGTGCCTTAGCCAGCCAGCGCCAGCATTCTGCAGGGGGAGGGGCCTTGGCTTCCCAGAGCTCCTAGGGCTCCTGATGAGATTAGCTTTTCCCTGGGTTGAACTGAGTATACCTTGAGGCAGGGACTTTTTTCGTGAGACTAGGATGGAAGGATCCAGCCAGGGGGTTACAAGCTCCCCCATCTCTCTGTTTCCCTGCTGTCTGGGTGCCCCCTCAACTGGGTCAGGTTGTTTTCAGGGTGTGGCCTTCAGATTAGCTGGCCGTGGGGTTCTGAGGTTGCCTCTGCTGCCTGGGACTCGGTGCTCTGGGTTGGGGGGGATGGGTCCTAGGACCTTCCTTCTGCCTACCCCTTAGGTCCAAGTGGTCTCAGGTTCTGGCTTTTGGGAGGGCCGTACCTTTTGATTCAGGTCCAGGTCCAGGAGGAGGACTCCCGGGGTCTATGCTGTTGATCGTTTTGAATTTCGGTGCCCTAGGAGCATATAGTTTGAGTTTGGTAGGGAAGGGTTTCAGGAAATCTGAACTTTAGCTTTCTCTAAGCCGCCATCTTGACCGGAAGTCCCTCAGCATCTTTTCTTATGTCCATTCTGGCCTCACCCATTGTCCCTGCTTGGGACCCTTCCTCTCTCCACCTCTATTTTCTAGTCTCCTTTAATGAATGTCTTCCTCTATTAGAATGTAAGCTCCTAAAGGGCAGGAACTTTCTTGATTGTTTATCTTTCTATCTCAGGAAGAGAATAGTACTTGAACCACAGTAACTACTTAATAAGTGTTTGAACTATCTCTAGATCTGTCTCTGCCTCTTTATCCATTAACTATTTCTATCAATCTCTCAATCTCTCAGTCTCTGCCTCTCTGTCTGTCTGTCTTTCTTGTCTTTGTAATTGATGTATGCCTGCCTGTTTGCCTCCTCTGTCTTTGTTTCTCCACCTCACCCCTGTCCATTTGTCTCACAAACTTTACTATGTTGCTCCAATGGCCTAAAGACAAATGACGACTGTGAGGAGCTAAAGGAAACCCCTGACCCCTTGGGCATCATCTATTACATTAGACAGAAGATTGTAGACACCATATCCTCAGTGTCTGTATTCAGGGCCTTGGAACTGGCAACTGAAGCAGGAGAGGAGGCCCCTGCTATTCCTCTAAAAGCCCTAGTCTAGGGGCAGCTGGGTAGCTCAGGGGATGGAGAACCAGGTCTAGAGATGGGAGGTCCTAGGTTCAAATCTGGTCTCAGACACTTCCTAGCTGTGTGACCCTGGGCAAGTCACTTGACCCCCATTGCCTAGCCCTTACCACTCTTCTGCCTTGGAACTAATACACAGTATTGATTCCAAGATGGAAGGTAAGAGTTTAAAAAAAATAATAATTAAAAAAAATAGCCCTGGTCTGAGGGGGGGGGAACATGGCCCTTCAACTCAAGAAACAGTTTCCTGCCTCCATGGATCTCTCTCTTGACCTAAACCCTGCTCCCTTTACAGACCTCATTCCCTATGATGACAACCCTCTTTGAGCTGGCCCGGAACCAAGATTTACAGAATGCTTTGAGGAAAGAGAGCCTGGAGGTTGAGGCACATTTAGAAGAGAACCCAGCAAAATTGATTAAGGAACTGCCCTTGCTTCGGGCTGCCATCAAAGAGACTCTTAGGTTTGTGGAGTGAGGATGGAGGGTGGATAGGTTGGGTAGTAAGGGGATTGGCTGTAAAATCCAGAGGCAGTATCCCCCCACCCCCCAGGGCCAAACTAGGAAGAAGGAAGAGACTGTCTTTAATGCCCTTTTGCTATTCCCTTCTCATAGGCTAGTGCCTAAGTAATTACCTCCCAGTAAATTTTATTTCAGAAAAAGATGTAAGGTGTCCTTGGGTAAGTCACTTAATTTCTTTGGATCTCTATTTCTCATCTGTAAGACGAAGGAGTAGGTCAAAATGGCTTCTAAAGTCTTTGAATCTTTGATCTCTGATCTCAGGCTCCTTAGAACAGTGGCAGAATACCAGAGCTGGGGGAGACTTCAAAGGCCACCCTTTCAGACTCTTGTCCAGTGAAGAAATTCTCCCTAAATCTTCCCTGAAAGCTGATCATCTAGCTTCTTTAACACCTCCAGTGAGAAGGAGTTCAGTATATTTCATTAGCAATCCCCATATATCTTTGGAGCATTCCTGGGATTTAATTTTTTTTTCTTTTTTTTCTCATTTTTCTCTGATTTTTTTTTGTAACTTCCCTTTTTTAGGCCCATTTTTTTCCCCTCTGGGCTATATGGAGCAAATCTGTTCCCTCAATCCCAGAACTGTTCTCCACATATTTCAAGACAGCCAATATAGACCACTCTAGTCTGAATAGTTCAGTTACCTTCTAGTCACTTTCATCTTGTGAAACAGCCTTTGATTCTGGAAAAATCCCACTATTTTTGGAGCTAGGTAAGGGATTAGAAGAGATACCTTGCAAAGGAGTATGATATGGGATTTAAAGAAAACATGGTCTCATAGGATATGGGAGAAGAAATGGGGAATAGAACTTTGGTAAAGGAGAAAGATTGATAATGGTCAGCTCATGATGGGCCAAAGGGCACCCCAGCTGGGTGGAGGGGATAGTAATCAGTCTTCCTTGCTCTCCTTTGAAGGCTTTATCCCGTGGGCTTGATTTTACATCGTTACCTGGACAGAGACACCATCTTGCAGAATTACAGAGTCCCTGCTGGCGTGAGTTTGCACCACTTTGGCCCCCTAATATCTACCATCCTAGACTAATTTCCAGTCTACCACCCTCAATTCCTGCTCAGAATCATGACTAACTTAGAGTCCTACAATATCAAATCTAGAAGAGTCATTAGAACTCAGAACATAGAATAAGAGAGCTGGGCTGAATTCAGTATGGAACACAGATCAGACTTTCCATGCTGGAAATTCAATTTGTCCAACATTTATTAAATTTTTGCTTTGTGCAAAGCATGGTGCGGGGGGCAACTGGGTGGCTCAGAGGATTGAGAGCCAGGGCTAGAAATGGGAGGTCCTATGTTCAAATCTGACCTCAGACACTTCCTAGCTGATACTAGGGATACAAAGGTACTTGGAAGATAAAAATTTGGATTTTAACAAGGAAAAATTTCCTACGCTGAAGAACCTTACATTCTACTGATGAGAAAGAACATTAAACCATAGAACACAGAACTGGTAGGAGCCTAAAAGCATACACCATCACAATGGGAGGAACCATAGATTATATGTAGTTCTAGGGTCTTTATTTTACTACTTATGTGGTTAGAACCCAGGACTCTTGACTGTCTATGGGTCTCCTGACTAACATGGTTCTTTACATACTGCTTCCCCTCTTTATCCCATGGATTCACTTACCATTTTCTATCTTTGCTGCCTATATGCTATCTCATACCCAAAGCCTCCAAGAACCCTCCTAAAGATAATAAGGGGAGAAACCTGACCCTACCCCATCCCATCCCACTCTATCTTCTTCCCAGATATTCCCTCCATCACAACCTGTCCCACTGTACCCTACTCCTAGTCCTGATCATTCTATCCACCTTACAGACCCTGGTTCAAATCTTCCTATATTCCATGGGCCGTAGTCCAGAAGTGTTTCCCCAGCCCGAATGCTATGACCCTTCTCGTTGGCTAATCTCTAACACTGACCAGGAAAATAATCAGATTTCCAATTTCCGCTACTTGGTCTTTGGCTTTGGGATTCGCCAGTGCATCGGACGCAGGCTAGCTGAGGCTGAAATGATCCTCTTCTTGCACCATGTGAGTGAACTGGGTAGTGGTCACTCCACCAGGTTGGGGAAGGGGGGATGATTGGGGTTATAATTGGGAGGGGGGAAGAGTGTAAGAATATTAGGGCTAGAAGGGTCTTTCAGAGGTCACATGGCTCAAACCTAACCTATGTCTCCACCCCATGATTATCCAGTCTTTGATTAGATATATGAAGGGTCAAGGAGCTCACAACCTCTCTGGGTATTCCACTAGACTATTGGCTACCTCTATTTATTGTGAAAGTTTTATATTGAGCTGACATGCTCTTCTCTATGATTTCTACTCATTGGTCCAAGTTCTGCTTTTTAGAGCCAAGGAGAACACATATAACTCCTCGTTTGTCCATGTTATTCTTTCAGAAATGAAAAAGCAATGCTCACCTTTCCCTTTAGTTTGTTCTCCAAGACAAACATTTCTAGAAGTTTGGGAGAAGTTAGGTTAGGGGAATATCTCTAGGAAGCTACAAGTCCTGTAGAGGGATGGTACAGGAGAAGAGTGACAGTGACCCCATTAAAGAGAAAACTAGTGGGAGAGCAGGGAATAAAGGAATGGAGCAGACTGCTCAGGAGAAAAGGGGAAGGCCCCCAGGATTCTGGGAGCCACAATCTAGGTCTACAGTAGCAGTAGATTTGAACTTTACCTATTTGTTTCAGGTTCTGAAAAATTTCCAGGTGGAGACCTTATGTAAGGATGACTTGAACTTGTCCTTTCACTTTGTCCTTCAACCAAAATCCTACCCACTCTTTACCTTCAGTGTCCTCAACTGACCTTGTCAACTTGCTTCCATGACTAGAAGCCCTGTCTGACCCCACTCCTTGTCACCTAACCTAAACTGAGTCTCCCAATCCCTTAGAATTTAACAATGTTGAAGTTGAAATGAAAAGAATTAGATCTAAGTCATGGCTCTGTTATTTACTAGCTGTGTGTCTCTGGGGCAAATTGCAAATTGCTGGGGCTTCACATTTCTGGAATCATTTTCCATTTGTGTTCCATGAAGGAGTTGTATTAAATGATTTCTTGGGTATCTTCCCATTCCCATTCATTTTATGGTCTATATTTCTGTAATGCTTTTAGGTTTTCAACATACTTTCCCTACAGTAACACTTAAAGTGCAAATATTATTTTCCCTGTTTTTTAGTTGAGGAAATAAAGGCTTAGAGAGATTTGTGCAAAGTCACCTAGATAGTCATTGCCAGATCAGAGTTCTAATTGAGACATTCTGATTCCAAGTTCACATGAACAAGTGTTCTTTAGCAGAGGTGTCAAACATGCAACCTATGTTTGAGTGCAATGGAACCTTTGGGAGATGTCAAATAAAATAAATTTCAAAAAATTTAAAAGACATAGATAATGTTATTTTGTAGTTTTCTAATTCAACATGTACCCCTCAGGGATCATCTGATTCCATGGCCATAATGGGGCAGCTAAGTGGCACAATGGATAAAACAGTGGGCTTAGAATCTGGAAGACTCATCTTTGTGAGTGCAAATCTGGCCTTAGAGGCTTAGTAAATGTGTGACCCTGGGCAAGTCACTTAATCCTGTTTCTCCAGTTTCCTTATCTGTAAATGAGTTGAGAAGGAAAAAGCAGATCACTCTAGTATCAAATCCCAAATGAGAGCATGAAGATTAGGATACACCCGAAAAAGGACTGAATTACAAACAACAGTCTTTTCTAAGTGCACAGAACACCATATTCTCAGATCAGAAAGGGACACATAAGGCCATTCACTCCAACCCATAGTGGAAGAAGAGCTTCCTCAGTGTCCCTTAAGAAGAGTTCATTTCCTGCAAAGGGGAAGCCTTCCCAATAAGATCAGGAATGAAGCAAGAATGCCCTTTTTACCATTATCTAGTATTATATTAGAAGTGCTAGCTTTATCAATAAGGCAAGAAAAATTAACTGAAAGAATTAAAGAAGGAAATGATGAAACTAAACTATATCTCTTTGCAAATGATATGATAATATTCTTAGAGATCCTAAAAAAATCAACTAAAAAACTATCTGAAATAATAACTTTAGCAAAGTTGCAGGATACAAAGTAAATCCACATAAATAATTTCTATATGTTACCAACAAAGTCTTGCAGCAAGTGTTGGAAAGAGATATTTCATTTAAAATCATTCTAAACAATATAAAATACCCAAGAATCTACTTGCCAAGGCAAACACAAGACTTATACAAGAATATAACACTTTTCATACAAATAAAGTCAGATTTAAATAATTGGAAAAATATCAGTTGCTCCTAGGTAGGCCGAGCTAATATAATAGAAATGACAATTTTATCTAAATCAATTTATTTATTCAGTACTATACTAACCAAACTACCAAAAATTATTTTATAGAACTAGGAAAAATAATAACAAAGTTCATCTGGAAGAACAAAAGGTCAAGAATATCAAGGGAACTAGTAAAAAAAAAATAGTCAAAGGAGGTGGCCTAGCAATACCAGATCTCAAACTATACTATAAAGCAGTGGTCATCAAAACAATATGGTACTGGCTAAGAAAGAGAATATTAGATCAATGGAGTAGATTATTTTAGCAATCTAGTGTTTGATAGATTCCAGCTTTTGGAATAAGAATTCATTATTTAACAAAAAACTGCTTGGAAAATTGGAAAACAGTATGGCAGAAACGAGGCATAAACCAACATCCCATACCCAATACCAACAGGTCAAAATGGATATATGATTTAGATACAAAGAGTGTTACCATAACTAAATTAGGGGAACACAGAACAGTTTACCTGGCAGATGTTTGGAGAAGGGAAGGATTTATGACCAAACAAGAGATAGAGAGTATTACAAGATATAAATTGAATAATTTTATTATATTAAATTATAAAGCTTTTGTACAAATAAAACAAAAGTAAACAAGACTAGATGGCAAATAACTGAGAAAATTTTTATAACCAATATCTCTGATAAAGTTTCTAATTTCTCAAATGTATAGAGAAGTAATTTTAATTGTATTTTGAGAATACAAGCCATTCCCCAATTAACAAATGGTCAAAGAATATGAACAAACAATTTTCAGATGAAGAAATCAAAGCCATCAATCATATGAGAAAATGTTTCTAAATTATTCTTGGTTAGAGAAATGCAGAATAAAACAACACTGAGGTAATACCTCCTACCAATCAGATTGACCAAAATGGCAGTAAAGGAAAGTGGTAAATGTTGGAGGGCATGTGGCAAAATTGGACACTAATACATTATTGGTGGAGTTGTGAACCAATCCAACTATTCTGGCATGCAATTTTGAATTATGCCCAAAGGGCTATAAAATTATGCAGATCCTTTGATCTGCTAATATGACTACTGGGTCTTTATCCCAAAGAGATGATAAAAAAGAGGAAAGGACTGTTTGTACAAAAAATATTTATGTCAAGCTTTTTTGTAGTGTCAAAGAATTAGAAATTGAGGGGATATCCATCAATTAATACCTGAACAAATTGTGGTACATGTTGGTGATGGAATACTATTGTGCCATAAGAAATGTTAAGCAAGATGATTTCAGAAAAAGCTGGAAAGATCTGCAGGAACTAGGCAGAACTGGGAGAACACTGTACACAATATCAGCAATATTATAAAATGATTATATGTGAAAACTTGGCTACACTCAGCAATGCAATAATCTGGGACAATATTGAAAGACTTATGGAGGGGAATGCTATCCAACTCCAGAGAAAGACCTGCTAGAGTCATCCTTCACATCAGTGCATTTATGGTTTTATTTGGGGGTTTTGATTATGTATAAGTGTGTTCTACACAATGACCAATATGGAAGTGTGTTTTCTATGACAATAAAAATTTTTTTTAAAAATAGAAGAGTTCATTCCATCATGAGACCAAAGATCCAACATATCCTTCCTTGGAAGAAAGCTATGAGTCTGGGTGCTATCACCTTAAGTAGGGCTATCTACCAACTCTCACTGAAATGATCTGGGTGCCATAGTTAGGACGGATATTGACAAAATGGAATAGTCATCAGGACGGTAAAAGGAATTGATTGAAAACGTGTTATACTAGGATTGAAAGTGAGGATGCTTTGCCTGGAGAAGAAAAAACTTCAAAGGACATATAATAGCTTTTTCCAAATATTTAAAGGAAGACTCTATAGAAGACATGAGGATTTTTTGGTGAGGCTTCCTAAAACAACAGGTGGAGCAATGACATGAAGTTACAAAGACAGATTTGTTGTTGTTTGTTGTTTAGTCATTTCAGTTGTATCTGACTGTCACCCATTTGGAGTTTTCATGGAAAAAAGACAGGAGTGGTTTGCCATTTTCTTCTCCAGCTCATATTCCAGATGAGGAAACTGAGGCAAATAGGATTAAGTAATTTATCCTTATCATACAACTACTAAGTGTCTAAGGCTAGATTTGAATTCAGGTGTTCCTGATTCCAGGCTTGACATTCTATTCACTGTACCACCTAAGGACAAGGGGTGGTTGGGGGAGATACTTCCTGATAATTATTGGTATTCCAAAGCAGAATGGAATATCTTGGGAGGAAATGTGTTCCTGGGTAAGGAACTTGAGGTTTTTAAACAAAGATCAGAGGATCACTTGCTGAGCATATTATAGAGTGGGTTCTTAGTTACATAGATGGCCTCTGAGGTCCTCTATCAATTTTAGATTCTCTCATTCTCTAATTCGATGAGTTTCCCTGTTCTCTGCCCTAGACAGGCCACAGCTAGAGTACTGAGTCCTAGTGTAGGTGCCATGCTTATGGAAAAACATTGACACATTAGATTTGGGTTCTAATTTAAGTAAAGGTTTCACTAAGGGATCTTGAAATATCTTCCTACCCTAGTTGGAATCTGGACTTCTTTGCACAAAAACCACCTTCAAAACTTTAAATCTGACATAGTAGCTTTGTCCATGTTAGTCCAAAGTGATAAAAAAAAAAGGCCCTTTGTATATGGATTCTTCAATGCACACATTTCTCTTGGTCAGAAACAACCTCTTCTTTTCATATTTGCTTACTTTGCTTCTCGTGCATGGGCAATTAGGCAACTAGGTGTCATAGTGGGTCAGAATGCTGAACCTGGCATCAGGAAAGCCTGATTTCAGTCTGCTTCAGATACTTGGCTCTATGACACCAGGCAAATCACTTCATTTCTCTCAGGCTCAGTTTCTTCATCTACAAAAAGGAGGTCATAATAATACCTACCTTCTAGAGTTGTGGACATCAAACGAGATAATATATATTTATAATGCTTTTCAAGCCTTAAAGCACTTTATGTTAGCTATTCTTATTATGAACCTTATTTGTGTAAAATAATAAGTTCCTCCCCACTTTTCCGTAGTGTATTCTTTTCCTTTTTTCGTTCCCTTCTTTAAACAAACAAAATATAAAAACATGCAGATGCCTTTTGTCTCTCATTTATTTCCCTCTGTGACCATTGAAAGCATTATGATGCTGAAGGCAAAATTTGTGTGCTGAAGCTGATTTGTATTAGGTCACAAAAGCTGATTATTAAATGTTCAGTGTGAGCATTTTTAGGGCTTAATTAATTGTTTTATTGGTTGCCTAGACATAAGAATATGGTAGAGAAACTGTTAACAATGCAGAATAATCTTGAAAGTCTTTTTTTACATACTTCTTTCTGAGACCTAGCTCTTAAAAATATCTACTAATGTAACTGAAAAAGAAAAAATAATTAACTAGCACATCCCTGGATGGGATCTTCTCTTCTTTTAGACTATAAATAAACACTGTATCATTATTTGCTCAAATGTATTTGCTTTTCTAAATTTCTCTGGTTTTGCCTGTCAGAGTTTCAAATAAGCCCTTGTCTTTTCACCAGGAATTCTTGAAAGTTCATTCTCTTATGTAAAAAATAAATGTCTTTCCCTGTGAGATTATTTTCATTCTTTCAGGGTGTCATTCGTGATTTTAAGCCTTTTTCTCATTCCAAGGTATTTCGAGATCTCTTCTTTATATTATCACTGAAGACCCATCTTTGTACGTTCAACTCTGGCTTCAGACAAAATTAGATGTGTGACTTTGAGCAAGTCACTTATCTCTATTTACTTCAGTTTCTTCATATATAGAATGAGCTTGGAAAAGGAAATAGCAAAGTGTCTGAGGCCAGAGTTGAATGTACAAAGATGGGTCTTCTTGACTCCAAGCCCAGCATTCTATCCACTCCATCACCTAGCTACCTAATAGGACCCTGGACAGAACTTATGTGTATTTATACATATATATATATATATATATATATATGTATGTATATATATATATGAAACATAAATATATATATATGAAACACAAATAAATTTCTCATTCTATTTCAGAAATGCATGAAAGATGACCATTAGTATCTTTGCCAAGAAAACCCCAAATGGGTTCACAAAGAGTCAGTCATGACTGAAGAACTGGGGTTCTTTTCAAATGTTTGCTGGACTTCACACAGGAGGGTGGGTTTGTTGACAAATTTTTGCACCACCATTTAAACCGGAAATATTAATTATAAATGTATTTGTGTATTTTCTGTCACAGAGGAGGGTTTTATCCAGGAAAAGGATGGGAAATGATAGCAGACAAACGGTAGCTATAACAAGGCATAACTCTGACCTCTGTTGCCTGGGAGACTGAGGCTGGTGGATCATCAGAGTTTAGGAGTTCTGAGTTTCTGTGAGCTCAATTTAATCAGGTGTTTGCACTGAGATGTACCAATATACAGAACCCTTTGGGGGCAGGGAGGCATCAGACACCCATGGAAGGGCAAATTGGTTCAGTTCACAAATCAAACCTCCTCTGTCAACCAGCATCTGGAAACCCAGTCTAAAAAAAGAAAGATAAAAAATCAATAATCAAGCAAAACAAAATATAAGAAAAGGTAAGGCAGCTTTAAAACACACACACACACACACACACACACACACACACACACACACACCCTCAACCCTTGGGGGCAGCTAGGTAGCTCAGAGGATTGAGAGCCAGACCCAGAGGTGGGAGGTTCTGGGTTCAAATGTGGCCTCAGACACTTCCTAATGTGTATCCCTCAGCAAGTCACTGAACCCCCATTGCCCAGACCTCACCACTCCTCTGCCTTGGAACCATACACACTGCTGGGATTGACTCTAAAACAAAAAGGAAAGGCTTCAACCAATAAATAAAATAAAATGAAGAGTAGCTTTGCCTCAGTCAGGGGTCCTTCACCTTCTGTGCATCCTGGGCCCCTCTAGCATGGTGACAGGCCCAGCATCCCTTCTGGGAGTGAGACTCTCAGTGCCTCCAGGGAAATACAGGCAGTCACAAATGAGGCCCCTTAGATCCCAATCAAGCCTTCATTTCCCATCCAGGTTCAGAACTGCTAGACTAAATAAGGAGTCTCTGAGTTCTTCTAAACTGCTGCCATTCCAAATATTCTGGTCTTGAGACCTTCTGGCTCTACTTTCCTGTTCTAAGGCTCCTCTCCTCCTGACCTGCCTCTCCTGGAGCCTCCTGTTCCTGGGGGTAGTCCCTGCTTCCATTTGGGGCCCCTCCCAGCCCTTTGGCCCCACAGAGTCCTGAAAGCCTGAGCTCTGAACTCTGTGACCCTTCCTAGCCCCTTCCTGGGCTGTCTAGGGTCTAAGGGTCCTTGGCTCTGACATTCTAGGCTCCCAGGCCCCTCCTGGCCAGTCTAGGGTCTAAGAGCCCTTAGCTCTGATGTTCTAGGCTTCCAGGCCCCTCCTGGCCAGTCTAGGGTCTAAGGGTCCTTGGCTCTGACATTCTAGGCTCCCAGGCCCCTCCTGGCCTGTATAGGTTCTAAGGGTCCTTAGCTCTGGTGTTCTAGGCTCCCAGCCCCCTCCTGGCCTGTCTAGGGTCTAAGGGCCCTTAGCTCTGATGTTCTAGACTCCCAGACTCCTCCTGGCCTTTTTAGGGTCTAAGGGGCCTTAGCTCTGATGTTCTAGGCTCCCAGACTCCTCCTGGCCTTTCTAGGGTCTAAGAGCCCTTAGCTCTGATGTTCTAGGCTCCCAGACTCCTCCTGGCCTTTCTAGGGTCTAAGAGCCCTTAGCTCTGATGTTCTAGGCTCCCAGACTCCTCCTGGCCTTTCTAGGGTCTAAGAGCCCTTAGCTCTGATGTTCTAGGCTCCCAGACCCCTCCTGTCCTTTCTAGGGTCTAAGAGCCCTTAGCTCTGACATTCTAGGCTCCCAGACTCCCCCCCCCCCGGCCTTTCTAGGGTCTAAGGGCCCTTAGCTCTGACATTCTAGGCTCCCAGACCCCTCCTGGACTTTCTAGGGTCTAAGAGCCCTTAGCTCTGATGTTCTAGGCTTCCAGGCCCCTCCTGGCCAGTCTAGGGTCTAAGGGTCCTTGGCTCTGACATTCTAGGCTCCCAGGCCCCTCCTGGCCTGTATAGGTTCTAAGGGTCCTTAGCTCTGGTGTTCTAGGCTCCCAGGCCCCTCCTGGCCTGTCTAGGGTCTAAGGGTCCTTAGCTCTGGTGTTCTAGACTCCCAGACTCCTCCTGGCCTTTCTAGGGTCTAAGGGCCGTTAGCTCTGATGTTCTAGGCTCTCAGATCCTCCTGGCCTGTCTAGGCTCCCAGGCCTCTCCCCAGCTAGGGCTTCTCCTGCTGACAGGAGCTCAGCCTAGGCAGAGGGAGGGGCCGGTGGAATGTGTGACCCCTGCTGCCCCTTCTGGCAGCAGGAAGCAGTGCAGGAGGGAGGATCCAGGAAGTGGCAGGCATAGCTCAGAGCTCATGTAAGGTGGGGCCTTGGTGACCTGTGGCTGGGCCTGGGGAAGAGGAGGGGGAGAGCTAGCTGGGAAGGAAGGGGGAGGGCCTGGGCACCTGAGATTCCTGTTACAGGGAGGAAACTGAGGCCTAGAACAGGCAGGGACTTGACCAAGGTCTCAAAGCCTGGGGAAGGAGGCTGAAGAGGTGGGCTTCTGCCCTCTACATTTCCTTCCTAATACAGCGGCCTCACCACTCCCTATTTCCACTCACCTTTATTCTAGTCTGCATTTTTAGCTTGTCTTTGAAAGCATCTCATCTCATTTAGAAAGAGACACTACCAGTGAAAGACACCCCCCCCACCCCCCATCTTGAGTTATCAGAGACCTTCATTCTGGTCATTAACTCCTAGTGTAACCATGACTCATTCAGTTTACATTTCTTTTATCTGTGTATACAAGGCCTCTCTGAGCTGGGCTTCTGAATCTATAAAACAGGAATGAGAATTCTGCCCTTTTTCTTCCTGTAAGAAGGTGGTTCTTAGAGGGCATAGGCCTCATAGGCCTCGCCAGAAATTCCGGGAACCATATGGAACCTCTCTTTGGTCATGGAACTTCCTATAGTGTGTAGGCTGTGCTGTAAATTAATTTCTGCCTCCCTTCTCTCTCTCTCTCTCTCTCTCTCTCTCTCTCTCTCTCTCTCTCTCTCTCTCTCTCTCTCTCTCTCTCTCTCTCTCCTCCCTCTTTTTCTCTCCTTCCTTCCTTCCTTCCTTCCTTCCTTCCTTCCTTCCTTCCTTCCTTCCTTCCTTCCTTCCTTCCTTCCTTCCTCCCTCCCTCCCTCCCTCCCTCCCTCCCTCCCTCCCTCCCTCCCTCCCTCCCTTCCTTCCTTCCTTCCTTCCTTCCTTCCTTCCTTCCTTCCTTCCTTCCTTCCTTCCTTCCTTCCTTCCTTCCTTCCTTCCTTCCTTCCTTCCTTCCTTCCTTCCTTTTTTCCTTCCTCCCTCCCTCCCTTCCTCTCTCCCTCCCTCCCTTCCTTCCTTCCTTCCTTCCTTCCTTCCTTCCTTCCTTCCTTCCTTCCTTCCTTCCTTCCTTCCTCCCTTCCTCCCTTCCTCCCTTCCTTCCTTCCTCCCTCCCTCCCTTCCTTCCTCCCTCCCTCCCTTCCTTCCTTCCTTCCTTCCTTCCTTCCTTCCTTCCTTCCTTCCTTCCTTCCTTCCTTCCTTCCTTCCTTCCTTCCTATCTTGCCATGCAGAGCGGGGAATCAGTACTCTAGGTTGGTTCCAAGGCAGAAGAAAGGTAATGGCTAGGTAATGGAAGTTGTGACTTTCCCAGGGTCACATAGGTAGGAAGTATCTGAGGACAGATTTGAACCCAACTTCCCATCTCTAGGCCTGTCTCTCAATCCACTGAGCCATCTAGCTGTCTTCTCTAGTCCATTGCTATGAATTTCAATGTCTGGTGTGCCAAGGGTGTTCAGTAGATAGAGCACTTGAACTGCAGTCAGGAAGATATCAGATCATACCTATCCTCATGCCCTTTCTTTCTGTATGACCCTGGGCAAGTTATTTATTATTTATAATAATAACACATGCCTCTCAGGGTTGGTGTGAGGATCAAATATTTATATAGTACTTGGCACATAGCAGGTGCTTAATAAATGCTGACTCCCAAGATTTCTTAGTGCTGAGAAAAATACCACACCATAAAGGGGGGTGGGGTGGGGATTGGGAACCATTATAATAGAGGAAAGGGCCTTGATATAAAATTGGGATTTGACTCCTGAATCTATAACTTAATCCCCCTTCACTGAAGCAGAATCAAAATTGTCTAATGCATAAGATTTTAAGGAGTCATAAGAATTTTCTATAAGATACATATATATATATATATATATATATATATATATATATATATACTTGTGATGATCTGACTAAATTAAAAGGCCCAGGGCCAAGTTGGCTGAAGGGTAATGGATTTTTCATGGGGCTAATCCCTCCTTGGGCCTCAGTTCATCATCTATAAAGTGAAGGGAGAGTACTAAGTAGCCTTTAAGGTCCCTTCCATCTCTAGACTATTCTGATGCTTCTTAGCTCTCCAGCTCTGGATAAGTTAATTCATCTCTCTGATGCTGCCAGTGTTCCATGGTTTAAGGTCTCTTCCAAATCCACTATTCTAAATGCTATGTTCAAAGTTCTCTTCCTTCCCAGGACACTCTCCTTATAAGGAACCTGGAAGGCGATTGAGATGTAAGCCTGCACTTATCCCTTAGCCAATTTACAAATGCCTTTCTCTGAGTCAGAAGGGTCCAATGCTACTAGATGAGAGCTAACAGGTCAACCCCCAAGAGATCTTTAAAAGAGAGCAGATGGATTTATTGTTTTAAAGTTTGCAAAGCACTCTACACACCTTGTTTAACTTAGTCCTCACAAATCTAGGAGGTAGGGATAGTATTTTTATTTAACGGGGAGAGTGTGGTTTGAACCTGTGGCTTCATCAGTATCAATGGTATGGACATTGCCTTCATCAAAGCAGATCATGGGCAAAGTGATCTATCTAGCATGTGCCAGAGGCAGGATTTGGACCCAATCCTCCCAGACTCTAAGGCCAGCCCTCTACTCACCATTCTTTTTACAAGACCCTAATCTCATCATCCACATCATAACCACAGGCTGTCAGGGTCAGAAGGGATATTAGAATATGGCTGCTGCTCATCTCCATTTACAGACAGATTTAACTAGGCAGCTAGGTGCAGCAATGAGAAGACTTGAGTTCTAATATAGCCTCAAACACTTACTAGCTGTGTGACCAAGTCACTTAACCTCTTTTTGCCTTAATTTCCTCAGCTGTAAAATCGGGATGCTAATAATACCCAACCTTTCAGAGTTGTTGTGAAGATCAAACAAGATATTGTACAGGTGGAAAATTTGCTACACCCGAGCTACATTCTCAGCATCCTTTTAAGTTACATCCTCATTTTACATATGGAGGCTTGGGAGATAAATTTGGCTGAGACCCACGCTGTGGGGCTCTTTTTTGGAGCTTGTACTTTTGGTAAAGTGCTGCAGGTATGAGTCTTTGGCTCTCTTTACTCTGCTCACTTGACTGAAAGAATCCTTTTTTTCTTTTCCCTCTCTTTTGATTATTATTAAAATCCTACAATATTTATAATGCCCTTAGTATAGTGCCTGGCACATAACAGATAACTATATACATAATATGTCTTCTTATATTACTACTACTACTACTACTACTACTACCACTACTACTACTACTACTACTACTACTACTACTACTACTACTACTACTACTACTACTACTACTACTACTACTATTACTACTACTACAATTACTACTACTACTGGAAATTGAATTCCTGACAAGACCCAATCACTCCTTCATGAGTATCTGAGGCAGGATGGGAACTCAGGTCTTTCCAGCCAGTAACAGTCTTTCTATGGCATTATTCTTCTCTGCATTTTATATTCTAATATTCCTTCTGACCCTGACAGCCTGTGGTTCTGATGTGGATGATGAGATTAGGGTCTTGTAAAAAGAATTGGCAACCAGGTGATCTCCATGGTGAGGGAACAAGCTTTATTGAGAGGAGGAAGGCAGGGGAATAGTCCTGGTGATAAACTGGCCATGGTGATGGAGTGGCCATGAAGATGGAAAAGCCCTGAGAGTTTTTCAGGAAGACTTATTTAATTCAATTAGTTACTAAGGAAGACGTCATTTGGGTGGTTGTTGCCCTGCAGATCCCAAGGAACTGCTGCCACTTTGCCAGTAGTTCACCTTGATCTGCATGGCCTTACCCATGGTTCACCTTGTTTCCCCACTGGAGGAAAGTGGTAAAAATCAAAATGCAAATGGGATGTTAATGATATGCTAAACACCCTGGGATAACTTCAGGTTACTTTTGCCTGATTCTGTAGGGACTCCAAAGGAGGAAAAGTCCCTAGACACTGTGCCTATGCTGATTGGCTGGTTGCAGAGCTCTTGCCTCCATCCTTCTAGCATCCTGTCAATTTCCATACACCAATCTGTCTGCATGGCAACCCACATCAGTTCCATGATCCAATTCAATGGCCATCCCCTTTAAAAAAATGGCAGATGGGTATGACCTTGGTTCTAATCACTGGCAAAACACAGTGACCCAGCCCATCTGATCTTTCTTCATAGGCTGAGATCCAAGGAATATGAAAACTCTACTGTGTATCATAATGTTTGCTACCCTCTTGTGTACTGACTGTGCCCAAGACACTGAAGAGATTCCTCTGAGCACAGCCAGCCCTTCAGGTGAGGAATCACCAACTGCTTCTTTGGTGACAAGAGGTCAGATCAACCTGGGGTGGGCTTTGAAAATGGCAAGTACAGACCCAGACTATGCATCAAGTGGAAGGCAAGAAGGAGAGATCCACGGGATGTAACTCTGGGAGCTGTGGGGAGATTTACAGCTTGAGGTCCCTTTTCTCCTAGCACCTCTAGAGGGGGTAGGGGAAGGGATGGAGGTAAGGGAGATGGGATATTTGGGAGGACTTCAGGCTCATGAGCTTGGACGACAAGAAGGACTGTAGTGCCCTCAACAAGAAATGAGAAATTTAGAGGAGGAGATGACATGGTCTGCGGTGCAGTGGAAAGAGCAAATATTTTGAGACATAGAATAGGAATTTGATTCCTGGAACTGCTGTTTAATACTTGGATGACTTCAAGCAAGTCAAGTAACCTCTCTGGGCCTTGGTTTCTCATTTGGAAAATGAGGGGGTTGGACTAAATGACCTCTAAGTTCCCTTCCAGGTCTAAATCTATATTCTTATGAATTCTGCTATGGCATAACAAACTCCCTTTCCCTGGGACTCATATACCTTCTCTGGAAAAAAAAAAAAGGGATGAACGAGATGTCCTGTAAGTTTACTCTCAGATCACCATCCAAAGTAAGTCCAATACCCTTCTTTTTAGAGTCAATCAGTCAACTAGCTTTTAAGAGCCTACTATGTGTTGGGGGCAGTTAGGTAGCTCAGGAGATAGAGCACCTGACCTGGAGTCAGGAAAATTTGGTTTCAAATCTGGCCTTAGACCCTTACTATCTGTGTGACCCTGGACAAGTCACTTAACCCCATTTACCTCAGTTTCCTCATCTGTAAAATGAGCTGGAGAAGGAAATGGCAGATCACACCAGTATCTCTGCCAGGAAAACCCCAAATGGGATCACAAAGAGTTAGATATGACTGAAATGACTAAACAATGACAAGAAGTGTGTCAGGCTCTGTGTTGAGTGTTAGGAATATAATGAATGACAAAAGAGAGTCCCTGACCTCAAGAAGCTCATGGTTTAAGATAGGGGATGACATGCAAATAACTATGAGCAAGCAGGATATACACACAGACATACATAAATACATATACATATATACTCATATATATTAAAAGGTTATAAAGCATACAAATAGGATATATTCATATACACTCATATATACATATGGTATACAAATAGGAAACATATATATGTAGATACACATATATACATGTATGTAAATAAATATATATGGTATGCAAATAGGATATATGTGCAATGTACATATATACATGTGTGTATATGTGTGTATATAAAATTAAAGATAATTCCAGAGGAAAGAAGTCACTGAGATTAAAAGGGCTAGGGAAAGGCTTCTGGTAGAACACAGGATTTTAGTTGAGACTTAAAGGAAATCAAAGGACCCAAGGAATGAGGATGAGGAGGGACGTGGGGGATAGCCACCAAAAATGTCCAGAGAAGTGTCTTATTTGTGGAAGCTACCAGGAGGACAGTATCACCAGATCACAGAGTATGTGGGGAAGTATGAAGTGTAAAAAGCAGAAAGAGGTGGAAAGAGTGGAAGTGGACGTTTGAAGGAGGGTTATAAAAGCCAAACAGGATAGTTTTGGTCCTAGAAGCAATAGGGACCCAATAGAGTGGATTGATTGGAGCTGGTGGGTGGGTGAGACAGTCAGATTTGTACTTTGGGAAGATCGATTTGAGGACTAAGTAGAGAATAGATTGGAATGAGGAGAGGCTTGTTTCAGGCTGTTGAAATAACTCGGGTATAGGGCAGCGAGGCAGCACACTAGATAGAGTGCTGGTCCAAACTGGGTTCCAAATTGACCTCAGATATTTCTTAGCTGTGTGACCCTGGCAAAATCTCTTAATCCCTATTGTCTACGCTTTACCACTCTTCTGCCTTGAAATAAGTACTTAGCATCGGTTCTAAGAGAGAAAGTTGTTTTTTTAAAGAAAGAATCCAGACATAAAATAAAAGCTGCACCAGGGCAGTGGCAGCATCAGAGGAGAGGAGGGGGCATAGAGGAATGATGTTACAAAGGCAGAAAATAAGACTTAACAGTATACTGAATATGGGAAGGGGGCAAGAGAGATCAAAAAGTTGAGGATGATACTTTAGCTGGGAACCTAGAGAGATGTTGGTACTCCCTCAATGGCAATAGGAAAGCTTAGAGGAGAGAAAGTTGAGTTCAGTTATTGACAGGTTGAGTTTAATGTCTGTGGGGCATCTTATTTGAAATGTTTACTAAACTGCTAGACATCTGAGGCTAGAGATCAGGAGAGAGATTTGGGATTGGATAAATAGATCTGGGAAGTCCATTGGAGCTGCCAAGATTACAAAGTAAAACTGAAAAGAGAGAGAAGAGAAGATGGAGCAGGATAGGGCAGAAAGCAGGTCTATGTTGTCTGCCCCAAGGAACACAACTACTTAGTAAATGTCACAGTTGAGATTAGAACTCAGACCATTCATCACTGAATTATAGAATTTATGAAGTAGGGTCAGTTAGGTAGGTGGCCAAGTGGATAGAGAGCTGAGCCAGGAGATGGGAGGTCTTGGGTTTGGCCTCAGATACTTCCTAGCTGTGTGACCCTGGGTAAATCTCTTAACCCTAATTGCCTACTCCTTGCTCTTCTGCCTTGGAACCATTATTTATAATCGGTTTTAAGGGAGAAGGTAAGGATTAAAAAGCAAACAAAAAAAAAGAACATCAACTCTAACAAAAGAAATTAATCCTCTAATTATTTAGGTCTTCTATTTCTATTCATCTATATATGTATTAACATAATTCCTATATATATATTGGCAGTTTGATTCTAACATATTTTATATAGATTATAGTTATCTTGAATGAAAAGTTTTTTCTCTCTTCCCTTCTACTTGTTTTTGTTGGCTATATACAAAAAGGTTGATAATGTGTGTGTGTGTGTATTTGCTTATATTCTTCTATTTTGTTGAAGTTATTGTTTCATGTCATTTTTAGTTGATTCTAGAGTTCTCCAGGTAAGCTATCATGTCATCTTCAAAAATGGATAATTTTGCACCTTCTTTGCTTCTGTTTATTCCTTAATTTCTTTTGCTTATCATTGCCATAGCTGGTATAGACAAGAGTGTGGAATGATTCTATACTTCAATCCTCCCCATCTTCACCCAACCCATATCAAGATCACTCTCATATTCTCTCTTTATTTTGTCCTTTAAAATTAGCCTTCCATAGATGAAATCTGTTTTTCTGTGACTTTTTCCTCCCCAGTTCTACCATTTCTCTGAAAACTCTCTCCTCCACCTCTTGATTCTGACTTGTTCTCTTTTTAACTTATTGTAGTCCCACATTTTACTCTCTACATGGTTAAGAATGTATTCTTCCTTTCTTTGCTGGGTTGAAATAAGAGTGAAATTCCAGAGATGTTTATTCTTCCTCAAATCATCTTCAACTTTGAATACCCTTCTTCTGATGTGCCCCAAAATTATAAATTGATGTATTTTCCTACTTTTCACCTTTCTTAGTTCTTATTTAGTATACTCCTTTCTTCCTCTGTTTTACAAAAGAGAATAAGAAAAATAATAAGAACAAGTCATACCTAGAACCCTTTCTCCCTTAGGCATTTATTTTAACCCTTTTAGATTGTTCAAATTTATGTTTCTTTCTAGGTTTTTCTCATTTTGTGGGCTAGAATTTCAAAGATTCTACTCAATTTTCATTTTCTCAATAAGAATACTTTAAAGAAAAAATACTTGAAAGTCATCTATTCTATTAGTTGTACCTTTTTGTAATAAATATTTATATTCCACTTTACAAAATAATTTTTTCTTTGTTGTATAAGAAATAAAGAAATCTCTGGAAATTAAAGGTGGAGTTCTCACCATGCCTAGCCTGCGACAAATATTTCATATAGATGTTTTGTATAATATATTGGCATGTCAGTCATTAAGAAGGCAAATGGTAGATAGTATGTTAAGAAACATGCTGTAACACTTGGTAACAAAGTTTTGTAATATCTGCTATCATGTAATTAAATTCTACCATAAGGCCAAAGCAATCTACCTTGACCATAGTACTCAGGGGTGCTTATAGTCAGTATAAATCTTCCCAGGATCAGACAACCCCTAGATATGCCAAGGTTGTTTTCCCATTATTTCATCAGGTCAGCTGTACACTCACCATTCCAAATTAATATAGCATATTTCCTATTTCATGAATTTCAGTTTCCCTGGACAGCTACATAGACCTGAAGTTTTTATTCCTCCAATAGAAGTTTTTAATCTAGTTAGTTGCCATAATATTCTAACATACCAAACTATATCCTTTCTAATACCATTGATAACATTCTATTATTATAATACACAGTTTACTAACTGGGTTTAACTTTCTAAAAATCATAGTTGCAGTTATCTACCTAAAGGATTATATGTGATCACTTGATTTATGATCAATAACATAAAAACAATAAAAAACAATTTTCCTTTCAATTGTAAGGAATTTTATTATGCCTTTTGACATATGTCAAGCTTTCCTTTCCTTTATAATTGCTACAGATTTATTTTTGTGAGTGTGACTGAGATTCCTTTATATTTGGTTGCTTTCTTCCTAGTTATTCACAATATTTTTTTCTTCAAATCCCAGTCTCTGGAGTTTAACAATCACATTTGTGAATGTGATTGATGTTGGATTTCTTTCAGATAGGAACCTCTATATTCTAGTTTCACTTATCCCCAGGTTCAAATAGTTCTATAAGAGCTTCCTTTTATGATTTCTTGAAATGCAATATGTAAGTTTTTAATTTTGTCATAGTTTATAAGGATTCTAATGAGTTTTACATTGTGTCTAGTCATCTTATCTTTTTGATCAGTTGTTTTGAAACAGCTCATATTGTTTTTGCAATTTTATATACTCCTTTAGTTTTTTAGTTTTTTGATTTTGTTCTACTAATTCATGCTGTATCATTTCATTTTGAGTTCTGTTTGCTCCATTCTATTTTTCAAAGTGGCCACTATTAGGAGTAAAGTGTTTCACTTTCTTTTCTAAAATGCTTGTTTTTCTTACAAGTACTCTAATTTCATCATTTATCCCTTGTTTCAATTTTCCCCTCACTTCTCTCTCTTATTCTTAGAGTCCTTGTGGCTAATCTATTTTTTTAATTGGGTAGGGTTTTTGCTTATAATTATTGAGGAATGACTTGGTTCTTGCAAGATTATTGTCTTGGGATTCTCTTAATGCATAGTATTTTCTGCAAGTTTTCTTACTGTTTCCATATAAATTTTCTTCCATTATTAAGTTCTTAGGCCTCTATACTTAGATTGTCTTGGAAATGTTATTCCTTGTTGTTTCTTTCAAAATTCTTTGGGCTTTGCAATTACAAGAGTAAGTCAGCTCTCAGGGCTCATCCTAAAGCAGGTTTGTTGATGATGCCTTTCTCTCTCTTATATCGCACTCAATCTGGGACACTAAGATGATTATCTTGTATCTAATTGAGCATTAAATAATAATTTCTATATTCCATGCCCTTCAATGGTTTGGGCATAATAGTTGAGGTGGGTTCTTGGGCATTTCTGGATTTTAATCTCCTCTTCCAGTCCTAGAACTGGTATCAGGTCATATGTCCCTGCTTCAGTTTCCATCCAAGAAAATAAACTAATCTCTCCATTGTGAACACTGGAAAGTTAACTGACTTTAGGCCTTATTTCTTGGTGCAATCCTGGAGGGGAGGGAGGCACTCCTAGTATTTCTCTGGATTTGTAGATCCTTTGCTTCCTTTGTTCTTTTCCTTTCAATTTCCAAGGTTGTTGTGGGGAGAGCTAGGCTTGGTAGGAACTTTTAAAGTGAATACCTTTGTCAAAAGCTTCAACTCCATCATTTATAGAAAGGGAAATTGAGTTTCAAAGTAAAGAACCAATTTGATGAATATCACATCTCAAGCCAGGGGCAGAAATAGAATTCCATCTGAGGGCTTCTGACGTGTTAAAATTAATTGTGGTTTGTGAACTTTAGATTACTCCACCCTACTTAGTCTAACAAAAACAGGAATGTCTACATCCATACTTAAGGATTAAGTATTTAGGAGGATGGCCTATGACAGACATGTGCTAGAAAATGACAAATCAGAAACAACTGACAGACCCCTGGGCTGTCCTAAGTCAAGCTTAAGCCACCATTGGTACATGTAAGAACCATTGGTACATGTAAGACAAGGAAAGTAATGTAAAAACCGTCTATATATTTTGCATCACTTCCTCTCTCTGGCCTCTTTGGTGGCAGAGAGGTGGCTGGTGGAGCGTGCTGAGCGTTTTGGTATCTTGGGTGGCAGCTGCTATTGTCTGGGTTTAGCGGTGAGTTTTCCTTGATACCATACTGGAGGAAGCTGAGTAGCCTAGTTCAGGTGAGTCATCTTTACTGAGCTCTATCAGAGTTTAGGCTGATTCTTTCTCCTTTACCTTCCAAACACTATCATATTAAAAAGCCACTAATCTTCTTCAGGGACCTTGTGTTGGAAGACTTTGAACTCCCCCTGGCACAGGCCAGGGAGAAATCCTACACCTTTTCCCTCTCCCTTCTCCTTAATTCCTTCCCTCTATATTAATTAAACCACCATCAATTAAAAAACTGACTTGGGTATTTTATTTGGGATATTCCCTGGTGACCAAAATTAATTTAGATTAGGTCACAACCCTGAAATTATCCTTACAAGTTGGACTGATCATATTTATATAGGTGGTTGCCAGGGGTTTAATTTCTAAATCCCAAAATGAATTACTAAAGTAAATGGAATTTATGGTAGTTTATTTACAATATTTACAATAGAAGGAAGATATTAAGGAATGAGAGAGAGAGAAAACTCTGGCTTCTTCTGATACTAGTTAGACTCTCTAAGCCCCAGCTAGGAGAAGAGAGTCTCAAGAAGATGGAGCTTACCTGGAGGCTTCATACCTCCAGAAAGTCTGGGTTACTAAGTCAGCTTTTCACTTACCAACAGTGACAGTCTAAAAGAAGTCTGGGTGTCTGTATTCCAGATGCTCCTCTGAGTCAGTGCCCAAATGTCTGAACGAATGATCAAATGTCTGAATCTGAATGAATTGATCTCCTTCTGCCTTTTGAACCTCTTTTTAAAGATCTTTTTCTCTTGTGTCACCTCCTTTAAATTTCATGTCTACCAATCACAGCAGATACTTTTCTCCAGGACTGCCCCTTCCTTAGTTTTCACCTTCTTTGGTTAGATCCTTTTCCAGGACTTCCCATTCTTTAGTTCTCACCTTCTCTGGTTAATTTATATCTTTTGGGGTTACTTAACATCTCTTTTGGTAAGTTCGCCTTTTGAAGTTACTTAACACCTTTTTGTGGTTAAATATCTAAAAATAGATTGTAGCTTACAATTCTAGCTTCACTATAAAGGAAGAGCTAAGTACCTTCATTGTTATAATCAGGAGATAGCTAAATCCAATCTTCACAGACCCTAATTATAATACTCTTTCCATGGTACTTGTTATCTCCTCCAACAAGAAAATTGGAATATTTTGGCCAAATACTACTCAGCCTCTCACCTTGGATATCATGATGGCATGGAAGAAAGAGCCCCAATAGAATCAGAAGACCTGAGATCATGGGATACTACATTTAGGTCAAGTCTCTTGGCTCTAGACATTTTCTCTAGTTATCCCTACATGCTTGGAATACTCTCCCTTCTTATCTCTATTTACTGGCTTCTCTGGCTTCCTATAAGTCCCAGCTAAAATCCCATATTTTATTGAAGCTTTTCCCAAATCCTATTTATTCTAGTGCCTTCCTTCTGTTGATTATTTCCAATTCATCCTGAGTAGAGTTCATTTGCACATGATTATTTGCCTATTGTCTCCCTACTAGGCTGTGAGCTCCTCAAGGGTAGACTATCCTTTCCCTTCCTTTTTATCCTCAGAGTTTAGCACAATACCTGGAACATAATAGGTGCTTAATCAATGTATATTAATTGAGACAGCAGAGTCAGATCCTTTCATTTTATAAATGAGGCTCAGAAAGGGAAATTTAATTATCCAGAGTTATGTGGGGTAATAAGCAATCAATTTGGAATTCAAATTCTGGTTCTGTGATCCTTCCTTGCCTCCTACCCCAGATCTATTATATTGTCATGTTCCAACACTCACTAGTTGAACAACCATAGTTTCCCAATATCTGAGACAATATTTTCATCTGTATAATGTGCAAATGAATGCATATATTGTCCACTTCATAGGATTGAGGTGAGGGAAATTATACAAACTGCCAATCCCCTTAGAAATGAGAGCTGTACTCTTTGTTCTTTTTTTTAACCCTTACCTTCTAGCTTTAAGTTAATACTGTGTATTGATTCCAAGGCAGAAGAGCAGTAAGGGCTAGGCAATGGGGGTTAAGTGACTTGCCCAGGGTCCAACAGCTAGGAAGTCTCTGAGGCCATATTTGAATCCAGGATCTCCTATCTCTAGACCTGTTCTATATCCACTGAGACACCCAGCTGCCCCTCTTCCTTGTTCTTTTGATGAAGTGACTAACATCTGAGTCACTTGTCCAGGTAAATTAGGATATTGTTTTCAATGGCTAATGGAAGGGTCAAGCTTCCTGCTTTACAAGCTTCTTACCTGTTTTCTGTTCCTCCTTTATAGGGCCTAACCTACTTCAGTGTCATGTATGCCGTGGTACCTTCCAGTGCCAATCACCAAAGTATTGTGCACCTGAAGAAAATTTCTGCTTGATTGTTGAAATTGGTAATGACTTCCAGCTTCTTCTGTTCCCCATTCTTCCCTAGTCCCATGGTGGTCTCTGTGCTATCCCTGCCCAATGTCTGAGCACTGGGCAGAGCACCAGGCACTGGGGAGAATGGCTCAAATGAGACTCTCGTGGATGGTTTCAAGATGGCAGTGGTAATGGTGGAGATGATCATAGCACATGTCACTCTGGGTCATCACTTGGGGTGGGAGTTGAGAAGGTCTGGGTTCAAATCCCAGCTTCACCATCTAGAAGTTGCTTGACCTTAAGCTTGTGGGCTAACTAGAGAAGCCATTTATTAACTCTGGACATCACGTAATCTCTGTGGCATAATTTTCCTCAAGTAATCAAAACAATAAATCAAGACCTGATTTGTAAGCATTAGCTGAATTCTGAGGGGGTAAATGCTCACAATGAAATATTAACAATCGACTCTCACAGGCCAGTAGGAGTTGGCTCCAGCACATCACTGTCAGAAAGTGACCTTTAATTTTAGAACATTAAATATCAGAGCAGGGGTTGGGGGGGGGGATGTTGGACATTATCTATTTAGTTCAACATTATTTGTCATAGAAAGAAACCTAGAGTTAGAGAGAACCTTAGGCAGAGAGACTCACGATTGGGATTCATAGTTAGACTCCATGTCCAATTCTCTTCCCATTATAAGGGCATAGGATCAGAGAAGTCCTGAGTGGGGAGAGGAAATAATAAGCAGTACAGTGCCTACTATGTGCCAAGCACCATGTAAAGCTAAGCACTTTACAAATATTATCTCATTTGATCCTCACAACACTCCTGAGAGATAGGTGCGATTATTATCTCCATTTTATAGTTGAAGAGATTGAGGCAAATAGACTTGAAGTGATTTTCCCAGGCTCCACAACCAGTGCTGAAGCATTTATTCTAACTCTCATTTTACATGAGGATACTGAGGCGTAAAGAACATACCATATGGGAACAGCTAGGTGGCTCAGAGGACAGAAAGTTAGGCTTAGAGTTGGGAAGACCTGGGTTCAGGTTTGACCTCAGATTCTTCCTAGCTGTGTGACTCTGGGCAAGTCACTTAACCCCCATTGCCTAGCCTTTATTGCTCTTCTGCCTTGGAACTGATACTTAGTATTGATTCTAAGAGAGAAGTTAAGAGTTAAAAAAAAACCCAAAGAACAAATTTTATTTAGAGAAAAGCTTAGATAAAATGACTAGTTCCATATCTCATGCCACCTCTGAACTGAGAAGGTTAGTCCTGGAGTCTGAGCTTCTCATTGTACAGAGAAAGAAACATACTCAGAGAGGGAAGGAAAGTGAGTTCCATTTCCAAAATTCTACATCCTAGGATCAGAATCTGAGAGAATTTCAGATTTAAGACCCCAGAACCCACAGAGCCCAACTTGAGGCAGTTAGATGGTATAATGGGTAAAGCCTGCTCTGTGCTTTAAGGCTCTTTCTAATGGGTCTGGGGTCAGGAAGATATGAGTTCAAATTTGACCTCAGACATTTAGAAGCAATATGACTCTTGATAAGTCACTTAACTGCTGCTTGCTTCAGTTTCCTCAAGTGTAAAATGGAGGTAATAGCCTCTATCTCCTAGGTTTGTTGTGAGGATTAAATGAAATGATTGTAAATGCTTAATAAAGTACTTGACAAATAGTAGATGCTTAATAAATTCTTCTTCCTTCTCTCCCTATTTCCCTTCCTTTATTCCTAAAATCCTTTTCTTCTTACCCTTCCTTCCTTCCTTCCTTCCTTCCTTCCTTCCTTCCTTCCTTCCTTCCTTCCTTCCTTCCTTCCTTCCTTCCTTCCTTCCTTCCTTCCTTCCTTCCTTCCTTCCTTCCTTCCTTCCTTCCTTCCTTCCCTTCTTCCCGGCAGCAAGTTCAGGAAAACCTGAGTTCAAGTCTGTCTCT
Source organism: Monodelphis domestica (assembly GCF_027887165.1). Taxonomy (NCBI): domain Eukaryota; kingdom Metazoa; phylum Chordata; class Mammalia; order Didelphimorphia; family Didelphidae; genus Monodelphis; species Monodelphis domestica. The sequence continues at coordinate 106,829,017 of NC_077229.1, forward strand.
GCCTTCTGCTATCTGGATGATCAAGAGGGGGACATCTGTTCTCAAAGTCTCTAAGACAGTTCTCTAGGGTAAAAGTTATAGGTAGGTTACTAGTCAGCAATGGTGAAAAGAATTCCCATATTGGGAGTTTCCCATTCCAATGAAATGATAAGTCGGGAATTCATGGAAAAATAAGAACAATGACAAAAACTGCCTCTCTATACTTTGTATTCTATGCTTTGAGGGTACTTCTAGCTCAGATAGTCAATGATCTAAGGTCCCTTCCAACCTTGACATTAAATGTTCTAAAATCCAGTCTTTACATTTGGTATTCGATGGTCACTCCTAGTCCTGATATTCTATGTTCTAAAATCTCTTCCAGCCATGATGTTCTATGTTCTAAAGTCTCTCCCAGCCATGATGTTCAAAGTTCTGAAATCTGTCAGCCACGATATTTCATGTTCTAAAATCTCCCCCAGCCATGATATTCTATTTTCTAAGGTTCCTCCCAATAGTGGCATTCTATGTCCTAAGATCCATCTCATCTCTAAATTCTCTCCCAGCTCTTTCTATGTTCTAATATTCCGTATTATAAAGTCCTTCTGAGCTCTGAGGTTTTTAGTCTATCAGTACTTTAACCCTGGGGTGGATGTTAGATGCAGCCCACTACTAGACTCTCCATTCAAAAACCATAGTAAAGTGACCTACCCCCCCCAAAAGGCTCTAAACATTGAAACATATTTGTCATTCTGCGTGGAAACGGTTGTATTCTAAAGATAATTTTCAGTGTTTTTTTTTCTTTTCCCTTTTATCCTGAAGCTGAAAATTACCGCCGCAGAGTGCTCAAGTATTGTTCAGTCAACTGCCCTCATATGGAGGATTTCCATGGACGAGAAGCCAGCCCGTTGTACCTTGCCTGCTGTGCCTATAATTTATGTAATTTTAGAAAACTGATTGAGGGGTCTGGGTCCAGGGTTTGTACCAGTGTCCTGGTGGTGGCAATGGCATTCGTGGCCAGTTTCCTTGGGGCTCTAAAGATCGGACTGTGATGTACTGGGATAATACTGTGACCTCTGAGACCTTGTCCATGCTGTTTTCCTTACAGTAAGAAATACCTCCCCTGATGCCCAACACAGTGACCTTCCCAAAGCAACTTCTCAATAAATGCATTGAATACAATTGAAGATGGCCAGTCCCAGCCAGGAAATTGGTCATCCACAAAACCTTTTCTCTGGATAAGTCTCTAGGCCAGCTCAGTTTCTGTTGCCCCTGATTATTTTAATATCCAGAGCCTTGCTCAGGCCTCTCTCCCACCAGTCACCCCATGTCCTCTAGAAGTGACTCAGGGCTGTGTGATTTGGGGTACAGAGTCCCCTGCTATCATCTGGACCTGCTTTTGTCTTTGATCACTCCCCACACAAAAGGAAATTTCTAAGAGTGAAGGGGGGCAAGTAGGTGGCTCAGTGGATAGAGAGCCAGACCTGGTTTCAAATATGGCTCTAGACCCTTCCTAGCTGTGTGACCCTGAGTGAGTTACTCAATTTCTATTCACCTTTGGTAGTTCAGTGGATAGAAAGCTGGCACCTCTAAGTCTGGAAGTCCTGAGTTCAAATTTAGCCCCAGGTACTCACTACTTGGGTGACTCTGAGCAAGTCACTTAACTTCTGTTTGCCTTAATTCATTGGAGAAGGAAATGGCAAACCACCCCAGTATGTTTGCCAAGAAAACCCCACATGGGGTCACAAAGCTTTGGATGCAACTCAATGCCAAAAGTGCCAGGCACTTTGCTAAGTACTGGAGATACAAAAAGAAGCAAAAGATCTCCCTGGTTCCGGAAGAGTTCATAATCTGAATGACAACAAGATTCTAGGAGATTTTAGGGGATGAACTTTCCAGGGGGGGAGGCTTGATGGAGTAAAAACCAAGCAGAATCCCTGCTGGAAAATGGTTATTTTTGAAATGCTTACTATGTGCCAGACATGGGCCAAAGAACAAGGATAAGAAGACAAAAATGAACTTATCCCTAGTTCCAAGAAATTACATTCTATGGGGAAGGAAGTGAGGGTCCAGGGGAAGACAGAAAACACACACCAATATAACTATAAAAATCATACACACAGCTATAGAAAAATGAGGTGTAGATGGGATAAATTGGGGGAAATGAGCTGAGGGAAGGGGCTAGAATGAAGAGGTGCCAGAAAAGGCTTCTTGAGGAAGGTGAGATAGTAGCTGGGGCTTGTAGGAAACCAGGGAAGCTGGAGGCAGAGAAGAGGGAGAGAATATCAGGGATGTGGGATAGCCAGCAAATATGCCCAGAGTCTGGAAATGGAATGTCTTAGATGAGGAATCCTTGGGTCCTACAACACTGTGCTTGAAGAGACTAAAGTATAAGAAGACTGAGATGTTTCAGGGAGGGAGAGGGAACCCAGGTTATAAAGAGTTTTCAATGTCAAGAGAGGTATTACAAAAATAAAAGAAAATCATTCAAATAAGTCTGTGGGGAAACGAAGATTTTTAGAGTGTGTGAGGAAAGATAATGGTCAAAAGAGCCAGGGAAATGGGTCATTATGTTGTGGCCCACAGAGTCAAACCAAGGCAGGGTTCTTTGACCAGGAGGACAACTTGGCATGAAAGAATGAAGCAGAGAGCAGGATGGAGGGTTTAAGTAGAGCTGCTGCTTTTGCTGCTCTAGTTGAGGTATTTATTAGGAAAATCTTTACTCACTGATACATGATGGATGGGGATCTGTGGCAGACAGGGGGAAATAATACAGATAGCTACTTTAAAGGGATACTTTTAAGATACAAAGTCTGGATTAAACACAAGGTTGCCAAATCCTTATTACAGGTAAAGCTCACAAATTCATGAGGATTCATGAGGAGGATGGGGAGAGGGGAGATCATTAAGAATCAATCAATCCAGGGGATGTGGTGAGATGCCTTTGAGTCTGGGGATGCTGACCATCCAGATCCTGTAGAAGTTACCTAACTGGAGAAGTCCTATTGAGGTTAAGAATGTTTGCTATGGAAAATAGGAGGAACCCAAAGATGTTAAAATGCTAAATGGAAAGCTTCCTCTCTTGCAAAGAATCTTATCTCCATGCTAATGTAAACACCTTTAAAGCTAGAGGTAGATTGTTGATTCAGCCAGTACTGAAGCTTTATTCTGAGGTCTTTTAGGAATTTGGAGTGCCCTCCAATTCTTTCCTTTGGTAGAAAATCAGGACTCATTAACTCATGAGGTTTTCTGATATTGTCTCAACAAGAAAGATGCTTTTGCCCAATATCTTGTTTTTTTCCTGAATCCTTGCTTTCCCATAAGATCCAGTGTGACAATTTCATTTCTCTCATGTGTACATCATCCGTCATACCCCCTACATCATTAAATAAAGAAAACTAACCCCTTTTACACAAAATTGAAGAACTTGGGGAAGGGGTGGCAAACAAGAGTGGACAAGGAGAAGAACCAGTGGGACCATACTAGCATCAAAATAGTAGAAAGTGACAGGTATAAAACATAGACTTAAGGGAAGGAGATTAAAAAAAATACTAAGGAAATAAATGCCAGGCTAACAATTATAACTTTAAATGTCAAAAGATTAAAAACGATTCAATGAAACAAGTGAGAGACAGAAGACAGAAGAAAACCTAGCAATTGGGTTTATGCAAGACACAAATAATGAAAGTAAAGATGCTTACAGAATGAACAGGGTGGAAAATAGGTGGCTCAGTGGTGTGAGAGCCAACCCTGGAGGTGGGAAGTCCTGGGTTCAGTTCTAACCTGGCATTTCCTAGTGTTACCAACTCATTGCTTGGCCCTTATTGCTCTTCTATCTTAGAATTCAATTCTAGGACAGAAAGTACAGGTTTAAAAAAAGAAAAAGAAAAAGAGCAGACCAGGACTGCTGGATCACAGCCAGTGGGCAATAGGGATGTGTAAGAAGGAAAAGGTAGAAAGTGTCCAGGTGGTCAAGAATTTTAGATGCCCAACAGAAGAGTTTCTGTTTGATTTTAGAGATAATAGAGAGCCCTTAATGAGAGTAGGGACCTGATCTGACTTACTTTGGTGGCTGTGAGGAAGATGGAATGGAGTAAAAGAATTGACAGGTTATATCTCATGATTGAGATGAATAACACACATTTTTATTGCAACCAGGCAGCTCAGGTTTGTGACTTTCTTTAATTCTGACTATGGTCCCAGAGATTCAAATCCTGCTTCTTTGAGACCTTAGCAAGTGGTTGGGTCTCAGTTTCCTCATCTGTCAAATGAACTAGATGACTTACGAGGCCCCCTCCAGCCCTCAGGACTGGTGGACTTCGGTGATTTTGGAGATCAGAGAGAGGCACAACAAGTGCCTGCCACCTCTCCAGGATCAGTCCCTCCAGTCCCTCCCCACTCCCCATGGAGGGAGGATGTTTCCAGCACAGCAGTTCCTCTGCTGACTGAGGGAGGGAGTGCAGGTGGCCGGGCATGGGGTGGGGGGAGGGGGAAGAGTTAAGGGGGAAGAGAGAGATCTAGAGAAGGGGAAGAGGGAGGGAGTGGGGGAGGGGAAAGAGGTTAGGAACTCAGGAGAAGGGGAGGGAGGGAAGATCTGGAAGACTTCAGAGTGTAGGGGCTCAAGGACTCTGGACCCTGCTGCTCCCTCCCTCTGGGGTGAGGTCTGCTGGGGAGAAGGAGGGAGAGGGAGAAGGGAGAGGAAGAAGGCAAGTGGGGAGGGAGAGGGATTCCCTGGGGGCATTCCAAGGACTGGTCCCAGAAGGCATGACTCAGAACCAAGGGTACAGGGTTAGGGGTGTGTATCGTGATTCCAACTTAGAATAAAGATAGCCAGAGGTTCCCAAATGAACCAGGCTTTCTGGGAAGGGTCCAGGGAAACAATGAATGAGAGAATGACTGGAAGGTCCTAAGAAGGGACCTTAGAGACCTTTCAGGCTCAAGACCTTTATTTAGCAGAGGACTTGCAGTCAAGTTAGAGATGCCTATTGCAAAAACACTGAAGAGTCAGTCCAAGAAATGAGAAAAAATGAGGGCTGGGAGGGGATATCAGAGCATCTTCTATCTTGTTCACTTTTCATACTAGCCCAGCCCTCTCAGTTGTATATTTGAGGAAAGTGAGGCCCTGAGAAGCTAAGCTATAGATTTATAGTCACACAGCTAGGAGGTAGCAAAGCCAAGCCTTGAACCCAGACCTTTTGGAGGCCAGGTGCAGGGTTCTTTCCACTCTTTCATAATAGGAATGAATGGATGAAGAGATGAATGGATGGATGGCTAAAACAAACAAACAAAAAACCCAACAACCATTATATGCATATTATATGTGAAGCACTGTGCTAAGAGCTGGGGATACAATTTTTCAGACATTTCCATTTAAAATCAGGATGAAAACAGGTGAAGGGAATGGTGCTCAGGAAAGGGCATTTTGATCTGATAAATCACAAGAACGGTGACTAGAAAAACAGTGATGGATAATTGCTAGCATTTATTTACAAAATGCCTGCTTCCTTTAAGTCCCATCTAAAATTGTCCCTTCAACAGGAAGCTTTTCTCCAACCTACCTTAATTCCAGAGCTTTTCCTCTGTTAATGATTTCCTGTTTCTCCTATATGTAACTTGCTTTGTATGTTTTTGTTGGCATGTTGTCTACAGGATTATAAACTTCTTGAGGGCAGGGACTGTCTTTTGCCTCATTTTGAATCCCCAGAGCCTAGTTCTTAATAAATATTGACTGATTGCTATGTGCCAGGCACTGTACTGAATGTTTTACAAATATGATCTCATTTGATCCTCAGAACAACCTCAGGAAGTAGATGCTATTATTTACATTTTGTAAAATTAAATAAAACAACAACTATAGTTGAGATGACTGAGATGAGCAGAGATTAAGTGACTTGTTCAATATCACACAGATAATGTCAGAAGACACATTTGAAGCTCACTTCAGGATTAATATCTTCCTGGGCCATCTAGCTGCCTTGTATATAGGTAGATTGATAGAGATAGACAGACAGACAGATAGATAGATGATAGATAACTAGAGAAAGAGAGATGATAGAAAGATAAATGATAGATAGATAGATAGACAGATAGACAGATAGATAGGAAAATAGATATTTAGATAAATAGAAAGAGATAATAGTAGAGAAATATAAAGATTGATAAATAGTAAGCTATCTATAGATAGAAAGATAGATAAATAGAAAGGTAGCTATAGCTAGAGAGAGATATATGGATGGATGGAGAAATAGACAAATTAGAGATACATTCAAGAAAGAATATAGAGATTCGAGACAGAAGATAGAAATCAGAGGTAGAAAGTCAGAGGAAAACAGGTAGGAATGAATGGAGGGATGTTTGGGTAGATAGGCAGATGATAGAGAGGGACAGGAATGACAGGGATGAATGGCTGAATGGAGGGAGGGAGGAATGAATAACTAGATGGGTAGATGATGCAGAGAGTCAGAAAAGGATGGAGGGATAGTTAGATGGAGGGGTAGATGATAGAAAGACAGAGAGATAGATGATAAACAAGGAGAGATCCAGGGATGGATGGATAGATGGAGAAATGGATGGATAGGCAGATGATAAAAAGGCAGAGAAAGTGACAGGATTGGATGGCTGGGGAGATGATAGACAGGAAGAGATTCAGGGATAGATGAAGGGGGGGGGGAAGGAAATATGAGTAGATGGGTAATTGATAGAGAAAAAGACAGACAAGGATGGATGGATGGACAAAGCATTTATAAAGCACTTACTTTGTGTGCACTTTGCAAAATAGTGGAGATAAATATGCAAGCTAACAAGTTCCCCACCTTCAGGGAGATAATTCATAAAGGAGAGCTGAAAGGGAGATATGGAAAGGGGCTAAACTTGAACCAATCACAGAATTATGGAGCTGGCATCTGGGAAGAGAGGGAGACATCTGCAGGGTTCTAGAAAGGGAAAGGGAAAAGCTGAGGATTGATGTGCCCTTACCGGGAGTGGTATGTGTGTTTTAATTACTGCTTCTCAAGTGAGAGGGAGAAGATGGGATATGGACTGGGCCTAAGACACACGGTGGCATAGCGGGAATATAACTGGCATGTTGTGATGTATCAGTGGCCGGCTGTATCAATCCGTAAGCTTTGATTAAACCCTTGCTATGTGCAAGGCACTGTATGCTAGGCATTGGGGCTCTGGAGACAAAGTAAACTCTCAGGTTAGCATGAGTTTTTAGAGATACCTCTTGTTCCCACCTACAGTTCTCAGAGGGTATAGTTTTACTTTTCTTAATTCAATTTTCTTATTCTTTCAGTTCCAAATTCCCTCCCCACCAACCCCATTTCGTCTTCTACCCATTGAGAAGGCAAGAAATATACAAGTCATGGCGACTTTTCAAGATCTCCTGAATCCTAGTTCCTGGATTCTCCCAGCAGGCTCCCTTTTACTGGTGGATCCCCAGATTTAGCAGAGAAAATGGATTACTGGAAGGTTAAGTGGGCACCCTGGCTGCATCTAAGATTCCATATTTCTAAGAGTCAGCAGGAGGGGAGATGGAGTGTTCTCACTTGAGAGTATGTGTGTGTGTGTGCGCGTGTGCGAGTGTGTACGTGTGTATGTTCTAAGGGAATGTATGTGTGTCTGAGAATGATTATGTGTGTATATGAGTGTGTGTGTGTGAGTGTGAGTCTGTATGAGTATGTATTGTGAGTGTGTTTGAGTATGTGTATGTGTATGAGAGTGTGTGAATGTGTATGAGTGTGAGTGTGTATGTGTGAGTGTGTGAATGATTGTGAATGTATATGAGTGTGAGTGTGTATATATGTATGTAAGTATATGAGTTCTTGAAGAGCAAGTATGTGTGAGGGTGAGTGTGCAGGTGTGTATGTATATATATAAGTATATGTGTATGTGTCAGTGTATGTATGTGTGTATATGTGAGTGTGTGTGTGAGTGTGTGTGTGTGTGATGCACTGATTCTTAGCAGAAAGTCATTCAAACTCTCAGCTCTTCTTTGCAGGCTGCCCCTACTCCGGCCCTAACTTTCCTTAAAACTCTTTCTCACTCTTTTCCTTCTGGGGCTTTGTTAATCCTTTCTTGGAGTTATTGCCAGCTGGCCTATTCTCCAGCAGCAAGGAAGCTAGTGAAAAAGCACCAAAACCAAACGCCTTCATTTTCCACCTCAGAATCACTACTGTGTCTTGGTTCCAGGCAGAAGAGAGGTAAAAGCTCGGCAATGGGGGTTAAGTGACTTGTCCAGGGTCACACAGCCAGGAAGCTTCGGAGGTTAGATTTAGTCCCAGGACCTCGGGCTCTAGGTCTCAATAAGCTGAGCCACCCAGCTAGCTGCCCCTGGAAGCTAATCTTCTATAGGCTAATGCAGCCTCATTCAGAAATACTGAACTACCCTTCCTTACAGACTAGGGGAAAATGAATACTCTGCTGTTTTTCCTGTTGTTTCTGGCCCTCTATGTGAATTGTGAGCATGAGAGGTGGCAAGCTAGAAGGGTCAAGAGAACCTAGAACGAAGGACAGAGATGGAAGGGACCTTGGAATCTGGAACACAGGATGTAGAACACAGAATGTTGGGGTGGGAAGAGGTCTTAGAAAACAAAAGCTTTATCCTGGAATAAACAACACTTCAGATCAAAGGGACATGGAATATTAGGTCTTGAGGGAACCTTACAATATAGAATGTCAGAGCTGGAACGGGAAGGAGCTTTGAACATAGGATGGCAGGGCTGGAAGAGACTTTAGAGCGCAGAACATCTAAGATGAGAGACAGCTTAGAATTCAGACAGTCAGAGCTAGGAGGTGTTCTTGGACTCTATCCAGCTCTGATGTTCTGTGGTTCAAATGGATCAGCTTCAGGTCTTGACCCAAGACTATCCCCCCCCCCCCAGGTGTTACCCTGACAACCGCTGCCAAGCCCCCTTTGTGTGTGATTGGAATGAAAGCTTTTGCCTCATGCCTGGATTTAGTAACGGTCCAGAATCTGGGGATAGCATCGGCTAGGAAAAGGATTTTGGTGGAGGAGGAGGAGCATGGGAATTCTCTGAAGTTAAGTCATGCTGAGACAACGTGAGGATCAGACACTGTGATGGAGGAGAAGCACAAGGCAGATCAGCTTTTCCTATTGTACTGTAAAAATGGACTCGAATCCAGGACTTCAATCCCCAGAAGCCCTTGCTCCACTTCCCAGAGTGCTTTGTAATCTCACTGAATTCTCACCTAGGCTGAGAGCAAATCATTATTTAAAGGTTCTCCGCCCACGGCAGGGGCTCTTTTCTTCCTGGCTCCACTGGCAAACAGACGTGTCTCATGATGTGAGTGAAATTTGGGTGGGCCTCATGGCCCACCTAGCATGTGCTTCTCTTGCTTGTATTTTCTTTAACCCTTGACCTTTAATAAACCTCATAAAAATATAATACTCCTTGCAGAGAGAAACTAATTTCTACCTGCCTCAGTTTCCCCAAAATTTAATCTTTACAGTACACAGACACATTGGCCTTCAATAGGTACTCTGTAAAATAGAAATAAAATACGGATGATTCTTATAACAAAAAACACAAGTGATCGCTGACTTCAATAAAAATTATTCTTTCAAAGAGAGACTAGGTGAGTTCTACTTGACCTATGAAAGACCCAAAGTAGGAACAATGGATCAAAGTTGTAGGGAAGAAGATTTACATTTAATAGCCTGGAGAGGGGAGGTCTCAGACACTGCCTAGCTGTGTGACCCTGGGCAAGTCACTTTACTTCTATTCCCTTACTACTCTTCTGTCTTGGAACCAATACAAAGTAATGAATCTAAGACATAAGGTAAGGGCTAAAAAAAAAAAGGATATTAAATCCTCCCAAAGATTGTTTCATTCTCTGTACTTGCACATACAGTGCCTGGCACATAATAGTGATAAATACTTGTTGATTGGTTGATTCCAGGGCTAAATGCAACCAACACTGTGTCATCTGCAAACAAGAGCACCTGAAGCATCTCACTACCCATGGAGAAACCCTCTTCAGTCAGCCCTGAATCTGGATGGACCCTGCATTGAATCTCCTCCACCCCTACCAGTGGCAACCTCTTTGATGTGCATTCAATTCTCTGTGCTTGGCCCCACTGGTTGTCTAGGATCAGAGGGTCATTGCCTGGGGTGATTGCTGTTGTTAGATCTTCCAAGGAATCCCCAATGATGTTGGGTGTATTTATAAGAGGTACTTTTTAAAAGACTTGCCTTCTGTCTTAGAATCATTACTGTGTATGGGTTCTAAGACAGAATAGCAATAAGGGCTAGGCAACAGGGGTTAAATGACTTGTCCAGGGTCACACAGCTGAAAAGTGTCTGAGGCCAGATTTGAACCCAGGCCTGGCTCTCAATCCACTGAGCCACCCAGCTGCCCCCCCCCCCAACATATTTTGTATAGACTAGTGGTTGTCAACATTTTCTTGGCTGCATTTTTTGGGTATTAATAAGGAACTGAGATTTATTCCCCCCCCCTCACTCCTTTGGTATCTTCCCCTCCTTCAGGTACCTTGTATATCAATACACTAGCACCCCAATAACACCAAAGACCTCTTTCTACCTTTAATCCAGCTGTCCTCCTCTTCCTCGTTCTTTTTAATACTATTTCTACTTCTCCTATCAGCACATCTGGGACTATACTGTTAGGGTCCAAGTGTCATGGAGGCTCTTGTGTTGTTTCACATTTTGTATTGGTGATCTATAGATCTTTTACATTGTTCTTTTTTGAGGGAAGGTGCCCTTACATGCCCTTAGGATGGATGACTTTGTTTAGTCAGAGCTCTTGCCCACTTTTCTTTTTTAAACCCTATCCTTCTGTCTTAGAATCAATATTGTATATAAGGCAGACGAGTAGTAAGGGCCAGGCAGTTGGGGTTCAGTGACTTGCCTAGGGTCACATGGTAGGAAGAATCTGAAATTAGAACTGAACCCAAGACCTCCCTCTCTAGGCCTGGCTCTCAATCCACTGAGCCACCTAGCTGTCCCACCTTCCCTTTTCTTTAAACTGGTTTTACCTCTACTATGACTTCTATCTGTTTAATGAGATAATATTTCAAATGTTATATTTATCAATGTCATTTATTTTGGTAGGCATAAAATGAGTTAATTTCTTTAAAACATATACGAACATCCACCCATACACACCCAACCCTCCCACACACACGGAACAGATTCTGAGAGTATAGAAAGGAAATTATAGCAGAGAAAACATGACGTATTCTAAAAATGTATCATCATCTTACCAGGGACCTGGCCCTAGATTAAGGGTCCTCAGGGACTCTGGAGTGACTCTCCTCGAGGAGACCTTCTCTTACTCCACAAGAAATAGCAAGGATTGATTCTGCCCAAGACTTCAAAGAATGGTGGGTGGGAGGAGGAAGAATCAAGTATCTGTTAACAAATGGCCTGCTATCAGGCTCAAGCTCAGCTGGGGCAGGTCCTGCCCATCTCCTTCTCACCAGAGCCTACTCGGGACAGAGACCAAAGCCCAAGCCCCTTCATCCTCAAATAAGGAGGTTGAGATAGTCTTACAGACTGAATTCAGTTACCTGCTCATCTTCTAAAGAAGAGAGGCTACCATGTGATAGGGTAACATAAAAAATGGCAGAAACATCAAAAATATGTGGTAAAAGCCTCAACATAACTCTAGTGAGTAAGACGATAAATCAGTAGAGTCCTAAAGCAAAAGAAAACAAACAAAAATAGAGTAAAGATTGAGTAAATGTCAAATAGAATAAAAACATCAATTAGCAAATGGTATAATATGAAGGAAAGTAGACCAAAAGTTTCTGTTGAAAGACAGCTTATGACAATCCAGCAATTGTGGAATAGTATAGGAAACTCTAGAATTTTTCAAAAGTAAAATACAACTCCCCAGATAAAAAATTAGGAAGGCAGCAGTTAAAAAAAAAAAGAAAGTCACCTGACAATATAGGAACAGAAAAATTTCAAGAATCTATGATGGAGAATACAAAGAAATAAAAGCTATGAGAACAGGATTATCAAATTTGAAACACATATACAGAACTTAAACACAAAACAACAAATGTCAATACATTCACAGATAGTATTCTGTGCCCCCCCCAACAACAACAATTGATTTAATTTATAATATAGTAGACTTGCCCAGGGTCACACAGCTAGTAAGAGTATGAGGCCAGCATTGAGCCCAGAACCTCCCATCTTTAGACTTGGCTTTCAATACAATGAGCTACCTGGGTGCCCCCTACAATGTCATTTAAAAAGACGAAATTCTTTCAGCAGTAGATTACTACATGCCTGAAAACATTCAGGAAGTCTGTCATTCTCAGAAGGTTGAAAAATGAGGGGGAAGTTGAGTAGCTCAATGGATTGAGAGCCAGGCCTAGAGATGGGAGGTCCTAGGTTTAAATCTGGCCTCAGACACTTCCCAGCTGTGTGACCCTGGGCAAGTCACTTGAACCCCATTGCCCAGCCCTTACCACTTTTCTGCCTTGGAGCCAATACATAGTAGTGATTCTGAGATAGAAAATAAAGGGGTTTGGTTTTGGTGAGATATCTTATCTTTGATAAGATAGTCTGAAGAGATTGTCTTCTAACTGGGGAGAGTCTTTGAGGGACCTTTGCTGGAGACTATGGCTTGGATTGTGGGGTTGGAGCTGGGTTTTAATTTAGACTCTGACTCCTGGACTACTTCATTGGGTGAGTGAAAGGCTGTTTCCTTTCCTAGTTTCTGGAGAGACTATCTTTTATCTTGGAGGAGGCCATGTGGTTACTCACCACCAGCCTTCCTAATTGTGATAGGAAATAGGATAGATAACTTCTCTATTCACCTCACATTTCTCTTCTTTATTGTTTCCTTTCTATTTATAAATACTTATAAATAAATTTCTGACTTGAGATATGATAAATATTTATGACCATAATTTCACAAAATTATTGTCCAACCATTAATTTTCACCTGTACACTACCTCATTTTCCTCATCTGTCAAATGAACTGAAGAAAGAAGCATTTGTTCCAAGGCTGAAGAGTGGTAAGAGCTAGGCAATGGGGGTTAGGTGACTTGCCCAGTGAAACATATCTAGGAAGGGTCTAAGGTCAGATTGGAACATAGGACCTCCTGCTTCAAGGCCTGGCTCTCTCATAGTTATAAGGTACTAAAATACATTAATGCAGAAATTGATGGCATAAACCCAAACAGCATATCAGCTATAACTCCAGAAATCCCAAGCTCAAGAAATCCATCAGTCTTGGGTAGCTAAGTAACACAGTGAATAGAGTGCTAGGCCTAGAGTTGGGAGGACCTGTGTTCAAATCTGGTCTCAAATGATTTCCTAGTTGTGTGATCCTGGGCAAGTCACTTAACCCTGATTGCTTAGTCATTACCACTCTTCTCTCTTAGAATTGATACTGAGACAGAAGGTAAAGGTTTAAGAGGGAAAAAAGATGCCTCAGCCTCCCTAGAGCTAAATTATTTTTAGTCATGTGCCACCATACTCAGTTGTTTTACTTGTTCTATAAACATTCCCTTTCCTAAGAATAAGATAATTGGGGTTAATGTTTATTGTTAGATGGATACAGTGGTCACTATGGAGATCTGCATGGGGTTGGTTTTTCTTTGAAGGCAGGATGATACAGTAGAAAAGAAAAAAATACAAAAAGTTTTAAAAATAAAAAATAAAAAAGGAAGAGTACTGATTTGCTTCTGGATTCAGAGGACCTGAGTTCAAATCCCATCTCCAACACTTTCTGTGTGACCTTGGGCTTGTCATTAATCCTTCTAGACCTCAGTTTCTACAAATGTAAATTGAGGAGATTGGGTTAGATGGCCTCGGAGGTCCCTTTTAGTTCTGGTTTGTTGATCTTACAAACTTACATATTGAGAAGCCCCTGGTGAAGGGAAAGGGTTTTCCAGTGTTTCCCTGACGTCTGCCTTCTGAAACTTTGGAAATTAGGGTCAGGGAGAGAGAATTGGAAATTAGATAATGCCTTACTGATTATGAAGTTCTTTACTCTAGAGAATGGAGATTCCTGGAAAAAGAGACATGTTGATCCCATGGGTCTTCTTTCTTGTGAATGGATGCTTGGTAAGAAATGTAGCCAAGGTGGGGAGGGGGAGGGCAGCTAGGTGGCTCAGTGGATTGAGAGCCAGATCCAGAGATTTGAGGTCCTGGGTTCCAATATGGCCTCAGACATTTCCTCGCTAGGTGACCCTAGGCAAGTCACTTAACCCCCATTGCCTAGCCCATACCACTCTTTTGCCTTAGAACCAATGAGAAGGTAAGTATTAAAAAAAAAAAGAAATGTAGTAATGACAAGGTGACAATGACCCTGTCCTACAGACTCTTCCATTGGTGGACATTAGGTGCACACATTCACAACCACATGCAACCACACACACACACACACACACACACACATAAATGGCAGCTCCTTTTGCCTCATTACTAGGCTTGGCAACTAGGTGGCACAGTGGATGGGGTGCTATACTTGTAATCATTAAGTCCTGAATTCAAATTCTACCTCTGAAACTTATTATGTGACCTTGGAAAAGTTACATAATTTCTCTGTGCCTCAGTTTTCTTGTCTAAAAAATGGAGATAATGGAACCTACATCACAGGGTTGCTGAGAGTATCAAATGAGATATTTGTAAAGTGTTCAGAAAACCTTAAAGCACTATATAAATGCCTTTTACTATTATTAATTTACTTGGGGAGCAAGATAAAGAGATTAAGAAGAAATGCCCAGATTGGAAAAAGACAGGAATGTCTTAAACTATTGTAAAAGACAGATTGGGCTGTTTGTTTCCAACCCAGACCACCAAATAAGAGAGAGACAGACAGAGAGACAGAGGCAGAGAGACTGAGGTGGATGGCAACCACCTGTGTACATAGGAGCTGTTGCACTATGATTTATTACCTGGCTATTTCCTGCAATAAAGAGATTCCAAATTAACCCGTGAATGTGTTTCCTTATGGGTCATACTCTTAAAAACTACTCAGAATGTACTTTAGAATATTTGATTTTAGCTATTTCTTTATCGTAACAAAGGAGATACTTGGTCTAACAGAATCAGAAATGGATTGTGAACTTGGAAATTACTCCACCCTAATTAGACATACTTTAGGGGAAGATAAAGTTGTAAACTCCTGATTGAACAATGAAGGTACTTAACTCATACCTTATAGTGACTTAAGCTAAGTCTATTTTTAGATCTAATACAAAAGGGTGTTAAGTATCTATAAATGTTAAATTAATCACAAAAAGGTCAAGTAACTCACAAAAGGTAAGCTTAACAAAGACTCAAAAGATATAATCTAACCAGAGAAGGTGAGAACTAAAGAATAGGCAGTCCTGGAAAAGCGTCTACTGTGATTGATAGATGTGAAAATTTAGGGGAGGTGACATAAGAGAAAATTTATTTAAAAGGAGGCAAAATAATTCAGGTTGGAGTGCAATTGGATTTGGAGTTCAGTTCAGTCAGGACTGAAACTCAGCCTGGAGGATCCCCTTCAGTCAGCTTCCTGGAGACAGTGTCATGGTGAGTGATAAGACTGACTCCCCTTCCCTTGGGCCCAGGGAAGCCACTTTGGCCAAGGCCTTTAACTACTGCCTGGCTCAGCCTGAGCCAGAGCAGTTTAAATGAATTCTCTCTCTCTCTCTCTCTCTCTCTCTCTCTCTCTCTCTCTCTCTCTCTCTCTCTCTCTCTCTCTCTCTCTCTCTCTCTCGTTCTCTCGTTTTTCCTTAATTCCTTCTCTCTATATTAATTAAAATCACCATAATCCCCAGCTGACTTGAATATTTTATTATTTGGGAATTTTCCCTGGCGACCAATTATTTAGATTTCAAGTCACAAAGCTAAAATTATCTTTACAATACTGAGTGAGAGTGGCAGTAAGAATCTGAATGGGAAATGGGTGTGAGCTATTCCTAGGCCACATTTGGAGATTTCCTTCTTGTAAATAACAGATAGGGCCAAAATATGAGCCAACATTGTGGAATGTTTACAAAATATTACATATTATGAACTATATTTTTATAATATTTACTATGTTCTAGGCAATGTGCTGAGCATGTCACAACAAACCTGGGAAGGCTGTTAGGTGCTATTATTATTTTGATTTTACATATAGGGAGACAGAGGCAAGCAGAGCAACTTGACCAAAGTCACACAGCTAGAAATTTTAGCAAGACTTAAACTCAGGTGTTCTTGATTCCAGGCCCGGTGCTCTATCCATGACATCATCTAGTTGATTCTTTTACATTTTTGAAACCCCATGTGTAAAATAGGATCCTTCTAGAGTCAAAATAAATTATATATCAAAAGGACTTTGCAAACTTTAAGACAGCCTGTATATATTAGTCATTATTTAATCAGCATTTTCATCCCCAGAATTGGATACAGTTTTGAGTTGCTAAGAGCTTCTAGGAACAATATAAATCCATGTTGCAAAACCTCATTTGGGTCCTCATTGCTGCATGGCAATTCATCTTTGGCTATTTCCCATGTTGCCCAGGATGAGTTCTTCAAATCTCTCATCTGTTCAAGTGTCTGACTTCATCTTTACTCCCTTCTTGAAGAGGTAGCATCAAGGTGCTAGGTGAGGAGAACTAGATTTTGAGTTAGAGGACTTGGATTTAAAACTCTAGCTTTGGTATTTACTACTTATGTGACTTTGGACAAGTCATTCAATTATGTGGGCCATGGTTTCCTCATCTGCCAATCAATGAAGTTAGACTCCAAAAGATGTCTAAAGTTCCTTCCAGCTCCAGATCTGTGATAAGGACCCATGGCTCTTAAATCTTTCTCTGCAGCAATAATTTATTTGTTGAATCTAGTTGTATATCTCCATCTGCTCTCGACAAACCTAAATGCCTAATTCTTTTCCTTTATTCATTCATTCCTTCCTTTGTTCATTCGTTTGTTCCTTTCTCTTTGTTTCTCTCTTTATTTTTTTCTCCATCTTCTCATTCTTTCTTTCGCTTTCCTTTTCTCTTTCCTTCTCTCTCCTCTTTCTTTGTCTCTCTCTCTTTCTCTCTTTCTTTCTTTCTTTCTTTCTTTTTTCTTTCTTCCTTCCTTCCTTTCTTCCTTCCTTCCTTCCTTCCTTCCTCCCTTCTTCCCTTCCTCCCTTCTTCTTTCTTTCTTTCTTTCTTTCTTTCTTTCTTTCTTTCTTTCTTTCTTTCTTTCTTTCTTTCTTTCTTTCTTTCTTTCTTTCTTTCTTTCTTTCTTTCTTTCTTTCTTTCTTTCTTTCTTTCCTTCCTTCCTTCCTTCTTTCCTTCCTTCTTTCCTTCTTTCTTTCTTTCTTTCTTTCTTTCTTTCTTTCTTTCTTTCTTTCTTTCTTTCTTTCTTTCTTTCTTTCTTTCTTTCTTTCTTTCTTTCTTTCTTTCTTTCTTTCTTTCTTTCTTTCTTTCTTTCTTTCTTTCTTTCTTTCTTTCTTTCTTTCTTTCTTTCTTTCTTTCTTTCTTTCCTTCCTTCCTTCTTTCTTTCTTTCTTTCCTTCCTTCTTTCTTTCTCCTTGTCTTCTATCTTAGAATCAATACTAATTATTAGTTCTAAGGCAGGAAAAAAGGTAAGGGCTAGGCAATGGAGGTTAAGTGACTTGCCCAGGGTAATACAGCTTGGAGGTATCTTGGGCCAGATTTTGACCCCAAGTCCTCTAAGCTCCAGACACTCTATCCACTTTGCTACCTAGCTGCCCCTGAATGAATGCCTTTCTTCACAGATTAAGGAAGAATATTCTCAAAGGCATGGAGTGGGGTGGGACCCGTTTGCCAAAGAAATCATGGGTCTTGGAAGTATGAAAGTATTGTTTTTTTGACTCTGACATTTTGTCCTTGAGAAATGCCAAAAGATAATATTGAGAGATAGGGTTCCATTGAATGGAAAGATAAATAGGGGGCGTGTTTGTATGCCTAGACCATAGAGCCATTACCTGATGGTACAACTTTCACTGATTATTCTTGGCTGGTGAAACTTACTTTTTAAAACAAATTCTTTCTTCATTTCCCCACAGACCTATTGCTGTCTTCTGAAGACACAAGCCCCAAGCCTCACTGAACAGCCTGAGAAGACCAGACTCAAATGGCATCTTACCTGATTTTCTTGATAGTCCTCCTGTGTTTTGACAAAGGTGAGATGTCTTGAAGTTTCCTAGTGTGAGATGAATTTTTCTGGGATTGTGTGGAAAGTAATTTTGATGGCTGAAAAATCCCCCAAGTATGCCTCTGAGCAACTAAATTGTATTACAGGGATGAATTCACCCTGTGCTTATTCAAGATGTCTATAGCAGTCATGGGAAAGAGTGATACTTAAGACTAATTTTTGGAGAAGGTGCCAACCTGTAATGATCAAAGGAATTTTCTCATCTGATAGTTCTCTATACCAATGAAATTGTGAGCCCAGTCTCTTTCTTATCATTACTATGAATAATTTGGAAAATAAAATCATAGCTTTGGAAGGTAGCATGCAACAGGGGAAGAGCATGGAAATCAGGAGACTCCTGACTTCTGGAGGTAGAAGATATGGGTTCAAATCCTCAAAAGTTAACTACTCAGTGTATGACCCCAGACATGTCCCTTATTCTCTCTGAGTCTCAGTTTCCTAATCTACAAAATGAGGCACTTGGACTAGATAGTTCCAATATCTTTTTCCAGCTCTAACTCAGGATTGCAGATTGAGAGCTAGACTCTTTGATTCAATGTTTTAATTTACAGGTGAGGAAAACTTGTTTCGTGGATCCCTTTGGCAGTCTGGAAGAGCATATAGACCCCCTCTCAGAATAATGTTTTTAAATGTGTAAAAGAAAATATATTAGATTGCAAAAGAAACTGATTTTATTGAAATAAAGATGGAAAAATGTGTCTCTCCATGTTCAAGGGATTCTCAAAAATCTAGCCACAAATCCCTTGGATGAAGAATTCATGCTTTACAGCCTGGAAGGAGTCATGCATTTGGAATCAGTCAGAGAACCTAAGTTTGAATCCTAGACCCAAAGTATTTCCCACAGAACAACCCTATGAGAGTGGGTGATCATGTTTTATTCAGAGTTAGGATCAAATGACTTCATAACTGGTATTTGAACCCAGATACATGGATTCTAAGGAGAAATGCTAATTACTTCTTGTAGTTTCCTCATAGATTCCAAGGATGAATTTTAGTCCAGTACTGATTGTGTTATAATTATCATTTCTTTTTTTTTTTTTTGAGGCTGGGTCTTTCTATCTTGCTCAGGTTGGAAGTTCAGTAGCCATGCACAGACCTGATCTCATTCTGATGGGCATGGAAGCTTTGATCTGCTCTGTCCCAGCTGGGACCAGTTCATCCATTCTTAGGCAGCCTAATCCCTCCTCTTTCCCTTCCTTCATCCGGCCAGAGTCTCACCAGATTGATTTTGGACTTAATGCAAGAAACCCAATTGACTTTAGTACAACTGTAGCTCAGAGTTCCTGAACTCAAGCTATCCACCAACCTCAGGCTCTCTGGTAGTATAGTGGTGATTACAGCATCTGTGATACCAAAAATGGTTACTAAAGCTTGAGTCTCCTTGCAATTTAACTGAAGTTTTCTCTTCCTGTCCTTGGGAAAAGACAGTGGCTGGATCTAGGCAAATCAGAGGATCAGAGGAAAACTGAGCAAGTATACAGATGAAGCACAATAGCTATGTTTCTCTCCCAGTCTACAGGTGATTGAGGCCAACATTTTCGAGTCATTTTTGGTGAGAAAGGGATACAAGGGGAGGCATCTGGGTGTCTCAGTGGCCTGAGAGTCAGACCAGAGACAGGAGTCCCGGGTTCAAATCTACCCTCAGATGCTTCCCAGCTGTGTGACCCTGGGCAAATCACTCCATTGCCTAACCCTTATTGACCTCCTGCCTTGAAATGAATGCACAATCTTGATTCTAAGACAAAAGGTAAAGGATTAAACACATTTTAAAAAGAGAGATACAAGGAATGGTTGGGATAATTTTCAGTCTTCTCTTTCTGTTATGGTGGTCAAATAAGTTCATCATAGAATGATGAACCCAGAAGAAACTGCTGAGATAACATAGTCTTGCCTCCTCATGTTACAGAAAAGAAAATTGAGGCCAAAAGACAGGAAGCAATTTGCCACACAGCTCCATTAGGGGCAGGGGTGGAATATGACCCAGACCTCCCACTTCACTGCCTAAAGTTGTTTCCATATCACTCTAAGTTTGGGCAATTCCATACTGTCAAACAGGTCAAAAATTATGAAAATCTTCCATTTATAGTAAATTGTACTGTTTTTAAAACTACAACTATTGCAATTGATCATCTATATGTTCCTGATCCTCCTCTTCTTATAATGAAACTCATAATTCTTTAGTTATTGTAGATTAACCAAAATTTTCTTTATCATGCTTTTTCTTTCTTCTAGCAATTGAGATAACTTTCACATAGTCAGTTCTTTTTTCCCCTTTAACTTAACAATTGTTTTGAACCCTTACTTTCTGTCTCAGGATCAGTTCTAAAGCAGAAGGGCAGTAAGAGCTGGGTAATTGGGGTTAGGTGATTTGCTCAGGGTCACACATCGAGGAAGTGTCTGAGGTCAGGTTTGAACAGAAGATCTCCTCTCTCCAGGCTTGGCTTTCTTTCCACTGAACAAGCTAGCTGCCCCTGAGTTTTCCAAAGACTTGGTTTGATGCATGGCAGTGGCTTGGATTAGGATAAAAGAAACTCATTTCCTTAATAACAGATAAAACTGCATAGTGTTTGAAGGTTTGCAAAATGCTTTCCATGTATCTCTCTCTCATTCAATCCTCATAACTCTGTTAGGTAAATGCTATTATTTTACAGATGAGAAAACTGAGGCTGTGACCCAGTAATGTGACTTGTTTAGAGACTACTAAATATGATGAGCCCACAGGTGGTCATTTGGATGGTGGAAGGCCCCACGCTCATTCCACATGAGGACCAGTGAAAAGAAGTGAGGGTGTTTACTCCAGAAGAGAAAAGGATTAGTGGGGGTCTGATAGCTGCCTTTAAGTATTTGAAGGGCTGAGATGGGAGGGAGAATTAGATTTGTCTGCTTAGCCCAGAGAACAGAACTCAGGAACAAGCTGTGGAAATTGCTAAGAAGCTGACAGACTCAATATCAAGACAAACTCACTAATAACGGGAGCTGTCCCCAAATGGAAGCGGCTGCCTGTGCAGGTTCTCCTTTACTGGAGGTCACCCTGAGTCTGGGCATTTACCTACTCCAGAAGAGGCCCCAAAGGTGAAAACCTTCCACTTTCAATAAACTCTACTGATAATGCTTCTTCAATCAAGTGGTAACTACTGATGTATTTATCATTTCTATGTTTTTGGCTCTATCCTTATCTTATCACTAAACCAATAACTCTTTAGTTACTGTAGATTAACTAAGGTTTTCTTTATCATGCTTTTTCTTTTTCATGGATGTTGAGACACCTTGAACACAGTCCTTTCTAGCCTTTGAAGTCCAATTCAAAGGTTATTATTAGTCATCTTTCTTTTGTTCTTGTTCTTCTATTTTTTTAAACCCTTACCTTGTATCTTAGAGTTAATACTGTGTATTGGTTCCAAGCCAGAAAAACTAGGCAATGAGGGTTTAGTGACTTGCCCAGGGTCACAGAGCTGGGAAGTGTCTGAGGTCAAATTTGAACCCAGGACCTCCCATCTCTAGGCCTGGCTCTCAATCCACTGAGCCACCCAGCTGCTGCTTGCTAGTTCTGTGACCTGGTTTCTCAGTCTTATTTTCCTCTTCTGTAAAATGAGGATAACCACAGTTGCTCTGCTTTCCTTATCAAACTGCTATGGGGAAAGCACTTTGTAAACCATAAAGGGCTTGAGAAATAGAATCTTTTAATTTTTTTTGTTTTTAATTTTCTTTCTTGGGAGAGCTCTGAAATTTGGGGAGGCATGAGGTGGGGTGCCAGCTTCATTAAGGAGGTATCAACAAAGTCTGCATTTTGGAATCAGAGAATTTTAGCTGTATTAGGGACCATAAAGGTTAAATAGTCTATTGTCTCACCTAGTACTGAAGCCCCTGACAAGTAGCTATCTAGCTTCTACTAGGTTCCTTCTGGGGACTGGGAGATCACTAATGATTAAGGCCATCCATTTAATTGCATTGATTGTAAGAAATTGATGAGGGAGAGAGGAGGGAGAGAGAGGAGGATAGAGGAAAGGAAAGACAAGAAAAGAGAGAGAGACAGAGAGACAGAGACAGAGATGGAGGGAGGGAGAGAGAGAGAGAGAGAGAGAGAGAGAGAGAGACAGACAGACAGACAGACAGACAGACAGACAGACAGACAGACAGACAGAGACAGACAGACAGAGACAGAGACAGAGACAGAGACAGAGACAGAGACAGAGACAGAGAGAGAAGCATGTAAGCTTGAAGATTGCATACCACTAATGGACCCCCTTATGAGCAAAGATTCTGGTGTTTCAGTGTTTCTATCTTCAGTATTAGGCACAGTGTCTTGTACCCAGTCATACTTAATAAATGTGTTGAAATGGATTGGCACTTACCTCTCTGGAATGTCAAATCACTACTCTCTGTCCCGCAGTCTGGAGCCTGATTAGCAGAGAAGTCTAAATCTCTTTCCTCATGCTTATTTATATATTTGAGTCAAACATTGTTGCTTAGCTCTCTCCATCTCACCCAAAGTCCTTTCTATTTCAAGCTAAACACCCCTAGACCCTTCAGAGGACTGCCATGAAGCATTCTCTCTAGTTCTCTCTCCATTCTGGTCATCCTTCATTTGGAAGCTCTCCTGCTTGTCAGCATCCTTTCTACAATGCTATAACCAGAGAGCACCAGTTGTTGTAGTAGAAGCAACATCAAGATCCCTTTTTTCTGGGAGGGCACAAAGACAAGAGGCCCCAATCTCTTCTGCCATTTTCCCTCCTGCTTGGGATCAGGGGAGCATCAAGAAGGGAAACACAAATGTTCCTGGGCTCTGCCCATAGAGGAGATGATTTGGTGGCTCCAATCCTAGCCTCAACCTCTCCTTTTTCCTTCTGTCCTCTCCCTTCCCTGGCATGTGCAAATGAAGAGATTGGGAAAGCTTCATTTAGGGGCACCATATCTGGAGTGATGACCTGCCCATAACCTATGAAACTTGCCACATCATGGGTGGAAAAGTTCCACACAGGGCTGGATAGCTCCATTCAAGGTGGGCACTAGCAGTGAACCTGGACTAGAATAGGGACTGCACTGACTGGTTTAACACAAACATCCTAGCTGTATGGTTGGCATGGTGGACAGTGCCCTGGCCAGAAGCAGGAGAATTCCCTTTACAGCAGAATCTTGACTCCATTCCCTCTCCATGTCCTCCTTCAACTCATTGCTCTTAGTTCTGGGACCAAGAAGAATAGACCTGCACCCTCTTCCATACAACAGTCCTTCACAGATTTGAAGACAGAAGTTATGTCTCCCACCTGCTAAGCCTTCTCCTTCTTCTCCAAACTAAATATTCCTTATTCATTCTAATAATATTTGAGTGGTGTGGTCTCCAATTTTCTCACCAACTTGTCACTTTCCTCCATCTGGTCAGTAGTTCAGGTTTTGTTTTGTTTTTAAACCCTTACCTTCTGTCGTACTATCAGTTCTAAGACAGAACAGTGGCAAGGGCTAGGCAATCAAGGTTAAGTGACTTGCTCAGTATTACCCAGCTAGGAGGAATATGAGTGCAAATTTGAACTCAGGTCCCCCTGATTCCATGCCTGGCACTCTATCCATTTGCTGTGCTATTTAGCTGTCCCACTAGTGGTGCTTTCAAAGTGTAGCATCAAGATAGGGGATGGAGACTGGACTTTTAAAGTCATTGGCATAAGGAACTCCCAGATGAGGAAACTCCCTCTACTGATGTAGGTTGTACCTTCTCTGAGACTTAGGGGTCTAATAGAATTTCCTAGAGCACCAAATGGCTTTTAGGTGACTAATCCAGGTTCACAGAGCCAATAACTGTCAGAGGCAGGACTTCCAGTTTGAAGAACTGAGCTCTAGCTACTGTCAAATTGCCTTTCATGGAGCTGAGAACTGAACACTGTATTATGATATGGTCTAAGGGTCTGTAACTTATTTATTTAAATCTTTAAATTTTTTTATTTAATTAATTAATTTAAAATATTTTTCCATAATTAGATGGTTCATATCTTTTCCCTCCCTAGCCCCTAGCCCCCACCATAGCCAATGCACAATTCAACTGGGTTTCACATGTATCATTGATCAAGATCTATTTTCATATTATTGATATTTGCATTAGGATGATCATTTAGAGTCTATAGCCTATCCTAAGGGACTGTCATTTAATCTTCCTCAACCTTATTTCCTAAATCTGTTAGTGACAAAATTGGACCAAGTGATCCCTAAGATTTCTTCCAGTTTTAGCCTGTAGTATTTGACGATCTTTTCTAGCTCTGGTATACCATGTTTTCTGTTTTAGCTTAAAAAGTCCCTCTTGCCTCTTATATTTCAGGTTCTAAGGTCCCTTCCAAGGCTCATTCCAGCACTAACATTCTATTTGATCAACAAGCATTTTTTTGTTTAGTTATTTGCATTTTTTTGTTTTGCTATTCAGTCATTTTCAGTCATGGCCAACCCTTTGAGATCCTTTTTGGATTTTCTTGGCAAAGATACGCGAGTGGTTTACCATTTCTTTCTTCAGCTCATTTTACAGATGAGAAGACTGATATAAACAGAGTTAAGTGACTTGCCCAGAATCAGCTAGTAAGTATCTGTGGCTGGTTTTGAATTCAGGTCTTCCTGACTTGGGTCTAGCCATCTATCCATTGTGTTACCTGGCTATCCTAAGCATTTATTAAATACTTACTGTGTGCCAGGCATTGTGCTAAAGGTAAGGGAAAAGAATAAACATTTATTAAGTACCTACTATGTGCCAGGCAGTCTGCTAAGCACTTCACCAATATTATCTCCTTTGACAACACTGAGAGATAATATTAATACTAATTAACATTTATGTAGCACTCCCTATATGTACTGCACTAAGCACTTTACAATTATTATCTCACTTGATCCTTACAACAACCCTGGGAGGTAGGTGTTCTTATTATTCTCACTTTATAGTTGAGGAAACTGAGCCAGGAAGAGGATAAGTGACTTGCCCAGGGTCAAACATGTAGTAAGTGTCTGAGGCTGGATATACATTCAGGTCTTCCTGACTCCAGGTCCAAAGTTCTATCTCCTAAGCCATCTAGCTGACTGTCCCTCCTAACTGCTATAGATACACAGACAAAACCAGTCAAAAAAGGACCCACCAAAAAACACAACGTGTTCTCTGCCCTTGAGGAACTCATATTGTAATGGGGGACAAAATATGTCAACAGTTGGGTAAAGACGGCCCCATACAGCTTTGCCATTCCATTTTTTTCTATCTTAGTGTTTCTTCCTGGTCTAAGGTTTCATGGTCTATGTTCCAAGGCCCCATGTAACGCCAACATTCTATGTTCTAAGTCCCTCCCAGCTCTTAAAGTTATATTCTCTAAAGTTTGGCTACTGAGGAGCACCAGGTGTGAAGTCAGGAGTTAGCCCTCTCCAGGCCAGTGAATTGAAGAGGGCAGTCATTCAGTCTGGCTTGGTTCTTCCCACAGGAAGTACTCTGCAGTGTTATTCATGTGAGGGGGACAGCTGCCATGGCAAGAACCAAAGTCCCACCAACTGTTCATCCTTTGATGCCTACTGTGAGACCATCGTGGTGACTGTCCAGTTGGGTAAGTTTTGGCCATGACCTGGAACAATCTGACTGGAAGACAAATAAAAACTCCCATTTCTAGAGAATTTTAATATTGACTAAGGGTTTTCCTCCAAACAGCCCAAAGAGGGAGGTAATGGAGGATTATTGCTCATGCTTTATAGAGGAAGTTCAGCAAAAGGAAATGAATGGAATTTCAGCCTTGGCTTTCTGACTCTAAGTCTTTGAACCTTTCTGCTATATCAAGCTATAGGGCTTACTTTATATGACCCATAAATGTGATCCTTTGCCATATGCATTAGGCAATAGGTATTAACCAACTACCAACCATGTACCTATTACTGTGCCAAATGTGATTACTGTGCCAAATGTGGGTGGGAGAACGTAGCCTCTGGACTCAAGGAGCTCAAAATCTATTTGAGGAGACATGACTCACGCAGGTAAAATGGAGAACCATTGCAGATAGCTTTTAGGAAGTGTTCAGTTGTATGATTGTGCAGAATACTCTACAAAGCCTTAAAGGGCTATACAAATGTGGATTAATATAATTACCAGTAGGAGACAACTAAGTGGCTCAGTGGATTGAGAGCTAGGTCTAGAGCCAGGAAGTCCTGGGTTTAAATATGATCTCAGACACTTTCTGACCTTGGGCAAGTCACTTAACCCTCACTGCGTAGCCCTTGCTCTTCTGCATTAGAAACAATATAAGAATCAAGGTAAGGGATTTTAAAAAGAGATAATTATGACTAGATTGTAAACTCCTTATGGGTAGAAACTAGATCTTACTTCTCTTTGGACCTCCCATAGTCCCAAGCATAGTACCTTGAAGAGAGTAGGCATTTGATATTTGACAAGTTTTTGACATGAATGAATGAACAAATGAACAACATATTCCTTTTATTTATTTGTTATTTATATTTATTATTGATTCTCAGAATTTTAGTTTAGAAGTAATTTTATAGATTTTCTTTCCAAACTCCCTTATTTTATGAATGAGAAAAATGAATTTTAAAGAGGTTCAATGGTTTATCCAAGACCACACAGCAGAGCTGCAATAAAATCTGAGTTTTCTGGAATGTTTTGGACTATTTTTCTGGATTATCTAAGCAGTGATGAGTATGAGGAATTCAGAAACACAGGCTATATTGTGTGAAATGAGGCAAATTCAAAAGTAAGGAGAACCTTTAAAATAATGTATAATATGACTTCACTCATGTAAATGAAAGCACTAAAATAAATCGGAATATTGTCATAATAGCAGGAATTAGCCCCCCAGAAGAATTGGGGGAAATGTATTTCCTTCTTTTCCTTGGAATTGTG
The DNA here is from genome assembly GCF_027887165.1 of Monodelphis domestica. Lineage (NCBI taxonomy): Eukaryota > Metazoa > Chordata > Mammalia > Didelphimorphia > Didelphidae > Monodelphis > Monodelphis domestica. The sequence continues at coordinate 106,855,996 of NC_077229.1, forward strand.
GGAGGCTCTGGATGAAGAATCTTGACCACATCGCTAGACCTAGCCACCTTAGCAGTGTGTTTTGCTTCACTTTTTTCTTTGTTACAAGCAAAGACTCACTGAGAGAGTAGGTAAGAGGGTACAACATATCTAGAAATGATTGTTATGTAAAAGCAAAGGGCATCAATAAAACTTTAATTTGAAAAAAAATCTTGTTTCTCCACTCCCTAGAAAGCCTTTCTGCTATATTACATGGCAGTAATAATTATTAGCATTAATGATTTGGAATTATTCTGTCTTTTTAAAAAATGAATGAATGAATATATTTGCTTATTACATTAAAAGACCCAGCTAATCCATCCCTCTCTCTCTTCCCACTATTAGAGAAGGCATCATGTGACAAAAAGATATACATGTCAGGGCAGGTAGGTGTCTCGGTGGCTAGAAGCGAGACCCAGAGAGAGGGAGTCCTGGATTCAAATCTAGTCTCAGACACTTCTGAGTTGTGTTACCCTGGGCAAGTCACTTAACCCTTATTGCTTAGACCTTTCTTCTCTTATGCCTTGGAACCAATACTTAGTATTGAATCTAAGATGGAAAGTAAGAATTAAAAAAAATTTGTATATATAAAACCATGTCTTCCTTATTTCTATTCATCAGTTCTTTCTCTGGAAGTGGACACACACAAGTCATTCTTCAAACAATATTTCTGTTTCTGTCTATAAACTTATTTAGTTTCTGCTTGTTTCACTCTTCATAACTTCATGCAGATCTTTCTGTGTTTTCCAAAAATTAACCTGCTCATCATTCCTTAGGGTGCACATCACACTTGTATGCCCCAACTTGGTTATCCATTTCCCAGTGGATGGACATCCCCTCAATTTCCAATTCTTTGCCACCACAAAGAGAGCTGCTATAAATACTTTAGAACATGGAGGTTCTTTTCCTTTTTTCCCCTGATCACCTTAGGAAATAAACGCAGTGGTAATGCTGTTGGGTCAAATTTACTCTCATTAAAAAGCTAATCATTCATCCCCATAGATTATCTAGGCTCCTGTCTTTAGTCTTCTCATAAAATATTTTATGAGAATACACCGAGAAAAAAATAAGAATGCGATATTTTGATAAAAGACCCCTAAAGCCTCTTCCAGCTTTGACATCCTAAGTTCTTAAATCCCTTCTTGCTGTGATGTGCCACATTGTAAGGCCCCTCTCAGCTCCCATATTCTATATTCCAAGGTCCCTCTAAGCACTGACATTAGGTATTTGAAGATCCATTCCAGCATGGATAACAGCGTTGGTTTGTTACTCTTGGTGCCTCCCTTTGGGGAATTTTGGAACTTGCACAGTCCACCACAGGAGGGTAGTCAAGGTTTGAAAGGAGAATTTATGAACCTCAAATGAGTCAAAGGGTGTTGCTTGCTGACTGGTCTTTGCTTTTGCTAACTGGTTTGGGGTGGAAGGGCAGGAAGAGTAGTAAAACTTAGCTTTCAACAGGGCCTTTTCCCCTATCCCGTTTACATGAATACATCTAGTTACCAGAGAGCAAAAGTACCCCTTAAACCAAAGTTATAACTTCTGATTGTCTCTCTAACTAGTTGTCTCACTATCTAACTCTCTTTAAATGTTCAGTGTAAGCATTTATCCCTTAGAAATCAACTAATGCTATTTAAATCAAGGTATGATTTATTGTTTTATTGGTGATCTATACTTGAGAAATTGATGAAAAATATGTTAACAATGCTGCAGATCCTTCCCTTCCTCCCTCCCTCCCTCCTTCCTTCCTTCCTTCCTTCCTTCCTTCCTTCCTTCCTTCCTTCCTTTCTTTCTTTCTTTCTTTCTTTCTTTCTTTCTTTCTTTCTTTCTTTCTTTCTTTCTTTCTTTCTTTCTTTCTTTCTCTTCTTTCTTTCTTTCTTTCTTTCTTTCTTTCTTTCTTTCTTTCTTTCTTTCTTTCTTTCTTTCTTTCTTTCTTTCTTTCTTTCTTTCTTTCTTTCTTTCTTCCTCTTCCTTTCTTCCTTTCTTCCTTTCTTCCTTTCTTCCTTTCTTCCTTCCTTTCTTTCTTTCTTTCTTTCTTCCTTTCTTCCTTCTTCTTCCTTCCTTCCTTCCTTCCTTCCTTCCTTCCTTCCTTCCTTCCTTCCTTCCTTCCTTCCTTCCTTCCTTCCTTCCTTCCTTCCTTCCTTCCTTCCTTCCTTCCTTCCTTCCTTCCTTCCTTCCTTCCTTCCTTCCTTCCTTCCTTTTTCTCCTCAGTAATTCAAGAACCTCCCTTACCCTTTCCCCATTTTCTGACAGCTCAAAACAAGAAAGTGCATGTCTCAGCTTATAAACAGGCTTAGGGGATAGAAACCTGATGATAGCATTTAAGACTTCTCAAATACACCTTTCCCCCAGGGACTTGAGAAAGTTTGCTACCTGTTTAGCTTGTGTCAACACATGGTTGGAGAGCTTGGTGGGATGGGAGTAGGGAAGATGGGCACTGAGAAGGAAGTCATTCTAATTTTAAATAACCAGATTTTTCAGATGCTTGTACTATTTCAGCTAGAAAGACAAGAATATTGCTTCGATCCTCCCTTGCTTTTTTTGTTGCATCAAATAAACAAAATTTAAATAAAACTTAAAAATATTTTTGTACAAGAAGGTTCTTTTCTCCTATCTCTCTTCTCTTTGGGATACACCCAGAAGTGGTACTACTGAATCAAAATTATATATAATTTCATGAGCCTTTGGGCATGGAATAACCCCCTTTATCTCAATAGCATTTAATAATCTTAAAGATCTTTTACAACTTGGGGTAGGTATTGTTGGTAGGCCCGAGAAGGCTTTAGGGAAGCATCTAGTTCTGATTCCAAACCTAGACAAGAGTTTAGGATATAAATTCCAGATTTGTGACTGTAGGAGAGGAATGCTTGTAAGACTCATAAGAGACAAGAGTTAGGTTAGAGATAGAGGAGTCTCCATGCTCCATGGCTCTAACCCTAATATGTCATAATCCCGATATTTATTGTGACCCTAATTCTAGCCCTTATGTACTGTTCATGTGCCTCTAATCCATGCTGCTCTGCTTTCTAGTGGATTGCTTGGTGGCAGAGTGAACAGAGTGCTGGACCAGGAGTCAGAAAATACTTATTGTGTGACCCTGGGCAAGTCACTTAACCTCGTTTGCCTGAGTTTTCTCATCTGTCAAAGGAGCTAGAGAAGAAAATGGCAAACCACTCCAGTATCTTTGCCAAGAAAACCCCCAAAGGGGTTATGAAGAATCAGACACAACTGAAACAATCGAACAAAAATGTTTTCTAGTGAAAGTTGCCCCCAAACGGGAAAACATGGTTCCTCCATTTCATCATATTTGCAGAGCTAACAACAGGCAGCTAAGTGGCACAGGGAATTGATCATTGAATCTGGAATCAAGAAGATTTGAGTTCAAATCTAGTTTCAGACATTTCCTAGCTGAGTGACAGGCAAGTCACTCAACCTCTGCCTGCCTCAGTTTCCTCATCTGTAAAATGTTAGCAGCTAGCCTAATAGCTGAATTTTGTGATTCCTGGCCCAGGGCAGCTTCTGACTCACCCAAAGCTTCTCTCTCCCTTGAGGATGCTGTGAGAAACTCTATTAATGTGAATCTGTGTCATATCAGTGGGTTCGCATTCATGCCAGTTTCTCTTTCCCCACCATCAGCACTTTAATATTGCCCTAAGAAGCCTGGACTTTTGAATTAACCTTTTAATAGACCTTCCTGACTCTGCTTTCCTTCCAATACTTTATCCTTTCAATACCAGTATTCTTTTCTAATACCTCCTACTTATTGTCCAGATGAACACAATCAAATTCTTTTCCCTGTGATTTGAGAGCAGCTAGGTGACTCAGGGGATCAAGAACCTGACCTAGAGTCAGGAAAACTTGAGTTCAAATCTGCCCTCAGATACTTCCTAACTGGGTTATCCTGGTCAAGTCACTTTATCCTATTTGCCTCAGTTTTCTCATATGTAAAATGAGCTGGAGAAAGAAATGGCAAACCATTCCAGTACCTCTGTCAAGAAAACCCCAACTGGAGTCACAAAGAGTTGGACATGACTGAAACAACAACTTGGCAGTAGCTGATCTTTCCAGTCTTATTTTATATTATTCTTCTATGCACTGTAGATTCCCACCAAAGTGTACAACACTTTGTCTTTTATTGTGTCCTGAGCACTCTTCTCTCCTGTTTGGTGTATATGTTCACTCACTTCTCTATACCTAGAATATTTCCCATCCCTCTTTTTTACTTTTTGAATTCTCTTCACTAACCTGAAAAAAATTTCCACTGAAATACCAGCTCCTCCAGGAAGCCTTTCTTGATTTCTCTGAGTTGGTTATTGTATTCCATAGTCATCTGCATGTGTATCATTTTCCACTATGGGACAGGAAACTTCATGGGAATAGGTACTGTGTCTTATCTCAACTTGGAATGAGTGAGAGTTGGATGTCAATGGTGAAGGTTTTCTGAAACAGTTCTTGCCTTTGCTCTCTTTTTCTAGATACCCACAAGATTGAAAGAATCATCCAGAAATGCTCTTCTATCTGCCAGCCCCACAACAAAACATTTGACATGGTGCATGTGACATCGAGTTGTTGTAACTACACCCTCTGCAATAGCAATGGAGTGACCCATGTGGCTGCCAGCAGAGGAGCGGTAGCCTTGACTGTGCTGACTTCCTTTGCTTTTCTCCTCTTTGGGAGCAGGCTTTGATGTGCCAGCTGATTACTTGATTTATCAACTAGGGAGCATTTATTGAGCACCTACTGTTTGTCTATCAAAATCAAAGAAGACCTGCCCTTGGGGGAGCTAACAATCAAATGAGGTAGACAAATAAATATATGTACATAATACAAAACATGTAGAGGAACCTATTTGCTCTTAAAGAACCCACTTGAACTTATTCCTTGGGAAGTCCTTAAGTTATATTTAATCAATGCCATAGACCTGGGTATTCAGAAACATCTGGATGTGGGGCATCTTGGAGACAAGGCAGCCAGGTGACTGGAGGATACTGTGGTTTCTAAGTGGCTGCTCCATAATTATGTGAATGCATTTCCACATCCTTTCTTGGGAACCACCCAACAAATTAGAGACACACTCTGCCCTCCCCAGGGCTGCTTAGTTGGACTCCAATCAATCCAACAACTATTTATCAGGCACTAACTATGTGGAGAGCTCTGTGTTCACTACTAGGGGAGGCATAGAGTTCAGGATCCTGCCAGATAGGAAGCTAGCACGAAGCAAATAGAGCTCTTGACCTGGGGACTGACATTTGGAAGGCTACGTATGTTTCATCCCTATGCAGATCTCCATCCCTGTACCTTACCTCAAACCCCACCACTGGTCTATTCACCTGCTTTTCAGAGCACCTCTCTCCTTGCAGCATTGCCATAATGATCCTCTTCTAAGGTCTAGCTTTTCCCTCAAATCCTCTGAGTGTTAGGATTTTGAACTATCCTTTGGGCCCCCTACAATCTCCACCTTACTCTTTTTGCCACAGGTGGAAAAATTACTGGTTGTCATTCTAATAGAGCTCATAGCCTAGTAGTGAGGTAAGGTATAAACACAAATAACTATGGCTTGTGACATTACATGTTAAATATATATATACAATAATTATACATATTTGCAGCAACCCTATATCTCTCTCTGGCTCTATCTATATTTATACATATCCACCAATTCATCTAGCTATCTTTCTTTCTATCTAGGATTGCTACTAAACAAAGTACTGTATGACACTTGAAAGGAAAGAATATTTATATCTATCCATCTCTTCATCTTCCTTCCTTCCTTCCTTCCTTCCTTCCTTCCTTCCTTCCTTCCTTCCTTCCTTCCTTCCTTCCTTCCTTCCTTCCTTCCTTCCTTCCTTCCTTCCTTCCTTCCTAGGATTGCTACTAAACAAAGTACTGTATGACACTTGAAAGGAAAGGATATTTATATCTACCATCTATTCATCTTTCTTTCTTTCCTTCTTTCCTTCCTTCTTTCTTTCTTTCCTTCCTTCTTTCTTTCTTTCTTTCTTTCTTTCTTTCTTTCTTTCTTTCTTTCTTTCTTTCTTTCTTTCTTTCTTTCTTTCTTTCTTTCTTTCTTTCTTTCTTTCTTTCTTTCTTTCTTTCTTTCTTCTTTCTTTCTTTCTTTCTTTCTTTCTTTCTTTCTTTCTTTCCTTCCTTCCTTCCTTCCTTCCTTCCTTCCTTCCTTCCTTCCTTCCTTCCTTCCTTCCTAGGATTGCTACTAAACAAAGTACTGTATGACACTTGAAAGGAAAGGATATTTATATCTACCATCTATTCATCTTTCTTTCTTTCTTTCTTTCTTTCTTTCTTTCTTTCTTTCTTTCTTTCTTTCTTTCTTTCTTTCTTTCTTTCTTTCTTTCTTTCTTTCTTTCTTTCTTTCTTTCTTCCTTCCTTCCTTCCTTCCTTCCTTCCTTCCTTCCAGGATTGCTCTAAACAAAGTACTGCATGACACTAGAAAGAAAAGGATATTTATATCTATCTATTCATACATCTGTTCATCCATCTTTGTTTCTGTCTCTCTGTCTCTTTCTCTTTCTCTGTCTCTGTCTCTCTCTTTCTATATAGGTTTGCAACTAAACAAAATATTGTATGACACTTGAAGGACAAGGATATTGATTTAAGAAAAAAAAATAGATAAACTGTGGGAGTGGAAACACCGATGAAGGGCAACTGCTTGACTGCAGGGTTGGAGGGGATAAGACCGAGGAGAGACTCTAAATGAACACCTTAATGCAAGTTCCAACAACGGGGAGATGGGTTCAGGTCAAGAGCCCATGTGATGACCAGTGGAATGTGCGTTGGCTATGGGAGAGGGAAAGGTGGGGGGGCGGGGGAGGGGAGGAAAGGAAGATGATCTTTGTTTCCAGTGAATGGTGTATGGAAACCAAATAAAATAATGTTTAAAAATTAAAAAAAAAGAAAAAAGAAGGAAAAAAAATAGCCTTACTGACTACAGATAAGAGCATCAAGCAGGTGGGGCTGTAGAACATTGCTGCTAGTAGGTTCATGGCACAACAAACAAGCAACAAACTTCTTGGCCTGAACCTGTTAGGAAAATTCTTTTTTGTCCTGTGATTGCTTGCAAGTCTGTGGTTGCCTCCTTCCTAGGTACATCTTGTAAGGTGCCATGGAAGCTGAATTTAAATCTAGGAATACAAAAGTGGATGGCATGGTATCCCTGTGGATTTATAGTATCCTCTTCATGGTTCTTGGCTAATGGCAAAAAATCTATGGGTGGTTTTACTAGCCCATCTTTAGAGATGAGGGGTAGTGTTATATATCCTGAGTGCCAGGTAGTGGAAAGAGGGCAGCATTCTAGAGGCAAATTGTTTACAAGCACAGGGAAAGTCATGACAATACCTCACATTTTATGGAAGGCAGTGTAGTATAGTGGAAAGAACCCTGGGCTCAGAAAATTTAGGGTCTAGTCCTGCTTCTGCCACTGAAGAGTTGTGTTATCTGGAGAAAGTCAATTCATTTCTCTGCAGCTCAGTTTTACAGAATTTACAAAATCTGAGTTGGAGTGAATCTCAGAGGCCATCTAATTCAATCTAAATGTTTTGAAATGGATTTCTTTTTCAATTACAAATAGAAACAATTTTTGATAATTAGTTTCTAACATTTTGAGATTCAGATTCTTTCCCTCCCTGAGGCTGCAGATAGCTTGATGTAGGTTATGTCAGTGCTTTCATGCAATATGCATTTCCATATTCTCTGTGTCATGACTGAAGACACATACCAGATATACAATAAAACAAATCATAAAGAAAATAAAGTGAAGGATGGGATGCTTTGATCTGTGATCAGACTCTAACAGTTCCTTCTTGATTTTGGATAGCATTTTTTAAAAATCATGAATCCCTTGGGGTTATCTTGGAACTACTGATAATAGTTTAGTCCTTCACAGTTGATCATTGTACAATATTTCTATTTCTGTATACCCTGTTTTCCTGGTTCTGCTCACTTCACTTTGCATCAGTTCTTCTGAATCTTTGCAGGTTTTTCTGAACTTCTCCTGTTCAATATTTCTTTTGACTCAATAGTTTTTCATTACAATCATACCACAGTTTCTTCAGCCATTCCCCAATTGACTGTCATCTCTTCAGTTTTCAAATCTTTGCCCCTATAAAAAGAGCTTCTAAAAATATTTTTTGCACAAGTAGGACCTTTTCTCTTATCTCTGTTCTCTTTGGGATACAGACTTAGTAGCAGATCAAACTAAAATTGAATAAGAATTCCCTGTACAGTACTCTCTAAGCCTATTATCCCTATTCTAGTTTAGTGTCCCCATCCATCACTCCTCAGTCATTCCAGAGGTTAATAGGTCACAGGGACAGGGAAAGTTATGACAATAGCTCACACTTTATAGGAAGTAGTATAAGATACTGGAAAGAATTCTGGGCTCAGAAAACTTAAGGTCTAGGCCTGTAGATCTCCAGTGACAGGGAGCTCACTACTATGTGACACAGTTCATTTCATGTTTTTAAAATTCACATTGCCAAGATTTTCCTAATGTGAAGCTTAAATTAATCTATTTGCCACCTTCACCCATTGCTCCATTTGACCCTCTTGGACAAACAAATCAAATCTCCTCCTATTTCCATGGGCAGCTCTTTAAGCTTGAAAATAATTGTGATGTTTTCCACCTCTCACTCCCTAACCCAGGATCCCATCTCTGAGTCTTCATTTCTTCAGGCTGATTATACCTGGTTCTTTCAATTATTTTAACTTGAACTTGGAACCATCTCCGTCACTCACCTATACAGGTTCTGAACCCTTTTAGCTCTCACCACCACCCTGTGAGATAAACAGGGAAGGATCATTATCCTAATTTTACAGATGAGAAAAATGAGGCCCAGGAAGTTGTGTTGTCAAAGGGACAGAAATAATCAGTGATAGCCAAGAACTAGAACTGAGGTCATCCGACTCTCAACCATGATTGGAGCTGATAAGAGCAGAGGTCCAAGGTAGGCTTTTGTTGATTCTAATTTTGAAATATCTCTTTTACTACCACCTCCTCTCTACACCACTCTAGTTCAGGGTCCCCATCCATCACTTCTTGGTTTACTGTAATTCCCCTTACTGTTCCCCCATCTCCATTCTAATCTTTACACAGTTGCTGGAGGAAAAAAAAAATCTTCTTACCCATCAGGTCTGACCATATTAACCCTCAGGTTCAAAAACATTCAGGGCCTTTCTCTATTGCCTCTAGTCTGGTTTCAATTTATTTTTCCAGCCTCCGGATTATCCAATTAGCCCCCAGGCTATTCCACCAGCTATTAGGCTATTTCACCAATTTAAACTTCTTCAAATAAAAATTCTTTTCTTATTTCTGGATTGAATGAAATTTAAGTCTCCCATTCTTCGGGTGAGACACTGCAACAAACTTGGTTGTGTTTCTCCCCTGACATAGTAGGAATAGAGAGGGAGGGATGTGTGAAAAAGATATTGCAGCTACACAAAAAGTCTTCTTAGTGTGTCTGGCCCATAGTAGGTATTTATTAAATATTGATTGATTGGGAAAAAATACCTTCTGAACCTTGTGTATGTTTTCCATCCCTGAAATGACCTTTTTTCATTTATTTGCCTGATGAAATTCTTCCTTTCTTTTTTTCTTTTCTTTTCTTAAAAACTCTTACCTTCCATTTTAGAACTGATACCCAGCTTGTGATCCTGGGTAAGTCACTTAACCCTCATTGCCTAATCCTTACCTCCCTTCTGCCTTTGAACTGCCTTTGAAGGGGGAAGGTAAGGGTTTAAAAAAAAAGAACCAATACCAAGTATCAGTTGAAAGGCAGAAGAGCAGTAAGGAATTGGCAATTGGGATTAAGTGATTTGTCCAGAGTCACACGGCTAGGAAGTATCTGAGGACAGGTTTGAACCCAGGATTTCCTGTCTCCAGGCCTGGTTTTCTATCACTGAGCCAATGAGTTGCCCCTCTTCCTTTCTTTAAAACCTACTCTATGAAACCTTTCTTGACATACCCAAGTTAAAGTGATCTCTTTCTCTCTGCAAATTTTCTTTTCTATTTTTTTAAACACGTAGATACAGTTTTTAATGATAATTTTCAGGCATTTTGTGATCCATGTTGGTCTCTTTCCTCCCCAAAATGGCAGGTAATATGATATAGATTCTACATGTGTTATTATATAATACATATTTCCATGATCATGATGTTGTGAAAGAAGACAGAAAATTTCATGGAGAAAAGAAAGTAAAGAATGGTATGCTTCAATCTGCATCCAGACTCCATCATGGTGGTGGATATCATCATCATGATCCCTTGAAGTTGTCCTTACCTTGCTGATAATAATTAATTTATTCACAGTTGATGGTTGCCTGCAAATCTTCCTAGAGCCATTTAGTGTTGTCCTGGATTTCACCATCTTCTTATCTTCCCATACTGGAACAGGGGATGGTGTCACCTTTCAGTTTTGTTTGCTCAGCCTCAAGTACAAGGTCTTGCCTGTAAAGGGATCTTAATGTTTGTTGACTTGATTTGACTTTCATTGACCTGAACAGCCTGGTTGACTAATCTTCAATGAGTCTCAATGAGAGGTGTATGTCTAAATCTTGACTCTCCCTTCTTCAGAAAAACACAAGTCTCAAGACATTGGGTTGGAATGCCCCTCCTCTAAGTTTTACAATATTGACCCCAAACCTCTACGCTCAAGGCCCCCAATAATTCACCCATTAAGAACATTTAACAAAAATTTCTTTACTTTAGTCACCAAATCTCTATAGCCAAATCAGACAAAGAGGATTAGGACAATCTTCCAGGAAATTCAAGCTAGGAAAACCTTGAACAATATAAGAACACTTTGTAATGTTTTTGGGTAATGGAAACCATCAGAGCTAAGAGACCTTAGAATGTGAAGCATCAGAATTGGAAGGGACTTGGAGATCATCTGGTCTAATGGAGATCATCTGGTCTAACAAAAGGGAAAATTTAGGCTCAAAGGACTTGCCTGAAGTCACATAACTCATAAAAGGCAAAAGCAGAATTTGAATCCAGATTTCCTGACTCTAGTTCAAGAGCTTTTCCAACTGGACAACAATGCTCCAGAAATTCCCAATGCAATAGGGAGGCATTATTTCAAGAGTTTACTGGAACCAATTGATAATTAACCCTTCCCTTGGGCCAAGTTGCTTTTGCCCTGGAATGCATTATAAAAGGAAAAAGAGAAAACAAGAGAAATGGACCTCATAAGGTCCTTCCCATTCCAGGACAGGTGACCTCTCCATTGAGCTACCCAGTTGCCCCTTGTTCAGGGAAGAAAAGGCCTAAGTCCGTTCAATAAAGACCAGATGATGCCCATCAAGGGTTCATTTTCCAAGGGCTATGCCACCAAAGTAGCTCAAGGGCAACAGCAAGCTGTCTCTGACTCTGAAAGCTAACTGACTACCTTGGGCTCTACCTCTTTGTGGGTAGGGTTGCAGTAGTGTGTTGGAGGTAGTCCTGATTTTCAGAGCCAATTATTAAATTTTCTTTTTAAAAAAATTTTTAATTTCAAACATTTTACCTTGGTTACAAAAATCATTTTCTTTTCCTCCCTCCCCTTCCCCCACTCCTCCCATAGCTACGCGCAGTTTGACTGGGTATCCCATGTGTTCTTGATCAGAACCTCTTTCCATATTGTTGGTATTTGCAATAGAATGTTCATTTGGAGTCTACTTCCCCATTCATATCTTCTTTGACCCATGTCATTAAGCAGTAGTTTTTCTTTAGTGTTTTTACTGCCACATTTTTTCCTCTGGATGTGGATAGTGTTTTTTTCTCCTGTAACCCTCCAGGTTGTTCAGGATCACTGCATTACCACCAATGGAGGAGTCCATTACATTCAATTGTACCACAGTGTATCAAGTCTCTGTGTACAATGTTAAATTTTCAAAGTGAGCATTTACAGCTTGGAAATTGCTACAAATCAGAGCTTCCTACAAAATTGTTTTGTTGACTGTCTAGACTTGAGAAAGTGATAGAGAAAATGTTATTAATTAAGATTAAGCTTAAAAGTGTATATGTGTACATTACTATTTCAGAGACCTGGATGTCCAAGCTTTTACCACCACTCCCAGTAGTATTAGTCTTCTAGGTGGTGTAGCGTTTTACATATGTGGCTTAATTACTCAATCAGATCCTGGGTCAGACATTAGTCCTAGGAGAAAACTCTTCCCCTTCATTTCATCATTGACAGTGTGCCTCAGTGATGGAGTCACTTACAAAGTACATTCTACAAAAAATTTTATTAGGGTACTAGAAATGAGTAAGAGAAGTAGTACCAATACATCCAATGTAGGAACCACCCTCACCTCCCCAGCCCAAGTGCTAGCCTGTACATTGATATACTTCATGTGAGGCAGCAACCCCCTCTGTCCCAGGTCAAACAAACATCAGAAGCTGTTACTCTCTCATCTGTCCCATGGGCAACTGACAAAATGTCCATTTTTGGTCAAAACTTCTCAGTAGGTCAGTGTCTAGTCTGTTTGGGAAGTGCAAATACCCCAAGTATTTTTGCAATTTACTCCCAAGGTGGTATGGGCTCCACAAACAAATTACCTCCTTTCCTCCCTCCCTCCCTCCCTCCCTCCCTTCCTTCCTTCCTTCCTTCCTTCCTTCCTTCCTTCCTTCCTTCCTTCCTTCCTTCCTTCCTTCCTTCCTTCCTTCCTTCCTTCCTTCCTTCCTTCCTTCCTTCCTTCCTTCCTTCCTTCCTTCCTTCCTTTCCTAACTTCTTCATATTTTAAAGCAATATAGAATGAAAACAATTCAAAATAGAGACCTGACTAATGAAATCAAAATCAGATTGAAACAAGGCAAAATCTACATCATCCTTGTCATTCTGTCTGCTACTAGAATTATACCAAGGATGCTTTCAGTGGTCTTACATAACTTACATCCTAATACTTTTGTTTAATTACAACCCCCCTGCCCCAACAAACAGTAATTTTAATCATTGGTGTAATAGTCCATATAAATGAGTAATATAGTAGCAGAGTGATTTATGTCAGGACTATTTCTATCTGAACCTTATTGAAATTATCTTTATCTTCATAAAAATTATCATTATCTTCATTTTTATCATCATCATCTCATATGTAGGTAATCTCTTTATAGAGCACTTTTCTCAAAACAACCCTATGCTTACATAGACCATGAAAGTAGTATTGTATTATACTTAATTTTTTTTTCTGGTAAGGACATTGAAACTCAGAGAGAGGCAGTGGTTTTTTCTTGGTCACACAACTATCTGGTGGCAAAGCTGGGGTTCAAAAGCTCTCATTCTCATTCCAACCCCAACATTCTTTCCATTTCAAGGTAGCCACTAATTATCTAAATGAACCAGAAACCTTCCCACCTGTAAGAGCAATGCACCCGAACCCTGACTTAGAAATGTTTTTCCTGGCAAAGATGATGTGTGACTCCTAGGAAATTATCTGAAAAGGAAAACAGGGATCTGGAGGTGAGCTTTCTTTAGCCCTGCCTGGGGCATTGTTTCCTTTTCATTACTGCCCATATCCAAACCTGCACCTGATACAGGGTTGGGTCTTGTGGGCAGCTATTCTTTTCAAATAATTCCTATCGCAAGTCTTCATGTGTATCTAACACTTTAAGGTTTCCAAAGTGTCTCCCATCTGTGGTGTCCTGGGATTCTTGCAATACTCCTTGGAGGGAGTCAGGACAGGGTTTATTAGTTCCCTTTTACAAGTGAGGAAACTGAGGCTCTGACAGGGCAAGTGAATCACCCAAGTTGACTAACACTAACCCTTAATGAATGTTTTCACGTGTGCCATCTATTATTTATTCAATGGCATGTATTAAAAACCTACTGTTAGATCAATTTTTAAAAAATCAACAAGAATTTATTAAGTACTTACTACCAGCCCGTTTAAGTACTTATTATAAGTCAAAGCAATGACCACTGCTTGTACTTGACTGTGGACCTACTATGACTGTGGGTCATAGCAGACCTGACCTCAGCTAGGCTCACATATATCATTAGGGTTCCAGGTATAAATGAATCATGAAGGTATTAATGATGTATTCAAAAGCTGACTCTAATGAGCAGAGTGCTCATGGACCAGACTTATGGATATGTTTCTAATATTTCACATGACTGATTTCTGAATCCTTAAATTCAATGGGGGCTCAAATTTTGTGGAACTCAAACCTCTACCATTGTCTGCAGTCTGGAAGGCTGGCAAGCAATTTCAATGTTTTCTTTGTAATGTCAAAGACACACACTCAGCATCTGAATGAGGTGGTGCCAGGGCTCTGGAGGAAGAAGGACTGTGCCATTGTGTTGGTATCCATTCCTTTGTCTTGTTGCTGATTGCCAATATGATGCTAATATTTCTATCATAGCACCTGTTTGATTGACAATCCCTCAACCACCATTCTTTGAAGCCTCAATGAAAACCAGTTCAACTCTGATTGTCTCACCATCTGAGGAAGAGCTGATAGGCTGAATGTGATGCTGAAGATCCCTGGGTCTTTTTGTGTATTTTTTCTACTCATGTCCTTCCTACCTTAATCTTTAACTCTTCCACCCATATGCCCTCAGTCCCTGGCTTCCCTTTCAGGTGCTCAACCCACACAAGAAGTGGATGAATCAGGGTTTAGACACATAGGAGAAAAAGGAGATAGCAATGTCAAAGAAATCAAGGAAGAAGAGACTTTTTTAGGGGGACTCTTTAGGTCAGTAGTTTCAGATGCCAAAGAAAGATGAAGAAGGATGAAGCCTAAGCAAAGGTCATTCATCTTCCCAATTTAGAGCTCATTGGTGGTCTTTAGGCTAGCTCTAGTTGTTTCAGTGAGAGGGATGGAAAGTCCAGTGTGAAGAGAAGTGAATGCCTTGAGAAGGGATAAAGTAAAGGCAAGGAATATTGAATCCCTTTCTTTCCCCCTCTTAGAATTTATCTTTGAAATGGAACATTGGTGTCAGATAGAGATAGGGAGCAAAGGAAAATTAAAAAAAAAGATTTGGAATATTTCTTTGGAAAGGAGGATGTGATCAGAAATTGATGAGATGAAAAAGAAGTTAGCTTTGTAATAGGGGGAGCCTAGCTGAGGTCAGATCTCCTATGACCTAAAGTCATAGTAGGTCCATGCTAGGTCTATAACCTGCAGGAGTACAAGACAATTCCCAGCAATGATTAGTGCTTTGGAATAAATATGGTAGATGGTGGACTTTCCGAAGGAAGAAAGGGATCTGAGGACACAGAGCAGTGGCAGGGCTGAGCCTCTGGTCCAGACCATTTAAAATCAAGCTCTACCAGATGCTGAGATCAGGATCTCATAGATGAGGAATAGGAAATGAAAGAAACTAGATGGCTCTGTGGTAGAGAATCCCCCTGATGGGAGGAATCTTAGATATCTATTGGTTCAACACATATCTGAAACAAAAAAATATCCTCCCTTTAGCAACTCTAAACCAGGTCTTATTGGGACCTAGAGCAGAGATGACTCTCTGGCAAGTCATGGCAATTATTCTTTTCTCAGAATTTCCCCAAGGACTCACCACCAAGAGTGATTTCATTCCCTACAGGCTAGAAAGTTCAGCATTACGAAGACCAGGTTTCAAATCTGGCCTCAAATACTTCCTAGCTGTATGATCCTAGATAAATCACTTTACTACTGTTTGCCTTAGTTTTTCCTTCTCTAAAATGAAGATAATAATAATAGCACCTACCTTCCAGAGGAATTGTGAAGATAAAATAAAATAATATTTGTAAAGTATTCGGTAAACCTGGAAGCATTGTATAAGTGCTAGTTATTATTTCTTGGCCCTGTGACAGGTGAAATCCATATACATTTTTACCTGACAGGTAACATGAAGTTCAAATTCAACTCTTTACCTGCAGATTTATCCCACCCTTCCAAAGCCATTCTCTGGGGCTCTTGGTCGCTAGCCTACATCTCATATTTCCTGAACTGGAGAAAACTAGAAATAGCAATTATTCTCTTTTTAAAATGCTTAAATAGTTCTTAGGGCCTCAGAGGCCCCAGAATTAGAGGAGAGAAGCAATCAGTATTGCTGGCTCTGCCCAGAGGGGAATATATTATGACTAATAATGCAAGTCTGACTTTGCATTTTTGTGATCTCTTTTAGCTCTGAGTGATTATGGTCATTACTCACAAAAAATAAACAAGCAACCTTCACCTCCCCAAAACCCCTCAACCCTCTCTTGCAAGGAACATAAGGTTATCTCCAGAATATGGCAGTTAGAGGAGATCTCAGCAGCTTTTGAGTTCAGTGTGTCTGCTAAAAGATTCTCCATTATAATATCCCTGACTAGTGGCCATCCACCTTCTGCTTGAAGATCTTTAATGAGACCTGTAAGTACAAAAATATTGAGAAGAGCTCTTTTTTATAGTAGTAAAAAACTTATGGGGTGTCCTCCTCTTGGGGAATGGCTAAACAAATTATGTATGGAATGAATATGCTAGCCTCATGAGAAATGATGAAATGGGTTGTTTCAAAGGAGACAGAGAAGGCTAGAAAGAACTGATACAGAGAAATGAGCAAAACCAGGATAACAATTTATATGACATTACAGGCATCCCCTGGAGAGATTATAGGTTTGGTTCCAGATCACTGTAATAAATGAATATCACAACAAAGCGAGTCACACAAATCTTTGGTTTCCCAGTGCGTATAAAAGTTGTGTTTATGTTCTACTGTAGTCTATTAAATATGCAATAATTTCATGTCTAAAACAAAGTATGCCATAAGAAATGATGAATAGGATGAGTTCAGGAAAACCTGGAAAGACTTCTAAGAACTGATGCAAAGTGAAGGAAGCAGAACCAGGAAAGCAATATATACAGTAACAGAAATTTTTTACAATGATTAGCTGTGAAGGACTAAACCATTATCAGCAAAGCAAGTTTCTAAGATAACCATAAGGGATTCATGATGAAAATGCTATACATAGTCAAAAAGGAACTGCTGGGGTCTGAATGCAGATCAAAACATGCCATCTTCTGCTTTTACTTCCTTCATGAGATTTTTATTGTGTGTGTGATATGTTTCTTTTATCATGACATGAATGATGTGTAAATATATATTACATGAAAATACTGGTATAACCTATATCAGACTATTACTAGCTCATTTCACTTTTCATCAGTTTCTAAATATCTTTCTAGATTTTTCTGAACTCATACTATTCATCATTTCTTGTGACACACATTGTTATTTTAGAAATGTCATTATTGCATATTTAATAAATCATAGTATAATATAAACATAACTTCATATATATTGGGGAACCAAAGATTTTTGTAATTCACTTTATTGCGATATTCATTTATTGCAGTGATCTGGAACCAAATTCACAATATCTCCAATGTATGCCTGCAATGTGGACATATAAATTGTTCTCCTGGTTTTGCTCATTTCCCTGTGCATCGATTCTTACCTACCTTTCCCCAGGGGGAATGGAAGGAGGGAGGAAATCTGAAATTTAAAATGTCCAAAAATCATTTCATCATGTAATTGGAAAAAAGCCAACGTACTTACCTTAATTAAAAATACTTATTCCTAAAATGCTAACCATGATCTGAGCCTTCAGCTAGTTATAATCTTTTTGCTGGTGAAGGGCTTGCCTCAATGTTGATGGCTGCTGACTGATCAGGGTGGTGGTTGTTGAAGGCTGGATGGCTGTAGCAATTTCTTTTTTTTATTCAAAGATATTTTATTTTCCCAATTACATGCAATAACAATTTTCCACATATGTTTTCTGAAATTCAATTTCTTAAAATAAGACAACAATGTGGGCTAGCTAGGTGGTTCAGTGGATAGCCAAGCCTAAAGTTGGAAGGTCCTGGGTTCAAATGTGGCCTCAGACACTTCCTAGCTGTGTGATCCTGGAAAAGTCATTTAACTTAATTTGACTAGCTCTTACTGCTCTTCCCTCTGGGAACTGATACCAATTTTAGAATAGAAGGTTTAATTAAAAAAAAGAAAATAAAGAAGTTTGCAACATCTATTCCCTATTCCTTTCACTTGAACACTTAGAGACATTGTAGGGTTATTGATTGGCCTAATTTCAGTATGGTTGTATCTGAGGAAATAGGGAAACCTAAGGAGAGGGAGAGAGATGGTATGGCCAGTCCATGGATTACTCAGAACACATATGACATTTATCAATTAAATTTGCTGACTTGGATGTGGTTTGAGGTGCCCCCAAACAATTACAGTGGTTAAAGATCACTGGTCGCAGAGCACCACAACAGATGTAACAATAATGAAAAAGTTTGCAATATTGAGAGAATTACTAAAATGGGACACAAAGACCCAATGTGAGCATTTTCTGTTGGGAAAATGGTGCCAATAGACTTGCTCAATGTAAGGCTGTCAAATTTCTAAAAAAAAAAAATACAATAACTGCGAAGTGCAATTAAGCAAAGTGTAATAAGACCACGTTTGCTTTTATAAAGAAAAAAACCTTAAAAGCTATTGGAGTTTTAATCCATGAAATTTCTAACCATGATTCCAAAGGAATAAAAATGAAGCCTGCTACCTACTTCTTTCCAGAGAGGTAACGGACATACGTCTTTAGAACAGACCTCTACTTTCTTTGATATACAGAACTTCCCAAGTCAATGAGTCAGACAATTGGGGTCAGCTAGGTGGCTCAGTGGATTGAGTAAGGCCCAGAGATAGGAGGTGCTGGGTTCAAATTTGGCCTCAGACACTTCCTCGCTAGGTGACCCTGGGCAAGTCACAACCCCCATTGCCTAGCCTTGGAACCAATACACAGTAGTGATTCCAAGATAGAAAGTATAAAAAAAAAATTAAAGAAAAAGAAAAGAAAGTTTAAAAAAAAGTCAATCAATCAATGAATAATTATTAAGTTCTTACTTTGTGCCAGCCATTATGCTAAATACTAGAAATAAAAATAAAGATAAAAACAATTTAGAAATAAAAATAAAGACAAAAACAATGAGCTTACTGTCTAATGGGGAGACAACATATCAACACCTATGTACATAGAAGATAAAGGGCAAATACCATTTGTAAACCTTTCTGTGAAGGCAGGTAGTCACCTCTTCTACGGCTTCTAGTCTTTGAGAGTTGGGTGAAACCCTGTAAAGAAAGTGCCCAGGATCACTTAGCCATTATGTCTCAGAGATGGAGCCTCAAACCTCCCTTTCCTAACTCTGAGATGGCATGACATCTTTAATCCTTGAAAATATGCATTTCCAGGTATCCTAGAGAATCATAGATTTAGAATAAGAAATTCCTACCACTACCACTTGCAGGCTATGAAGGATTAGTTCAAGGCCTCAGTTTCCCCAATTGTTAAGTGAGGGAGTTGAAGATGTCTCTTTTATTCTAACATTCTATATTCTAAGGTCCTTTTTCAGTGACATCATATGCTCTATAATCCAATTATTTTCTATTCAAAATTCCCTTTTAGCCTTATCATCCTATGCTCTGACCCCCCTGCTTCCCAAATGCTCTTTTAGCCTAATATTCTATGAAGTTCTCTCTCTTTTTGTGACATTCCCCTCTTGAGGGATGCAGGGGATACAACCAATTCACCAGTGGAGACACAAGCATGCCCAACCCTTTTTATTAGCTGTTTCCGCCATTCATTACTGCAGCTTCGACACTCCCAAGTACCCATAGTCCTTTCATCAGGGTACAGTTCTAGGGCTTTCCCAAGGCAAGGGTGTGGGAGACTTCTTTGTTCTTCATGCTACCTCACCCATTCTTCCAACTACATCAACATTTATCCCTGCCTGGCATTGAACAAGAGTACAATCACTCTTAATGCTCATTAATCACGGTTTTTCTTATTCCATTATGCGTTTTGCTACTTTTCTCCATAAGCCGAAATGTTGTTTGCTCAAGGATTACTACTGAGAATTCATGACTGTTCAGGAAGCAGAAGTTACTGAGAAGGGAAGAGGTACACCCTGTGAATGGCTGCCTGTTGGACTCTGTTAACAGACTGAGCTTACGGATTCTCAATTGACCTGGTTTCTTTTAGTCATTTTATAAATCTCATGCAAAGTTTTGTCCCAAGGTTTTTTATTGAAGATGCATGTTCTGATGTTCCAGGCCCCAGTGACCAACACATATATAAATCTACTCATAACCGTTCCCTGGGCCCGTTGCTCCTCATTGCCAACTGCCTACTAGACTTGTCCATTTGCGTGTATATCAGGACCTGCAACTCTACATTTCCCAAAGTGAATTCATTGTTTTTCTCCTAAACCTCTCTTCTTTTCCTACCTCTCTATTTCAATCTCCCAAAATCTTCCCTTCCCTCTTAGAATCAATACTGTCCATTGGTTCCAAGGTAGAAGAGTGGTAAGTGCTAGGCAATGGGGGTTAAGTGACTTGTCCAGGGTCACACAGCTGGGAAGGGTCTGAGGCCAAATTTGAACCCAGGACCTCCTGTCTCTAGGCCTGACTCTCAATTCACTGAGTTACCCAGGTGCCCCCTCTCAGGCTCATTTTTGATTCTTCTTTCTCTGTGACTCTGTGACATCAATGAGTTGACAAGTTCTACTGCTTAGAATAGCTCTTCACTCCTCTATGGTTTCATGGCTAAACTTTTTTTTTTTGGTTACTATTTATTTTTTGTATATATAACATAATATGTAACACAATAATAATGTATTATAACAAATAACAAATTTGTTATATAATATATAATAATATAACAAATATATAACAAAAATTTGTTATAAATATATAATTTGTTATAATAAATGATACTAATAAATATACTTATGCAAGAGTAAAAATTCTCTTGTTAGCTATGTCCAAAAATCTCTCATTTTTTCCTGCCCCCCCTTCCTATTCCTTCTGCTGCCCCATGGCTACCTCTTGGCTTACTATTCTAATCTAGATTCTCATTATCTTTTGCCTGGACTACTGTAATGGTTTCCTAAATAGTCTCTCTGCCTCTGATCCCCCCATTCTTCATACAGCTGCCACTATTATCTTTCTCATTTATGTTTCTGACCACATCACTGTCTTGCTCAAACACTCTCACTGACTCCCTGTTTTCTAACCAATAAACTCCCAACTCTTCAGTCCCACCTCCTAACTCTTGGTCTTTACCGTTCCATTCTATCCATCACTTCTCTGCTCCTTAGATTGAATGTACCAACCAAAAGGATCCACCTAACATTCTCTGTATTCTTTGCCTTAGACTGGGCAGTGTCCTGTGCTGCAAAGGGTCCCATTTCCAACCCTGGTTTCAACTTGCCCTCCTTTGAGGATCCCTATCCCCCAAGCCACAACTGATCTCTCCCATCCCGAATCTTCAATCACAAACACACAATTTTTATTACATTCATCTGTGGACCTGGGCTCTGCCCACCCTCCTCCTTGGAAAACTACTTATGTCCCACTTTCCCTTCAAGTTCAACACCTTCCAAGCAAAGCTTATTATTTTCTTCCCTTATGGTAAATCTGCTTTTTTTCTCCCTCCCTCCCTCCCTCCCTCCCTCCCTCCCTCCCTCTCTCTGTCTGTCTGTCTGTCTCTCTCTCTCTCTCTCTCTCTCTCTCTCTCTCTCTCTCTCTCTCTCTCTCTCTCTCTCTCTTTCTTTCTTTCTTTCTTTCTTTCTTTCTTTCTTTCTTTCTTTCTTTCTTTCTTTCTTTCTTTCTTTCTTTCTTTCTTTCTTTCTTTCTTTCTTTCTTTCTTTCTTTCTTTCTTTCTTTCTTTCTTTCTTTCTTTCTTTCTTTCTTTCTTTCTTTCTTTCTTTCTTTCTTTCTTTCTTTCTTTCTTTCTTTCTTTCTTTCTTTCTTTCTTTCTTTCTTTCTTTCTTTCTCACCTTCCACCTTGGGGTCAATACTGTGTATTGTTCTAAGGCAGAAGAGTGGTAAGGGCTGGGCAATGGGGGTTAAGTGACTTGCCCAGGATCACATAGGGAGGAAGTCTCAGGTCATATTTGAACCCAAGACCTCCCATCTCTGGGCCTGGCTCTCAATCCACTGAACTACCCAGCTGCCCCCCAAAATCTGCTTTGCTTTCTGACATTACTTTTCCTTGAAAGTGACTGTTCCCTGCCTCCCATCCTCCCTTCTGTTTCATCTTTCACACACAATCAATTACCAAGGCTTGTCTATAACAGCTCTTATACCCATCCCCTTCTCTCCATCCCTACTGCCTCCACTTAGTAGAGGACATCATTATAATTAGTTGGATTCTTTATTAGGGCCTCCTTTTAGGTCTCTTATTTTCTACCTCCTGAAACCCAATCAAATGACCTTCCATATTCTTAGGCCTATTCTTATTACTCCTCTGCTTAGAAATCTTCAGATGTTCTCTATTGCCCACTGAATAAAGTTCAAAATCCTTAATTTATTTGAGGCCCTTCATAAACTGGTGCCACCTTGCCATTAATAATCAAAATAGAGAACATTTTGTAGACCTCTTTAACCTTTGCAAAACATTTTATGAAATGATCTCATTTGATTCTCACAACAACCCTGGGAGGTAGATATTATTATGATCCCCATTTTACAGATGAAGAAATCGAGGCAGACAAAGATTGAGTAACTTGCCCAAGGTCACCCACCTGGTAAGTGTCTGAGACTGGCTTTAAACTCAGTTCTTCCTGACTCCAGGCCCAGAGCTCCATGAACTGAGCCACCTAGCCCCTTAGAGATAAAAAGACTTGAGAATATATCTAGTCCAGCCTTATTTTCCTTTATAGGGGAAAATGTGTTCTGAAACAGAGTCAGTAACTGAATGAGTGTGAGTCTAGCTCCAGATTCCTTGCATGGATGCCATGATGGCTTCCCACAGCGTGCATGCTTCTCTTATATCCTCAAGCTCTCTCAGGTTTTAAGGCATCTGTGTTCGGGACCCAACCCCTGTATTGGCTTGGAAGTGCCATGGTGGTAGAGATTAGGTCATTGCTAAACTTCGTCCTTCCCCCTAGGAAGGCACTATGCACCAAGCACGTCAGATGCCTAAGCAGTGGTTAGAACTGCCTTCTTGTGATTGATTTAATTGTTTCAGTTCCAGATATCATGAGTGGTTTTCTTTGTAAGCCCTCCCCATCCTCTCCTCACGGAGGAGATCTTTGATTTCTCTGAGGTATGTAGAATGTTCTCTGGAAAAGAAACAAAGGAAAATAAATAAACACGGGCGTTTTCTAGTTTCATCTTGGCACCTGTCATCACATACTATGTACCTGGAAGCCCAAAACAAATCCCTACCCCTTCTAAATGCTTAATGAACAGGGTTTGTCTCTGTCAACTCATGCACTAAACAAGCTTTTGCCGAGTACCTCCTATGGGTCATATCTTGCACCTGTCTCTGGTGAATAGGAGACAAAAGAAGCAATAGCAGGAAACTCGGATTTACTTCTGGAAGGGGAGCTCCTAGTCTTGGTGGGGAGACACAATTTAGCCAGTAATTATGGACCCACCTCATTTGTAGATATTCCTCTCTGGATAAAGTTCAGTCTATTATCTCATCATCAGAAACATTCATTAAATGTAATTGTCCTGGCCCAAGGGATAGGAAAACACAGGGAACAATAGAGGACAGTGTGCCACCAAAGGCTGGACTGTGAAGGTTGTAAATATGGGGAGTCACTTGACAAACACTTTCAGGTGTTTGTGGGGAGAAGAGCAAAGGGCTCTGTCAATGCCAACCCCCCTTAACTGTTTCCACTCTAGTTCCTAAATTGATTGGTATGGCAACCAGCAGGATTATGGGGGATAAGAAGAATTTCCCCTGACCTTTACTCAGCTCTTTTATAGTTTTTAGAAGTGGCATCCCTGGTATTATTTGAAGGGATCCAGATTCTTGATACTATATTTTATACTATATAATATATACAATATATATTTATTTTATAGGAACTAAAAGGTATTTTGAACCATAACTCAATAAAAGTTTAAGCTAAGGAACTGACCAACTAGAGGTATTCCACCCCCCACCCTGCAAAATAGAATGAGCTTCTTTAATAGGAGATTGTTGGCTTATCCTCTTTGAAAGTCAAGCAGTGCTTAGACAACCTCTTGTCACACATGTAGGAATTCCTTTCTAGTATGAGTTGGACTCTACAGCTTCCAAGGTCCCTTCTAATTCTCAAGTGTTGTGATTCTGGGACCCTGATTGGTGGCACACTAAAAATAATTCAAGGAAAGATTTTAAAATAACAAAAAGCATCTCTAGTTTGCTTGCGGGACATAGTAGACTGTGGTCAGTAGAATAAAAGAGCCTTACGGACATAACCAAAAAGTTGTCAAACTTCTAAACTTATAAGGAATAAACCAAATAGCAGCTGTAATCCAGTACACATCAACGGAGAACACCAAAAGATAGTAGGGGAGAGCAATTTGCTGAAGATATTCAGCTGAGAGCAGTTCAGCAGAGAAGAGAGCAACAGAGAACCCAGATCAGTGGGGAAAGCTGTTTACCCAGCATATGAAGTTCTGTATATATAGAATATTCCATTCATCATTTCTTGTATATATTTTCTGCAGTGTGTACATGCTCTACCTCTCTCCCAGTGATGGTTTGGTAATCTATAAAAGAGTATATTCCCTGTGTATATAAAAAAGACATTTTTTGTCACTTAATCTTGCTATTCTATGTATGATTATTATTTTTCAGCTACAATATCCTGTTTGTCCTACTAAAAACAAATGCAATACTTCAGGAGCTTCTCTCTATGGTATTGAGAAGAGGCAAACAAATGCTGAAGAATTAAGAAGCCTCTTGATGATGATGAAAGAGGAGATTGTAAAGACTGGTTTGAAGAATTGACATAGTAAAAATCTCAAAGTTTTTGGCCATTGGTCCCATTATTTCCTAGCAAAAAGAAGGAGAAGAAATGGAAGCAGTGCCAGATTTTATATCTTTGGGCTCAAAGATCACTGCAGATGGTAACTGCAGTCACCTTGGAAGGAAAGCTATGGCAAATCTGGACAGCATACTAAAAAGCAGACACATTACTTTGTCAATAAAGCTAAATATAGTCAAAGTTAGGGGTTTTCCAGTAGCAATGCAGTGATGAGGGTTGGACTCTAAGGAAAGCTGAGTGCTGCAGAATTGATGCTTTTGAACTGTGAATTGAATGCTGGAGCAGAGGTTTGAGAGTCCCTCGGACAGCAGGGAGATCAAATCAGTCAATAATTCAAGAAATTAAGTCACAGTATTCATTGGAAGATCAAATAATGATGTTGAAGCTTAAATACTTGACCATACAATGAGAAGACAAAAGTCATCAGAAAAAAAAAAACCTATGCTGGGGAAGATTGAAGGCAAAAGGAGAAGGGAACAGCAAAAGATGAAGTGGATAATGTCATGGAAATGATGAATGTGAGCTTGGACAGATTTCAGAAGATAGTGGAAGACAGAAGGGACTGATGTGCTGTGGGCCATGGGTTCGTGAAGAGTCAGACATGACTGAACAACAACCACAACAAGCCCATAAAATTTCCCAAACCAAAAATAACTGTGGAGGCCCAAATATGAGAGAATTTCTGGGGGAAAGTTTATAAAAGATATGTGAATATGTTTTCTCAGCCTTTATTATAGTGCCTTCCCTTCTTAATTATTTCCTGCATAGCCTGTATGTATTTGTTTGCTTGTTGTCTCCTTTGTTAAACTGGAAGCTCATTGAGGACAGGGACTGTCTTTCACCTCTTTTTATATACTCAGGCTTAGCATAGTACCTGACATGTAATAGACACTTAATAAATATCTAATGATTAATTGAATTATCATTCCTCACTTGGATCTTAGAGTTATCAAAAACACTCTTAAACTTTGTTCCTTTGCTTCTGTATTTGTGACAATCTGTTCCACTGAGCAACCTTTCTATGTTCTGAATCAAACAGTACTAAGTAGTTTGATGATTACTGTTTTGTCGTATAATTTGATATCTGGTGCTGTTGGGGCCCTTTTTTTTCTCATTATTTTCTTTTAAATTCTTGACCTTTTTTCCACCTAATTATTATTTTTTTAATCCTTATCTTTTGTCTTAGAATTGACATGTATTGGTCTTACATAGAAAAATGATAAGGGCTAGGCAATTGAGGTTAAATAACTTGCCCAGGGTCACACAGGTAGGAAGTGTCTGAGGTCAGACTTGAACCCAGGACCTAGGCCTACCTCTCTACTGACTGACCTAGTTGTCCCCAACTTAATTAGTTTTGTCCTTATTTTTTTCTAGCACTATAATATAATCTCTAAGTAGTCTAAATGGTATGGCGTTGAATAAGTAAATTCATTTGGACAGTATTTTCATTTTTATCATATTGGCCTGATCTACCCATGTACAATTAATACCTCCCCTATTATTCAGACTTGTCCTTGTAAAGAGTCTGGTAGTTGTATTCATATTGTTCTTTTATGTACCTTGATTGGGCACATTTTAAAATATTTTATAATTCTGTAAGTGTATTTGAAATTTAAAAAAGCAAGTTGCTAATATCAAGCTTCATATATGATCCACATATTTTATTCTACTTTTTATGACAAAATGCTTATTTGACATTGAAGAGTTTTTTACAAAAAAGAAAAAATGAGTGCATTAAATAAATACAAGCAAAATGATGTGTGAAATCAGAGAGGTGAGAAATCATTACTGAATGGAAGTGATAAAGCTTCTTGGAGGAGACAATATTTGAGCTGTGATTCAATAATGGGTAAACAATAGGCAGCTAGGTGGTACAGTGGGTAGTTTTGGGTCTTGAGTCAAAAAGACCTTGGGCAAGTCACTTAATCTTTCTTGATTCAACTGTAAAATGAGCTAGAGAAGGAAAGGAAAACCACTTCAGTATCTTTGCTAAAAACAAAAGAAAAAAAAGAAAAAAAAACCAAGGGGAGTAATGTAGAGCAGGATATAATTGAAAATGACAACAAAAACAAAATATTCAGTAGGAGAAAAGGGGAAGTGGAGGTGACAACAGAGTGTCAGACTTGGGTGTAGTAAGAGGGGCATTGGATTAAATTTTTGAGATAAAGAGGACTCTGAATCTCTTTACATGTCCTCATTCTTTCCTTTGGAAAGGAAAACAGGGAAAAAAGGGAAACAGAAGTAGTCAATGTTTAGTAGAACATGAGCCCACCATCCAAAAATCCAACGTAGAATCTGGAAATTACTTTATTGATTATAAGTAGGGAGTAGAAGATTATAGAATGAATCCATGGTCTTGATCAGGCAGTTCCAAATTGATTTGGTATATTCAGGTAAGATTCCATTCCCTTGTAGGACCACAAGGGAGAAGATGATGTGAAGTTTGTGGAGAAAAGGAATAACGTGGAAAGGGAAACCATAGCATGGGCAACCCAACATCATAGGGGGCAGGGAAGAGAGAGAGATAGGGAGAGGCAAGACAGTCAAAAATGAAACATCCTCATGAATAAGAGGGAGAGGTGAGACTTAGACGATAGAAGAAGTAAGGTCAGAACTGGTTCAATAGCCAAATCCAAAATGATGTTACTAACGGATTACTATTGATCTATTGAGAGGTCTTTACTGGATTGAGCCAACATTGTGTTTTGGAGCCATGCTATTCAAAATTTTTATCAATCACTCAGAAGAAGACTTAGATGGACTATTTATCAGCCCTGCAGATAATGCAAAACTGAGAGCGATAGTCCAGTGTATTGGATAACATATTCAGAACTGGAATATCTCAAGAGAGGTGGGTGGAAATGAGGAAGACTGTATAGGTAGATATATTAGAGGTAAGTAGTAGAGTGGATAGAGCAGTGGGCCTGGTGTCAGAAAGACCTGAGTTCAAATCTAGCCTCAGACCCTTACTAGCAAGTTAAGAACCTCCATCTGCCTCAGTTTTCTCATCTGTAAAATGAGATCATAATAGAACCTACTTCTCAAGGTTTTTTTTTGATGTTTAAAGAAGATAATATTTGTAAAGTGCTATATATAAATGTTGGCTATTGTTATATATAATATATACATGTATATATATATATGTAATATATATGTAATAATATATTGTTATTGTGATTGCCATATGTGGGAGGACCTATGGTATCAATTGGTTTTGGTTAATTGTTTTCCTTGCAAGGGACTTTGAGGGGATAAAACCCAAAAGTCATCAATAAATATCTTTTTTATTTTTATTTTTAGAAGACTTACACCTGAGGCACAGTAGGAGCTTACTGCTAAATGACTGGCTCTAGCTGTTAAGGCAGGGGATCCATTACCACTCTGATAAAGGTCTGTTTGAAATCACAGAGTAGATCTGCATAAGAAACGTCACATAAAAGAGATTACTCATTACTCCCATCTTTTATTAAATAATTAAAATATTAAGGTAACGGCCTTTGAACACCAAAAGAAAACCCTAAGGTCTCAGTAAACTAGAGAATTGGTTCGAATCAGTGGATAAAATTGAAAACCAATAGATGTGAAATCTTGAATTTACGCCAGATGTTAACGACTGACTTTGGCTTACTATAGTCCACCCTCTTGGAGATCAGCCCTTTAAATCAGCAGCATTGGGAGAGGAGGGGCTACCCCAAGGCATGAAGCACTAATGGGTGGGATTTTGGCACTGAGTCAGGCTGCACTAAATGGGGAAAAGGCACTGCTTTTAAAAGTAAAGCCAGCCCTGCCCTATGGGGCCCTTCCCTGCCCTGGGAAAGTGAAAGGAGCTCTTGGCTTGGAGTCAGACCTGGATTCAAGCACAGCCTCAGATACTAGCTAGATACTTGACTCCTTACTGCCTCAATTTCCTCATCTGTAAAATGGGTCTCATAATAGCACTTACCTCTCAGGGTTATTGTGAGAATCAAATGAGATAACATGTAAAGCAACTTGGCAAATTCTTGTTGCATTCCCTTTCATCTCACTGATCTCTGACTTAAACAAGAGTCTTTATAGCATCCTCAACAAGAAGACATCTGGGCTTCCTTATAGACTGTCCAGTGATAGGAAGCTTCATCTCTCTGGAGGCAGCCCTTCCCACTTACCTTTTTGGCCAGTTTGTCATAAAAATCAGACAAAAAAAAATTTCAAAAAGCCAGGATTTCAAAGAGCTAAAATGAAATGAGACAAATTTATTAAAGGAGAGGGCCAGGATTTGTGATTTGGGGAATGAAGCTCCTTCTACCAGGGCAGGTCAGTTCCTTCTCTGTAACTCATGGTCTTAGAGACTGGTCCAAAGCTCTGAGAGATTAAGTGATTTGGTCACAAAGCCAGCTGGTGCCAGAGTGCTTGAACTCAGGTCATCTTGGTTCTAAGATCAGCTTTCTATCCACTCTCTATCCACTATGCCGTGCTGCCTCTGTTATGATGAAATTTTAACAGGGAGAGATATGAAGTTCTGCAGATATTAATGACTGGTCATGGCTTAGATCCTTTAAAATCTGTCTCTAAAATGTCTATCCACTGCTCTTTGTCCTTCATTCTTGGGCTGAACAGAACAAGTCTATGCTCTCACTTCTTGCAAATATTTGGCAAAAGTTATCATCTCCACCCAATTCACAGAATCATAAAATTTATAGAAGGACCTTATCAGTTATCTGGTTCACCCTTCCCTTCCTTCATCATCTTGCAGATGAAAGAAACCTGAAACCTAGAAGGGGGAAGGAGAGAAGTAGCAATGGCACATAGAGTCTCACAGGAAATCAGGAGAGAGTTGAGATCAGAAACTGGATCCTTTGAGAATTTGTTACTCTTTACAATATTTTTTGGTTGCTTTCCCTCTAAACAAAACATCCCATTTCCTTCATCTGGAACACCATCCAACACTCTTTCCTCAGGACCAGAGCCATTTTGTCCATAGTTGTCTAAAACTTGATATCCAGCTAGAAATAATACTGTAGATGTAGACTTAATACAGCATCTGGAGGTGATGCCTGAGCAGAAATGTGTTGGTAAATGTTCAATATTATTTTTCGTTCATTTTCAAAGAGGACCCATGACTTCATGGGGTGATGGCTTGACTTGCTCATGGATTGAATGTAGATGAGGCAAAGTTGCATAAAGTCCCTCTTCTAGGGTCAATGAAGTCCAGTGGCAAGACAAAAATCAGGATGACTGGAGATGGCCTGGGATGCAGTGGATGACCTTGGCTTCTCCAGTGTCGAAATAAGCTCTAAGTCCTTCAAGGAGGACTAAGCACCTATGGGGTGAGGTTTAATAACTGGCTTTACAAAAATATCTATCTCCAATCATTTTGGAGAGCAATTTGGAATTAGGTCCAGGAAGTTTTAATGTGTTTATTGCTGGGTCTGTTTGCCAAGGTGATCATGGAAAAAGGAAATGAACCTATACATTCCAAAATATTTATAACAGTTCTCTTAGTGGTGCCCCAAACTGGAAATCGAGATTATGTTCATCAATTGGGGAATGGGAATGGCTGAACAAATTGTGGTATATGATTGTGATGAAATGATGAGCAGGCTAACTTTTTTTTTAAACCTTTGCCTTCCATCTTAGAATTACTGCCATGTATTGGTTTCAAGGCAGAAGAGCAGGAAGAACTAGGCAATGGGGGTTAAGTGACTTGCCCAGGGTCACATATCTAGGAAGTTATCTGAGGCCACATTTGAACTTAGGATTTCCTGCCTCCAGGCCTGGTTCTCTATCCACTGAACCATTTCACTTTCCTGGAGCAGGTTAATTTTTAAAAAAAACCTTGAAAGACCTGCATGAAATAATGAAGCTTAAAACAAATAGAATGAAGAGAGCATTATATACAAGTACAGAAACTTTTGAATGCCCTCTAGAAAAAGAACTAATAAATAGAAACAGGGAAGACATTATACACACACACACACACACACACACACACACACACACACACACACACATGTAAGTGTATATATTTTGTCAGGCAATACCTGCTATGGTGTGGGGAGAAAAGAGAGGAATAACTGGGAATAAAAAGAATCAATTTACATAGAACACAGTTTTAAATTCAATCTGTGCCATTAACACTTTCTATATCATTGTCTTAAATCCAGAAGATCTACAAAATGGAAAGGCAACCCTTGATGTGTAGGAAATGGTGATTGTCTACAGGTGAATGCTCCCACTGCAAATTTAGCACATTCTGAGCCCCTGGAATCATGCACAGGTCCTTGCAGATGGATGCCTTCTCTTTCCCTCTGCCTGTGGTCAGGGGCTAGATTCCCAGGCTCCTCTTTGGACCTTGGTCCTACAGCTCTCTCTAGAATATTGAATGATCTCTTCCAGGGGTCCCCCTCAGATAAACTCTGCCCTCCCCCCATCCTCCCTTACATAACTTTTAGAAATCACCCTGAACAATCTCTCCACACACAACCTTAATCCCTTTAAGCTGATTTAACTAAATTAATGACTTCTCTGGCAGAATTCTGTAGCTCTGCTTTCTGTTTCCACCTTCCCCTGAAGTAGAACCCACACCCAGAGCAGGGAGGGTATTTGGCAGTAGAGAAAGGTGTGATGAAACACCTGGCTCCCTAAACTATTTTTAGGCTGTCTAATATCCAAAATCTTAGAGTTGGAAAGGCCCTTTAGGATCACCTGCTCCAGTCAATTCCTCCATTTTACAGAGGGGAAAAGCAAGGCTCAAAGAGGTCCCTAGACTTACTCCCGGAATAACAGAATTGAGAGATTTGAACCCAGGATGCCTGGCTCAGTTTAGTGGAAAGAGCCCTGGTTTTGGAGTTAGGGGACTTGATTTCAAATTCTGGTTGTGCCATTTACTCTTTGTGAAACTTTAAATCTTTTCTCTATCTGTTCAATGTGGGGTTGGACTAGATGCCTTATAAATTCTCTTCTGTAAATCCATCATCCTATGATTCCAAATCTAGGCAATATTCACACCACAGAGCTCCTTTTTCCTGAGCTCCAGCTCTGGGAAGAATTGAATATTAAGAGAGAGGAGTATCCCCTTCTATGCTGGAGATTCCTCTAAGGAATCAAAGATCTTTCCCAGACTTCTGGGATGTTCCCCCTCCACTCCCTCACTCCACCTTTCTGGGGCAAGGGAGTGTCAGTAAGAGTCCTTCATGCTCAGGCCTGCCTTTGGCTGTCCCAGGAACCATTTTTCTTTTGACCTTAGAAGACTTCAAGCAATTCTCTCCTCTCCAAAGGCAATCTAGTTAAAACCAATTTAAGAGGTCCTTCTGGGCTGAGAGCTTCTCACCACCTCTCAAGCCCATCTGCCTAGTTCAGATCATTGTCCCTCAAGGTCCCTTAGAGTCTTCCTCCTCACTTTCACTTCCAAGGCATCTTTAAGCCACCATGCTCTTGTGGGAGGGCCAACTCTGACCAGGAACTTGAGTTCCCACTTTGGGATCTTGTTCTTCTTATCTGTGAGAATTCCCCTTTTCTCCCCTGGAGTCTGGACTGCCATGCTGCATCAGGCTTTTGTGGACATTACCTTCTTTTCTCTTCCATCTTCTCCAACCTGCTTTCCAACTCCAAACTCTGAAAACATTACCACTCCTGAAGAGGATATGTGAATCATTTGCCCTATGATTCCAGTCACCATTGCTCTAACTTTTCTGATAAAAACACTTACTTGGCCACCGATTGCCCTATGTATTTTTTTCTCTATTAAAATGCAAGTTTCTTGGTGACGAGGACTGTTTTCCTTTCTTGTATCCCCAGAATTAGCACTGTGCTTGCCACATAATAAATATAAAATGCCTTTTTTTGTTCATCATTCATTCTGATCTACTCTTTTTCCAGGAAGATGATAATAAAATTCAATTTGTCTGTCTGTCTCTGTCTCTATGTACCTCTGTCTCTCTATGTGTCTCCGTTTTTCTCAGTTTCTGTGTCACTATCGCTCTCTTTTTTTTATCTTTGTCTTTCTGTCTCTGTCTCTTAGTTTCTGTCTCTCTCCCTCTCCCAATCTTATTTCTCTTTTTCCCCCCTCTGTTGTTATCCATGGACTCTCAGTACTTGAGACTGTTTCTTTCTTTAGGGCTTTCCTGTAGCTTATTCTGTAGATTTTGTCTATTTGGTGATACTGCTAGCCTCTGTACTAGTAAGATCTTATCTCTAGTATTTTATTAAGTTCTACAGTAAGACATATTTTAATAATACTGATAAAGAACTCATGAAAAATGCCATCCACCTCCAGAGAAAGAACTGAGGGAGTCTGCTGGGTAGGTAACTGTGTTGTAAACCAAGATCTTTCACCTTTTTGAATATTATATCCCATGCTTTCTGATCCTTTAAGGTGGAAGCTGCAAAAATAAAAGGTGAACAGTAAAAATAATAGAGTAATGAATTAATTATTGATTATAAACTGATTTAGATATTCTGCTTGCTATGCTTACAAAGTATCTTCAGTTTATATCAATGGAGTGAAGCTCATAAGCGAACTCTTCAGGGCCAGGCACAAGGATGCTAAAGAGACTCTTGTTATAAAAATATTTATTGAAATATAAGGATAAAAAGGATTTCTAATTCTAAGAGATTCTAACTCCACCCAAATAAAACTCCCTGGTTCCACAAGGAGCCTCTTCTCCTGTGTACAATGATCCTCCTTGGTCTGACTAACCCAAAATTTCCCTATTCTACAATAAACTAACACTCATCCTTATAATTCTTAACTTCATCTCCAATGTATAAAAACAGCAAAGGCTAGCTGGCTGTGTCTCAGTAAGAACCAAGTTAGGACCAGGTCTTTCTTTGGTCTTCTTAGAGTTAAAACAATCTATAAAAACAGCAATAGATAGTCAATAGTGTTTTCTGAAAAATTCTACCTCAGACAGACAGACAGACAGACAGAGAAAGAGAGAGAGAGAGAGAGAGAGAGAGAGAGAGAGAGAGAGAGAGAGAGAGAGAGGAAACGATGTCACTTCCTTTAAGCCCTCAGAGAGAGTCTACCTCTGCCAACTGCCAGAGAAAAACCTTTAGATGTGAAACTGACAGTTCCATCTCAGCTCTGTTTGAAACTACAATTCCTTCTCAAGCCAGCTTCTCTATTTCTTATCTCTAAACTAATATAACAAGACTTAATTTCTAATATCATCCCTATAAAGCTGCTAAGTCCCATGTGATACTGATTGTATCCATGATATATCTATCATAATATGTTGGAAGAAAGGGAACTTGAAGAAATGCAAAAATAAGGCTAAGAGTAGGAACAAGGAAGGACTGAAATTTAAGAGGGTGCCATAACCTCCCATAGAACAGAGCCTGCCTTTAAGACAGCTGGGGAAATGAGCAGATATCAAAAAAAAAACCCAAAAAACTAACTATAGAGAATTTTTGAACCTAGGACCTCCCATCTCTAGGCCTGGCTCTCAATCCACTGAGCTACCCAGCTGCCCCCTACACTGGATGTTTTTAAGTAAAGACTCAATAGCTGCTTGCCATATGTCTTGTAGAAGGGAGTATTCTTTTTTTTTCCAATTGGTTCTAGAGAACCTCAGAGGTTCTATGAGTCTATGAGCCTGTGAGGAGGTCCTCAGTTTCCATTCTGGGTTAATAAAGGGCTCACTGTAGCTTTCTCCAAAACTAGCAAAAAATCATCCTGTTGCCCAAGCTTCATGATCTCACAGAAAAGATAAAACTTATCCAGGGAGCAATTTCATAAGAACATGAGATGATGCCCAATGAGAGAGACACAGCCCTATTGTGGGAGGTTTAACTTTGACTCAGGTCTATGAGGTAGATTTATACAGTAAGTCCTGAATTCCCAGGAAAGGTAGCTCTGAAATAACTTGTGGGAAAGGTCCCTCTCTTCTAGGTAGCTGCCATCATGTGTTTGTGCCACAAAGGGACATAAATACTATAATGACTGGGTTAACTGAAGGTGTTTATGGGAAGAAAAAGGAGGAGGAGGAGACATATTAAATTCCTACCTGAGCTTTTATCTTACAAAAGCACTGTGTGTCTTCTTTGACAGCATGACATACATGGAAATAAATATTGCCTGGTAGCACATATATAACCTCTTTCACGTTATGTACCATCTCAGAGAGGGGGAGAAGAAGGCAGGGAGAAAACGTGGATTACAGATTGCCAGAAAATGATGAGTAAAAATGGTTCTACATGTAAAAATAAAATAAAATACAAAAAAAGGAATATTAAATTCAGCAAATATATTCTTTGACATGAGAAATTTAATAAAACATAAACAGAGGTAAGGCCAGGGCAGGGTAGGGCCTGTGCCTTGTTCCTTTCAGACTTGGCTTGTTTCAATTTGGGCTTCTGGGTGAGAGGGCACTTCTTATCTTATTCATTCAAATGGGAATCACCTCATAGTCTAACAGAAAGGACCTACAAATGGAGCAGCTGTGGGACAGCTATGATTTCTCACTTCTCTTTTGTGAAGAGGTGAGGGCAATGTAGTCTAATGGAAGGAGCCCCAGACTAGGAGTAAGAAATCTGGTTGCATATCCTGGTTCTGCCACTCAATCTTTGCAGAATTTCAGAGAGTTACTTCCTTTCTATGGGTTCACATTTCCTCTCTTAGGAGGGTAGGATTAAATTGAAGGTTCTTAACTTTTTTCTGTGTGTGCTTTGGTCTCCTTTGGTGAAGCCTATGGTGCCTTTTCCCAAATTCATGTCATTCTTTTAAAAGCATAAAATAAGATTCAGATGATTATGAAAGAAACCTACTGCATTGAAGTAGTTATCAAAATATATTTTAAGAAGTCAAGTTCATGGATTCCAGGAGAAGAAGCTCTAAGGGGTGATTTTGGAGACGCTGGGTAGTCCTAACAACCTAGGAGGGAAAGATTCCTGTTGTCTCTGGGTAATCACATAATTCCCCTTCCAGAAAGAGATAGGGCTTGGAATGGCCCTTGAAGGATGCAGAACTCATGGAGAGTTGAAGGAATGGTGGTGAGGTGGGGGTGGGGGAAGGTTCTTTCAGCTAGGAAAAAAGGATGACAAAAATGAGTCTACAGGCATCCAGGAAATAAAAAGGAGATGATTCTCAACGGAGTGAAGAAGCATGGGAGAAAAAGATGGTGTCAGAGAGACACTGAATTCTCTCATGAGCTTAAAAGGATGACCCAAGTTCCTTTAATGTTGAAGGATGGGGAAATCATTCCCCCACCCCCACCTCACCACCATTCCTTCAACTCTTCACTGGGTAGTTCAGTGGATTGAGAGCCAGATCCAAGAGACAGGAGGTCCTGAGCTCAAATCTGACCTCAGACACTTCCCAGATGTGCGACCCTGGCCAAGTCACTTATCCCCCATTGCCTACCCCTTACTGCTCTTCTGCCTTGAAACCAATACACAGTATTGATTCCAAGATGGAAGGTAAGGGTTTTTATAAATAAAAATGTTGAAGGATGATAGAATACTGGAAAGTTAACTTATTTATTATGCAGCAACTGTGTTTAATTCACTGTACTAGAATCAAAGTGAGACCCACAGTTTAGACAATGAGATTCTTATCCTCCTGAAGCTGACAATCCAATAAGGAATAAGAAACACAGATAACTCCAATCCACAACAGTGCAGGATTCAGTTATGGATCCTTAATAAACAAGCACATATTAAGGGCTTGTTAAATGCTTGGCATTGAGCTAACATCTAGGAATCCAAATAGAAGTAAAAAGAAAGCTAGTCCTTACTCTCAAGGAACTCATATATTCTCATGGGAGAAGCCAGGAGCTGAAATAAGGGGGTGAGGTGGGGGAAGTAAAGGAGGTAATGGGCATGGGCATGGGGGCTTGGTAGTATAAGTTTTATAAAAGCTTTAAACTGTGGGAACCTGCCATTTATGGATAAAATGTTATGGGACTGTGATTAATGTTTGTGTCTGATTCTAGGAAATGGGATAAAAACAAGGAGCACAGACTTAACCTGAATAGTGCCAAAAAGAGCACACTGGAAAAACTAGTGTGAGACTCGAGGTTGTGACACTTGACATATGTTAAGTCATAGAACTTCCTTGTATCTAGACTCTTTGTGAAGTACTCATACAAGTACCAAAGTTTGACTATCATCCTGGCTCCCCATATCCCTAAGAATGACAAAAAATCAGACCAGGGAATGACACTTCCCTATCAAAATAAAATTCTATTTCTTTTTCTTCTTATAGTATGGCAACTTCCTGTAGTCTTGGCTGCAAATGGGTAAGTGAAATATTACTGCATTCTGTCCTACTGACTTGTGGGATAGAAATTTATTGAACCCTAATACAAGGGCCTATTATGAATTTATTCTTGTTTACTTAACATTTTATGTACATAGATTTTGGTATTTTTATTCTGATTTTGAATTTTTTTTCTTCCTACCAAAAGTTTAACTTTCTTCCATTTTTTTCTTTATATTTTTTTCTGTTTTTTTTGTTTTATTTTTCTCTTCCTTTTGATAATTGATTCATATACCCCCATAACTCAACATTGCTTCCTGAGCTGAACTGGATGTTTTTAACACCCACTTCAGGGAGGGGATTGCATTTGAATAAAAATCCAAGATTTTGAAATTTTGTTCAAGAAAAGATCTTCAAGGAAGAAGCTTGCTAACTCCTAAAATCCAGAGAATGAACTGTTGCAGAAAGATGCCAGAAAACCTACACTACATCAAGAAGATCCAGAACGAACTTTGGGTGTGGCTGATTGAACTGAAGTTTGATTGAACATTTATTTGAATGTATACTCCTATGCCAAAAACTCTAATTGGTTTTTGTCAATGCGCCCAGCAAACATTGGTTTTGCTGTTTGTCTTTCTTCTATTTCCCTCTTCTATCTAACTATTGTAATTTCCTCTTAGAAGGTGAAATTATGTATGTACCTGCAGTTAGAAAATTTGAAGGTGCAGAATGATTATGTTTAGTGATCAATTGGGGAGACTAGCCTCCCAATCATCATCAAGTGGGATTGTGAACTTTAGATTACTCCACCCTACTTAGTCTAACAAAAATCAGGAAATTGTGAACTTTAGATTACTCTATTCTACTTAGTCTAACAAAATCAGGAATGTCTATACCCATACTTAAGGATTAAGTATTTAGGAGGATGGCCTATGACAGGCATGTGCTAGAAAATGACAAATCAGAAACAACTGACAGACCCCTGGGCTGTCCTAAGTCAAGCCTAAGATATCATTGGTACATGTAAGACACAGGAAAGTGATGTAAAACCATCTATATATTTCACGTCACTTCCTCTGTCTGGCCTCTTTGAGGCGGAGAGGTGGCTGGTTTGCTGAGTGTGTCAGCATCTTGGCGTGGTGGCTACTATTGTCCAGGTTTAGTGGTGAGTTTTCCTTGATACCATACTGGAGGAAGCCTAGTAACCTAGTTTAGGTGAGGCTCTTCTCTGAGATCTCTCAGAGTTTAGGCTGATTTTTCTCTCCTTTACCTTCCAAACACTATCCTCTTAGAGAAAGCCTCTAAACTTTAAGGACCTCGTGGCTTGCCTGGCACGGGCCAGGCAGGAGAAATCCTATACCTTTTCCCTCTCTCTTCTCTTTGATTTCTTCCCTATATATGGATTAAACCACCATATATTTCCAAACTGATTTGTATATTTTATTTGGGATATCCCCTGGTGACCAAAAATCAAATTTAGGTTAGGTCACAACCCTAAATCATCCTTACAGTCAGTAGGGAAAGTCCAGAGTCAGGAGTGTTGCTTGGAGATAAATGAAGATATGGTTGGTTTAAGCCTCCTCCTTAAAATATAGGTTCTGGGAGGAACCAGAGGGAGAGACCACAGGGACATGGAAGGTGTAAGTGTAAGAAGTAATCCCAAGTAGAGCAAGGGTTACTTCCAGGATGAAGACTTTCCATCACATCATGGTGAAAGTCCAGGGAATCTGTATGAAGCCTGGAAAAGGAACAAAGATGATAAATCAAGCACATTAAAGAGGGGGCAAGATATTGTGTGAGTTATGTTCAGTGATTCCCCTTTGAATGACAATATGCCATGGTTGGAAAGTACCCAAGAATCTATCTTAGTTCCTCCTCACTTAATAGATAGGAAAAACTAATGCCCCAAAGAAGAAAAGATTTGCTCAATGTCACATAACCAGAATATTAGCAGCCAAGCCACAATCTGGGTTTCCTGGCTCTTGGTGTGGCCCAAGAAGTATGTCTGGACTTGGGGCTCAGTCCAGAGAGGCTGTCTGGTCAAGCCATCAGAACTAGTCAGGGTTGTGATCAGATTTGAGGCACCAGATAAGGCCAGACTCAAATACCTAGCCTGGCCAGTCACAGGAAGGATCCAGAAATCTGAGAAGGGCTTTTTGGAAAAGCCACAATTCAGGCAGGTCTCACCCTCAAGCCACACCCCAACCCTCCATTTGTATGCTACTTTATGTTCTTTTCTAAAGTCCTTTTGGGCATCTAGATAGCATAGTGAATAGAATGCCAGGTCTGGAATCAGGACACTCATCTTCCTGAGTTCAAATGTGGCCTCAGACACTTTCTAGCTGTGTGACTTTGGGCAAGTCACTTCACCCTGTTTGTCTCAGTTTCCTCATCTGTAAAATGGTAAATCAGTATCTTAGTCAAGAAAACACCAAATGGGGGGCAGCTGGGTAACTCAGTGGATTGAGAGCCAGGCCTAAAGACAAGAGGTCCTAGGTTCAAATCTGGCCTTGAACACTTCCCAGCTGTGTGACCCTGGGAAAGTCACTTGACCCCCATTGCCTAGCCCTTACCTCTCTTCTGTCTTGGAACCAATACACAGTATTGATTCCAAGATGGAAGGATGGAAGGTAAGGGTTAAAAAAAAGAAGAAAGCATCAAATGGGGTCAGGAAGAATTGGGTATGGCTCTAAATGACTGAAACAACCAAAGCCCTTTTATATTTATTGCATTTGATAGTCATTTATGAAGCAACAACTATACGTTCATCATTCGTGATACATGGAAGGAAAAATGGTATAAATTCTGTCCTCAGGGTGCTTACTATCTCCTCTGTGGATGTAATAACCACACAAAAGGCCATGATAGAGAGGTTCAATTAGAAATACCACAGAGAGTAGCCAAAATATAGAAATAGCCATTGATATTTCCAGAAAGACATAGTAAGACAATAGTTGAGCTCATATCCTCAAATAACTATACACAGTGGTCCAAAATGTAGGCAGCAAACAAGACTCGCTAGATTTCTTAACTCAGTGAAACAATTTGACCCATTGGTTGGTTATCCTAGAAAGTTGGTGGGATAAGTCAAATAACTGGAATATGAATATGAATGGGAATACCCTATTCAAGAAAAGTAAGACAAGTATAAAGGGGGTTAAGGTGGCAGAATGGCATTGAAAAAAATTCAGGAACCAGAGCATGGAAGCATGGTAGAGAACCCCAGGCTAAAAATCAATGGAGGAAGAAGAAGAAGCTATTTTTCATTGGAGTAAACAACAAACCTGGACAGAAAGAACTAGAGGAGGAGTTTGGGAGATAGATCG
Organism: Monodelphis domestica; assembly: GCF_027887165.1. Lineage (NCBI taxonomy): Eukaryota > Metazoa > Chordata > Mammalia > Didelphimorphia > Didelphidae > Monodelphis > Monodelphis domestica. The sequence goes on from NC_077229.1 coordinate 106,896,296, forward strand.
CAGCTGTGGCAGAGTCACAATATAGTAATGATGGAGAGGGGTGGGTAGGGGGTCCTATGTGTTCCCTGGCTTCCAGGAGGAACTTGGGGTATGGGGGCCTGATTGTATTGTGGACACAGTGGCCTTAATAGTCTAATGCTGAAGAGCAGAATACCCAAAGGTTCAGGGTGCGAGACAGTGAAATTGAGGGTGAATCGAAAGATACTCATCCATCAACCACTCCCAGGTGTGGTAGAGGCATGGAGAGAGAGAGGACTTGGAAGCCAAGTTTCACAGGGGTGGTCCATAGTGACTCGCTCCATTAATCAGTGTTTTCGTCTGGGACAAACATAAAAGTGTGGCTTAAAAACTACCCGTCAGAAGATACATAGTAGGTCTGTGTGGCATATTACAGGGGGGGGGGGCGGGGGAGAGGGAGATCCTGAATTTGGACAGGTTTTGCTTTTCTGTTTTGACAGAACTGCTACCATTTGGGAAGTCATGTCTGACTCTGGCCGATCCTTACTAACCTTCACCTTAGTTCCAGGTTCCCAATATCTCTCCTACAGTCTATTGCCATGACCTACTACTTAGTCACTCTCCTCAAATCTCTTCTCTCCTGGGGTGTATGGGTTGTTCAAGAAGGACTAGCACCTCCGGTGTAAGGGCTCGCCGAGCCCTTTTCAGGGCTGCTCATCCACCTTTGTGTCCACTTGGCGCTCAGCTCTCACCTGTGGCTCCAAGAACCTGTACCAAGTCATGCACAAGTCAAAACATCACCCTATAATGTCATTGGTCCTCTTCAAAAATGAAGGACAGACAATAATAAAACAACTTTCTCTCTTACCTTCATGCTCTTGTATTGATTACCCCCTTCCCTAGAATACATTTCCTCTCCACCTCTGCCTCATAGTACAAAAAGTTAATATTATGTCTTTTTGGTACCTCAAAAGAACCTTTTTCTTTTCTTTTTTAAACCCTTACCTTTCGCTTAGAATCAATACTGTGTATTGGCTCCAAGGCAGAAGAGTGGTAAGGGCTAGGCAATGGGGGTTAAGTGACTTGCCCAGGGTCACACAACTAGGAAGTGTCTGAGGGCAAATTGAAACTAGAACCTCCCATCTCTGGGTCTGGCTTTCAATTCCCTAAGCAACCCAACTGCCCCTGAACCTTTTGATTTTTTTTCCCCAATCCCTCTTTTTTGTTTTTTTTTGTTTTTTTAAAATATATTTTATTTGATCATTTCCAAGCATTATTCGTTAAAGACATAGATCATTTTCTTTTCCTCCCCCCCACCCCCCATAGCCGACGCGTAAGTCCACTGGGCATTAGATGTTTTCTTGATTTGAACCCATTGCTTTGTTGATAGTATTTGCATTAGAGTGTTCATTTAGAGTCTATCCTCTGTCATGTCCCCTCAACCTCTATATTTATGCAGTTGCTTTTTCTTGGTGTTTCCACTCCCATAGTTTATCCTTTGCTTATGAATGGTGTTTTTTTCTCCTAGATCCCTGCAAGTTGTTCAGGGACATTACACCACCACTAATGGAGAAGTCCATTACATTCGATTATACCACAGTGTATTAGTCTCTGAGTACAATGTTCTCCTGGTTCTGCTCCTCTCGCTCTGCATCACTTCCTGGAGGTTGTTCCAGTCTCCATGGAACTTCTCCACTTTATTATTCCTTTTAGCACAATAGTACTCCATCACCAACATATACCACAGTTTGTTCAGCCATTCCCCAATTGATGGGCATCCCCTCGTTTTCCAGTTTTGGGCCACCACAAAGAGCGCAGCTATGAATATTTTTGTACAAGTCTTTGTGTCCATTATCTCTTTGGGGTACAGACCCAGCAGTGCTATGGCTGGGTCAAAGGGTAGATATTCTTTTGTCGCCCTTTGGGCATAGTTCCAAATTGCCCTCCAGAATGGTTGGATCAGTTCACAGCTCCACCAGCAATGAATTAATGTCCCTACTTTGCCACATCCCCTCCAGCATTCATTACTTTCCTTTGCTGTTATGTTAGCCAATCTGCTAGGTGTGAGGTGATACCTCAGAGTTGTTTTGATTTGCATCTCTCTGATTATAAGAGATTTAGAACACTTCTTCATGTGCTTGTTAATAGTTTTGATTTCTTTATCTGAGAACTGCCTATCCATTTCCCTTGCCCATTTATCAATTGGAGAATGGCTTGATTTTTTGTACAATTGATTTAGCTCATTATAAATATGAGTAATTAAACCTTTGTCAGAGGTTTCTATGAAGATTTTTTCCCAATTTGTTGTTTCCCTTCTGATTTTAGTTATATTGGTTTTGTTTGTACAAAAGCTTTTTAGTTTGATGTAGTCAAAATTATTTATTTTACATTTTGTGATTCTTTCTATATCTTGCTTGGTTTTAAAGCCTTTCCCCTCCCAAAGGTCTGACATGTATACTATTCTGTGTTTACCCAATTTACTTATGGTTTCCTTCTTTATGTTTAAGTCACTCACCCATTTTGAATTTATCTTGGTGTAGGGTGTGAGGTGTTGATCTATTCCTAGTCTCTCCCACACTGTCTTCCAATTTTCCCAGCAGTTTTTATCGAATAGTGGATTTTTGTCCCAAAAGCTGGGATCTTTGGGTTTATCGTATACTGTCTTGCTGAGGTCGCTTTCCCCCAGTCTATTCCACTGATCTTCCTTTCTGTTTCTTAGCCAGTACCAAATTGTTTTGATGACTGCTGCTTTGTAATATAGTTTTAGGTCAGGGACTGCAAGGCCCCCATCATATGTGTTTTTTTTCATTATTTCCCTGGATATCCTTGATCTTTTGTTCTTCCAAATGAACTTTGTTATGGTTTTTTCTAAATCAGTGAAGAAGTATTTTGGTAGTTCAATGGGTATGGCACTAAATAGATAAATAAGTTTGGGTAGGATGGTCATTTTTATTATATTGGCTCGTCCTATCCATGAGCAGTTAATGTTTTTCCATTTGTTCAAGTCTAGCTTTAGTTGTGTGGCAAGTGTTTTGTAGTTGTGTTCATATAGTTCCTGTGTTTGTCTTGGGAGGTAGATTCCTAGGTATTTTATTTTGTCTAAGGTGATTTTGAATGGGATTTCTCTTTCTAGTTCTTGCTGCTGAGCTGTGTTGGAGATATATAGAAAAGTTGATGATTTATGTGGGTTTATTTTGTATCCTGCAACTTTGCTAAAGTTGTTGATTATTTCAATTAGCTTTTTGGTTGAATCTCTAGGATTCTTTAATCATGTCATCCTCAAAGAGTGATAACTTGGTCTCCTCCTTGCCTATTTTGATGCCTTAAATTCCTTTATCTTCTCTAATTGCTACTGCTAGTGTTTCTAGTACAATGTCAAATAGTAGAGGTGATAATGGGCATCCTTGTTTCACTCCTGATCTTATTGGGAATGCATCTAGTTTATCCCCATTGCAGATGATATTAGCTGTTGGTTTTAGATATATACTGTTTATTATTTTTAGGAACAACCCTTCTATTCCTATGCTTTCTAGTGTTTTTAATAGGAATGGGTGTTGTATTTCATCAAAGGCTTTTTCTGCATCTATTGAGATAATCATGTGGTTCTTGCTAGTTTGCTTGTTGATGTGGTCAATTATGTGGATGGTTTTCCTAATGTTGAACGAGCCCTGCATCCCTGGTATGAATCCTACTTGATCATGGTGAATGATCCTTCTGATCACTTGCTGGAGTCTTTTTGCTAGTATCCTATTTAAGATTTTTGCATCTATATTCATTAGGGAGATTGGCCTATAGTTTTCTTTCTCTGTTTTTGACCTGCCTGGTTTTGGAATCAGTACCATGTTTGTGTCGTAAAAGGAGTTTGGTAGAACTCCCTCTTTGCTTATCATGTCAAATAGTTTGTATAGTATTGGGATTAACTGTTCTCTAAATGTTTGATAGAATTCACAGGTGAATCCATCAGGCCCTGGGGATTTTTTCTTAGGAAGTTCTTTGATGGCTTGTTGGATTTCAATTTCTGATATGGGATTATTTAAGAATTCTATTTCCTCTTCTGTTAGTCTAGGCAGTTTGTATTTTTGTATATATTCATCCATTTCTCCTAAATTGGTGTATTTATTGCCATATAATTGGGCAAAGTAATTTCTAATGATTGCCTTAATTTCCTCTTCATTGGAGGTGCTGTCCCCCTTTTCATCTTTAATGCTGTTAATTTGCTTTTCTTCCTTCCTTTTTTTAATTAGATTGACCAGTACTTTGTCTATTTTGTTTGTTTTTTCAAAGTACCAGCTTCTTGTCTTATTTATTAAATCAATAGTTCTATCACTTTCGATTTTATTAATTTCTCCCTTAATTTTTAGGATTTCTAGTTTGGTTTTCTGCTGGGGGTTTTTAATTTGATCACTTTCGAGTTTTTTCATTTGCATTTCCAATTGATTGATCTCTGCTCTCCCTTGTTTGTTAATATAAGCATTCAGGGATATGAATTTACCTCTGATTACCGCTTTGGCTGCATCCCAAAAGGTTTGAAAGGATGTTTTGCCATTGTCATTTTCCTCGATGAAATTATTAATTGTTTCTATGATTTCTTCTCTAACTAAACGATTTTGGAGTATCATATTGTTTAATTTCCAATTGGTTTTAGATTTGGTTTTCCATGTACCATTACTAATCATTATTTTTATTGCCTTGTGATCTGAGAAGGCTGCATTCATTTTTTCTGCTTTTTTGCATTTGTGTGCTATGTTTCTGTGACCTAATGTATGGTCAATTTTTGTGAATGTGCCATGTGGTGCTGAGAAGAAGGTGTATTCTTTTTTATCCCTATTTATTTTTCTCCATATGTCTATTAATTCTAATTTTTCTAAGATTTCATTCACTTCTTTTACCTCTTTCTTATTTATTTTTTGATTTGATTTATCTAAATTTGATAATGGTTGGTTTAAGTCTCCCACTAGTATGGTTTTATTGTCTATTTCTTCCTTCAATTCTCCTAGTTTCTCCATTAGAAATTTGGGTGCTACATTATTTGGTGCATACATGTTGATTAATGATATTTCCTCATTGTCTAGAGTCCCTTTTAACAAAATATAATTACCTTCCCTATCCCTTTTGATCAGGTCTATTTTTGCATTGGCTTTATCAGATATCATGATTACCACTCCTGCCTTCTTTCTATCAGTTGAGGCCCAGAAGGTCTTACTCCATCCTTTAATTCTGACCTTGTGGGTGTCAACCCGCCTCATGTGTGTTTCTTGAAGACAACATATGGTAGGGTTTTGGATTCTAATCCATTCTGCTATTCGTCTACGTTTTATGGGTGAGTTCATCCCATTCACGTTCAAAGTTATGATTGTCATTTGTGGACTCCCTGGCATTTTGATTGCCTTCCCTAATTCTAACCTTTTCTTCTTTGGCTCTACCTTTTAGTCCAGTGATTTACTTTGAATCAGTCCCCCTTGTCCCCTCCCTTGATGTTTCCCTTTTTAGTCCCTCCCTTTTTCTTCCCTCCCCTCCCCCCTCTCTTTCCCTCCCTTTTTGTTCTCCCTCTCCCCCTCCCCCCCTTGGTTTTCCCTTCTCCTTACCCTTGTTGGGTAAGATAGAATTCAAGATCCCAATGGATCTGGATGTTTTTCCCTCTCAGAGTTGATTCCCCTGAGATTGAGGTTTAAGTAACCCCCCCCCCTCTTCCTCTCCTTCTTATAGGAGTTTTCTTCCCCTCCCCTTCCCATGTGAATCTTTGTGTGAGAATGATTATTCTATTTGGTCTTTCTTTACCCCCTATTTATACATTACATTTTCCCCACATATTAGTATACATAGATTGATATAAATGTAGTCCTTATAGAAGAGAGTTTGAGTAAAAGAAGAAGATAACATTTTTCCCCTTTCCTTAATATTTACCTTTTCAGGTATTCCTTGCTCTTTGATTTTCGGTATCAAACTTTCCACAGAGCTCTGGTCTTTTCTTTGCAAAAAGTTGGAAGTCTTCTATTTTGTTGAATGCCCATACTTTCCCTTGGAAGTATATAGTCAGTTTTGCTGGGTAGCTGATTCTTGGTTGGAGACCCAGCTCTCTTGCCTTTCTGAAGATCCTGTTCCATGCCTTACGATCATTCAGAGTAGAACTTGCAAGGTCTTGTGTGACCCTGATTGGCATTCCTTTATATCTAAATTGTCTTTTTCTGGCTTCCTGTAGGATTTTTTCTTTTGTTTGATAGCTTTGGAATTTGGCAATTACATTCCTGGGAGTTGTCTTTTGGGGGTTTAGTGTAGAAGGTGTTCTGTGAGCTCTGTCAGTGGCTGTATTGCCCCCTTGTTCTAGAATCTCTGGGCAATTTTCTTTGATTATATCTTGTATCACCATGTCCAGTTTGGTGTTTATTTCTGGCTTTTCTGGGAGTCCAATTATTCTTAAATTCTCTCTTCTCCCTCTATTTTCCAGATCTATCACCTTGTCGGTGAGATATTTTATGTTCTCTTCTAATTTCTTGGTATTTTGGCTTTGCTTTATTAGTTCTTGCTTTAAAGCCTGGTTTTCTTTTACAGTTTGGTCAAACTGGTTTTGTAGATGCGTGAATTTCTTTTGCATTATTTCCCACTTTTCCTCCCAGAAGGCTTCCATCTTTTTGGTCATTTCTGATTCAAATTCTTCATGGGTTTGTGGAGAGTTTCCATTTCCTTTGGTAGATTTTGGAGCATTTTCTTGTATATCTTCTTCTATCTGCTCTGTATTTTGTATTTTGGCTCCATAGAATGTGTCCAAAGTCGCCCCTTTCTTCTTATTTTTCTTGGTATTTTGGGGCTTCTGTGCTTCTGTGGAGTTTGCCATCTCTGAATGTGGAGGATTAGCTTTTCTTATCTCTGTCTGGTGTTCAGAGGCTTTAGTCCTGGGCAGATTGTCGGTTCTATGAGCTTTCCCTGGGTTAAACTGAATATGCCTCACTGGAACTGGAATGGAAGGGTCTGACCATGAGGCCACACTCTCCCCCCGGCTCTCTGGGTCGGGTTGCTTTCCGGAAGTTGCCTTCAGAATCGCTGGCCGTGAGGCTGTTTCGTCGGCCTGCGGGGGGGATGGGCTGCAGCTTCCCCAAGCTCTGAGGGCAGGGACTTTCACTGAGACTTGGATAGCAGGATCCAGCCCGTGAGGCTGTCTTGCCCGCCCTGAGGGTTGCTGTTGTTTTGACCCTGCTCTCTGCAGGGGGAGCTCCAGGCAGTGACTTTCACTGGGACTCGGATAGAAGGCCCTGAGGGTTGCTCTCTGAGGGAGCCTTAGACTCTGCGCTCCTACCCCTTAGGTCCGAGTGATCTCAGGTTCTGGCTTTTGAGGGGAGCTGTACCTTTTGATCCGGGTCCAGGTCCAGGAGGAGGGTTCCCAGGGTCTGTGCTGTTGATCGTTTTGAATTTCGGCGCCTTAGGAGCTTATGGTTTGAGATCGGTCGGGAAGGGTTTTCCAGAGATCTGAACTTTAGCTTTCTCTAAGCCGCCATCTTAACCGGAAGTCCTGAATGAACCTTTTGATTTTAAAGCAAAAAAATCTCCTTTCTGAACCTCTGAACCACATCTCTCTGAGGTCATGGGTAGAGTCCTCTCTCTTGTTGTCTACCATGCTAGGAGACACATGGTCTTCAGAATGGCTGCATAGTGCCAAAACTGGTGTCTGGAAGACCTGCCTCTTGTCCAGAATGAGGCCAGAATCCTCCAAATCTCAGGAAGGTGTATAATTAGAAAAATTTGGACTCCATCTCCCAGAATTCTTTCCTTGTCCCAAAATTCCTTTCCCCTTTCTGTTTATGTGCGTTTGTACATTATTGTATATAAGTTTTTGTAACTCCTCCCTTGCTCTCCTTTTCCCCCATGTGTGAGGCTGGGTAAGCTCTCTCTGTTTCTTTAGCCTTTTATTTTCCTTTTTCCACAAGGTATTATGAATAAATCTTATTAAATATAATACTTGGAGTATTTGGATATTAATTTTAAAGTCTACAAAGGGGACATCATGAAGAGCATAAAAGGGGCTGCTTCCCTTGGAATTGGGTCCAAGGAGGTAACTAAGGGAGCACTGGACCCTGGAATTCTGGCGTGGGGTTGGTGTAACCTGCTAGGGGAAGAGGTGGCCAAGAGAACAGCTAGCCACATGTGGCAGGTGCCTTTTCTTTCTCTGGTCCATTTTTTATGAAGGTTCAACGGCTGAGAGGGCGACGCAGCAAAGCACTGTGGAGTGCTTAGGGCATGTTGGAGCACAAAAGACAACACGGCCATCCAATGCAGCTGAGGAAGTCTCCAGGTGTAACGACTTTTCATGCCACTGTACCCAGGCTTCCAACGCTGAGAGAGTGGGACTGTCTCTGTGCATCGACTTTTCCACTTAAATCTCCTTCACGCACAAGTGTCTTTGTGCACACTCATCTACATCACAGATGAAAACGTACAAAGACAATCGTCATCCTCGGTTACCGAGAGACTACTACTATACTACAAGTTAAGATACAGTCTCCAGAGAATTTTAATCATAACAATAGCATCCCTTTCTTCTTTCAAAATTCACATCAAGCACCTTCTGCAGAAAGCCTCCCATGATTCCACTTAACTGCTGGCTTCAATAACAACCTTAAATTGAACTACCTTATGTTTATTTTGCCTTTGTTTTATTTACATATATTTGTTTAGTATATACTTGAATATGTGCACATCATCTCTCCTGATACAAGCTTATTGAGAGTAGGGATTGCTTCATTATCTGTTTTGTTATCTCCAGCACTGGTCCATAGAAGGTACTTAATAAATGCTTCCAGCTGGTGCAAGAGTATAGTGGCATAAAGTCAAGAAGACATGAATTCAAATCTGGCCTCAGACTCTTACTAGCTGTGTGACTCTAAGCTAGTCACAGAACAGCTATTTGCCTCAGTTTCCTCACCTGAAAAATGAGGATAAAAATAACACCTACATCTTCTTATACTGGGTTGCCTGCTGCCATTTGACTTGAGTGTCCTTAATTATAACATGGAGATAATAAGAGCACTTAGTTCACTGGACCATTGGGAGGATCAAAAGAGATATTTGGAAAGCACTTAGCACAATGTCTGGTACACAGTAGGTACTATATGTAAGTGCTAGCTATTAAGATAATGATCATTATGGTTTTTAAAAACTTAAACCCTTATATTCTTGTCTTAGAATCATACTGTATATTGATTCCAAGGCAGAAGAGTGGTAAGGGCTAGGCAATGGGGGTTGTGACTTGCCCAGGGTCACCCAGCTGGGAAGTGTCTGAGGCCAGATTTGAACCCAAGACCTCCTGACTCCAGCCCTGGTTCTGTGTCCACTGAGCCACCTAGTCATCCCACATCATCATTTTTACTATCATCCTCACCATCATCATCATCATCATCATCATCATCATTATTACCACCATCATCATCATTATTACGGTTACCAATATCATAATTGTCATCATCATCATTATGACTGTTACCACTATCATAATTATCATCATCATCATCATTACCATCCTCATTACTAATACCATCATTGTTATCATTACCCCAGATTCTATTGAAGGACATAATGGGCAATTGGGGGACCAATAAGTTATGGGTTGAAGGTTCTTAGTTCAGCATGATGGTTTTGTTGAGGGCAGGAAAGGCCAGTCATAAAAAAAGTGGGTAAGATTAACTGGGAAAGCAAATTTGCTGGGAAGCAGAAATAGAAGAGAATGCTCTTGGATTGTGGTTTAGTGTGAGTCAACATGACTATCTCTGAGCAAGTTAAGGGTAGGGGAACAAGGTGAGATTGTGCAAGAGATATGAGTGCTTAGGAGAGAAAAAAAGAGGCAGAGACACTCATTCTTACACTATGTACCTTTGGGTCAGAGGATCGAGAGTCCCAGGTACATTTTGGGGCTCTCACTTTTCTGTTTCGTTGTTGCTCCACAGATGATCTGGAAACATAAATATCTAGTGGAAGCCAGTATGAGGGTCAAATTAAAGGAGATAATATTTGTAGGGCTTTGCAACCTTGATAAATAATCAATGAATAAAACATCTTTTAAGTACTGAGTATGTGTAAACCACCATCTGAAGCTTGCGGGGCACAAATAGAAAAGTAAGACAGTCCCTCCCCTTAAGGACCTGACATTCTATTGGGAGAAATAACACACATTGAAGGGTTTAGCTTCAGGTCCCATGGAAAGGTCCTATGGTCCTTAGATTGTCCTTGGGGTGCAGCAGCAAAGTAGATGGTCATTTAATTCTTTAATGTCATTTCCAGCAGTAAAATTGTATCTGTTTCTAAAGTTGAATCATTAAGAGTTGGGCTGGAAACTTTGCTATTCCCAAGGCTCTTGGGTTCTGGTGCCTTGAGGGAAATGGCAGTTGAGGTAGTGGTTTAACTAACCTGGTACATGTTGGCTCTTGCCTCTCCCGGAGTTGCTGCTTCAACTTGTTAAACTTGCCTTTCTAGTCTGACTCAGTTTTCTTTACTGTAAAATGGGGATCATAATAGCACCTTACCTCCCAGGGTTGTTGTGAAACTGAAATGAGATCAGATTTGTAAAGGGCTTACCAGGGTACTTGAGACAGAGTGGGTACTTAATAAGTGCTTGTTCCCTTCCCTCCCTGTCCCTCACCATGACAACTGGCTAGCAGTTCATGGGATTAGTCCCCTAATAGCTGTGAGGGATGGGCTGGAAGCAGGGCTGCTTATTCGATGGGATGCCGCTAGTCTTGCTGGTCTTGCACTTACCCATTTCTTGGTGGAAGTTGGTTTCCACCTTGATTTCTCAATATAAAGGCTAATTGTTACCCACTAAAACTCATCTCATAATAAATAGGCTCTTCTCTCAAATACTATATGCATCTATAGTTGCAGGTCTCTGTTTGCTCCTCTCTCCCTCAGCACTCTTTCTTTTCTGTGTTACCCTTTCTTATTGGCTCAGAGGGCTTGGGGAGATCCCTCTCTCTGACTGGTCTTCCATTTTCTATCTTCTCATGGGATAACTGTTAAAAATTACTCAAAGAGAGATTGAGAAATATGTGGAAAAGTGAGAAGGTCTGGAGCCAGCTCTTTTGAGAGCCACCAGCATATCAGGGAGAGAGATGGAGGATGTCTGCTACCATTCAAGATGAGTTTGTTAAGTGCCATTGGATTGTAAGCTCCCCAAGGGCAGGGATTGGGTTTTTTGCCTCTTGTTGCATCCTTCAGTGCCTGATACATATGAGGGATATGGATTCAATGGCTTCTAAAATCTCTTCCAGTTCTAAATCTATGCTCCTGAGGGAAACAATAGGTACGAAAACTTGGATCTTCTGCCTATAAATTCCCCTTCCACTCCTCCATATGCCTCAATGCTAATGGATACGGTGTTGACCTTAATAGTGTTGGCACTTAATAAATGTATATTGACTCACTAATTGGATGTTGTTTACAAAAAGCATACTAGATTTGGAGTCTGGTTGCCTGAGTTAAGATCCTAGATCTTCCACTTGATTTTGCATGACTGTGTAATTAGAATTTTGTACCCCAGTTCTCCATTTCCCAGAATCCCAATTTCATCCTCACATTAAATCCTTACATTTCGGAGATAAAGTTTCTGTAACCCTGCCCTCTCTCTCTCTTCTCAATGCTAATACATTGGGGAAAACTTCTCTTTACTCAGATTTTTACTTTTGTCTTTTTATTTCCTCTACTTCAAGTGATTATTAATACATCTTATAAAATATAATACTTGGAGTTGTTGGATATTAATTTTAATCTTACAATGACCTTAGATAAGTCACTTACCAGAGGTGAATGGAAGCCAACCCAAAATAGATCCACAAGGGTCCCACTGTTCAATTTTCAGTGTGAAACATTGGCGAGCACTACCAATCAGGACTTGATTTATTGTTTAATTATTTGTCTAGACTCAAGAAAGTGCTAATGATGTAGATTAAGCTTAAAACTGTGTCCTCAGTTATACTCTCTGCCAATTCTTCCTAAGAAATAGCCATTAAATGTTTGCTAGCTCATTCCTGTGCCAAATCTGTGAGCCCAAATTTCCACATCTATTCAATAAGAAAGTTGACTAGAGAAAGAGCCTTTCACCCTTGATTTCTATGAATAGACAATGTATGAAGCCCAGCACCTCTTGCTGAGGGAGATTGGACGTTTAGATAAGACAAAGGGGGAGATACCTGTGTGGCAGCAGGAGAAAGCAGAGAGTTGTTCTTGGTCCATGTAGCCCCAGGAAACCAGCTCTGACCTCATGTGAACACATAGCTCCTTCACTGAAGAGTAGACTGTTGAGAACCAGGAGGAGTTTGATGTCATCTTGTCCAAGTCTCTTCTTAAATATGAGGGAACCAAAGCCTAAAGAGGGGAGGTGACTTGAACACATTTTTTTATGGTCTTCCCTTCCTACCCAATACTGTGTATTGGCTCCAAGGCAGAAGAGTGGTAAGGGCCAGGCAATGGGGGTCAAGTGACTTGTCCAGGGTCAAAGAACTAGGAAGTGACTGGGGTCAGATTTGAACCCAGGACCTCCTGTCTCTAAGCCTGGCTCTCTATCCACTGAGCCACCCAGCTGCTGCTGATAATGAAATGTTAAGTGTCAGTGGGGATTCCCCCTAAGGTTTCTTGATCTGAAGGCCAACACTATGTCCATTAGCATTGAGACATATGGTGTAGTGGAAAGGGCTCTTATGTTGTGGGAGAAACACATCCAAGTTTGTAGGAAGGTCTCACCCCCAAAATGTGAGGCTCAAACTCTATTCAGGCCAGAAGTAAAAAAAAATTATTTGAAAAAGAAGTTTAAGGTGGTGAAATAGCCTAATAGTTGGTAGAATAGCCTGGGGGCTAATAGAGTAGCCCAATGGGTGATGGAGTAGTAGTCTCAGATGTGGAGTAGTAGCTCCATGTATGAAGTAGTGGCTCCATAGCCCTGTGGGTCAGGGTATGCATATCTATCAGGGTCTGGGGGCTTGTCATCTCCCTTTCCAGGGAAATCTGCACCTCTTCTCCTGATAGACCAAGAACCCTGGAAAATGGCCATGGCCCAATTCAGGTGGAGGTATGGTTTTGGGTTTGACATGTCATAGGTGAACTTAGGGACACCAGAAAGGGGAAAAGGAGCATGTGCATGTTTGGGGGATTCCCTGGACTGCCGGAGCCCTTAGTGGCATATCTCATGTTCCCCACATTGTTCACCTGCCATCATTTGTCAGTGTGGGAAAGAGCTCCCTACCCTTCTGGAATGGGAGCATGAGGGGGGCATAGTATAGTAGCCAGTGACCATAGGTCAATAATGCCTAACAGTTCAGAACTAAGATCAATATAGAACAATATATAAATGATCAATAATACAAACAGCACAAAGCTGATGCCCAGTGTAGAATATTAGTGATCCAATATACAGAATGGGTAACTGATCAACAATACAGATTTTGCAATTTATGCTTGACTAATGCTGAAACTACAGAGTTGGCAGTTGATATTTAATTAGTACTAACTACAAGATTTCAGAGTATAAGGGTCCTGCTTCAATTACTGTCCCTCACTGCCCTCTTCCTATCTCTATCACTTAGAGTCAAAAGTTTTCTTACAAGGATGGGGGACAAATTCCATTTAATTCATCCACAGATATTTGGAAATTTTAGTTGAACAAGAGCCTGTCCAAGAACCTAGGATCATAGAATGTTTGAGCCAAAAGGAGTTTTAGGAAGAATATAATCCAACCAGCTCATTAATTAAAGAAATTAAGGTCCAGTAAGAGAAAGAAACATACATGTCCAGTGTTGCACTGGTAGTAAAAGACAGAGATGAAATTTGAACCCAAATCCTCTGACTTTTTTTATTATTAAATGCCACCACATGTCCCTCCTCTGGACAAAGGCTCCAAGGCAAGTTCCTACCAAGCCAGAATCCTTCCTTTTATTCCTCCCTCTCCAACTAAGAGGTAAGAGTATTGGAAGTGGAATGAGAAGGCCAAAGTTCAGGTATTGGTTCGATATTTACTATCTGCGTGACTGTAGGTAAGTCATATTACATCTCTGTTATATCATCTCTAAAAATGAGTTTAATGATGCATGTACTCTCTGATTCACAGGGTTGTTGTCATGAGAAAAAATATTTTTAAAATATTAAATCATTTAAAATATTTTTAAAATTACCCCTAGTCATTACTATACTCTGGTAAAGACCTCTTCTAGCTCCTTTGTGGGGTATGGAGGTGACCCTGGTTCTGGAGGCATAGACCAGTGGAGCTCAACTAGGAATGTACTGGAGTCAGAATGAATTATTTTGGAAGAGCTGATTGCTGAAATTTTAGTGAGAGCATTTATACCTCGAAAGTGGGCAAATGCTATGAATCTGGGCTTGATTTATGGTTTTGTTCATTTTCTAGACTTAAGAAAGTGATGGAGAAAATATTAATAAAGCCAATTAAAATGTGTCATGCATACCTACTTTTTTCCACCCCCAGGAAGTGGGTTACTAAATATTTACCAGTATACAGCATGCTCAGGGAAGACTAGCACTTCTGGTATGAGGAGGCTTGCAGTGCCCTTTTCAGGGCTGCTTTCTTCCTTTAGTGGCCACCTGTCACCCAGCTCTTATCTATGACCCAAAAAAGCTATACATTCATAGTAGTCATACTCTGGTAAACCATCTGGGCAAGTGGGCTAAATGAGGCTGAGAGTAACTGTTAGGCATCAAACCTGTTGGTGAGTTAGTGGGGTGTCTACACAACCTCATGAAGACTTTCACTGGCAGAAGGCGTGGATGAGTTTGTTCCAACAGCTATGAAGCGGGAAATGTGGAAACTTAGAGCTTATTAAGACATCAAAGAAGCCAACATCATCCACTGCATCCCGAAGCATCCCCAGTCATCTTGACTTTTGTCTTGACATTGGGCTTGGATGACTGGAAGAGAGAGTGAGGCTGAGGACTTGGTGCAACTCTGACTCATTTAAATCCAGTTTAAGCATGATTCAAAAGACATCCCCAATGATGTCATTTTCACCTTCTTCAAGTAATGTAAGTGTTAATTTAGGAGTTTTGACAAAATAAGAGAGCAGCTTTTAATAATTTCAGTTTTAATGAGAGTATATTAGAGTTGTAGATTAATATTATCCCTTTAAGTCAAAGAAAACTTCTAGCAGCTTTTAACAATTAACAATTTAGTTTAATTAAAATAGAGAGTAAAAGAATATAGTAAAATGAATATAGTAAAGGAGAGAAATATAGGAAAGAGGTAGAGAAAGAAAATGTCCTAATGTCTATACTATTTATCCTATATCTAACCATAATTACTACCTAAGACTGCCTATATCTACCTATAATTGCCTATAACTACTGCTAATAATAACCACCCCACAAAGTTCTAACCCAATCCATCCAATCAAAACCAACCCAATCAGTGTTTAATCCAACCCCAATTAGATCTGTCAATGAAGACCAGCCACCTTCCAATCCAGAAAAGGTCAAAAAGCCCTCTAAAGGCTAAAGCCAAAAACTTTCCCAGTATAGCTCAGGCCTGCCTTTATATTCCAGCAACTAAATGCTATCTACCAACCCACGCCTAGCAGCCTACTTTGCTGCAACTTCCAGCCCTTACTGTCAGCATCTGACCAGCCCACAACTGACACTAGCCCCTTTTGTCTATTCTTTCTACCTCACTTCCTATCTCTATGGTTCTTCCTTCCTGTCACTGTGGGCTGGTTAATCCCTATACATCTCTATGGTAAGAGGACCTCCAGGTCCCCCGTTAAATTAAAAAAAGGAATAAAGAATTTCTTTTTATAGTTATATATATATATATTTATATATATATATAGAAGGATAAAAATCAACCAACCATCCAATGGGCTTCTGCCCAAAGCTCTAATAAATTCAACCAAATTGGAAAGGCTTCATATATGGACCTGACAAAGACTTAACCTCCCAGAACCTCAGTTTCTTCACCTATAAAATGAGTATAGTAATAATGGTACTACCTTCCTCATCCTATTGCTGTGGGGAATAAATATATCCTTAACTATAGGTCAAATGACAGACCATATTTCTGTCATTCTAGGATGAGCTTTGACAAATTCTAAGAATTCCTTAGGGGGCTGGCCATAGATTGATATATTTTTTCAGTTGCAGATTAAAACACAGAAGAATTGACACCAGCAAATTTGCAGTTCTTTATATTACTGAAGTAGGGGCCAGGTAGGTGGCTCAATGAATTGAGAGCCATACCTAAATATGGGAGGTCCTGGGTTCAAATCTAGCCACAGATATTTCCTAGTTGTGTGTCCCTGGGCAAGTCACTTAATCCCCATTGCTTAGCCCTTACTACTCTTCTGTCTTAGAACAGATACATAGTATTGATTCTATGATGGAAGGTAAGGGTTTAAAATAAATAAAGTAATAAATTATTATATTGGGTGATTGAATGACAAGAGAAATATCCAAGATTATTCCACTGTTGACCTCATTTTGGCCCTCCTTTCTGACTCAGCTTACCTCATTTCTTCTATATGGAATTGAATTCTCCCTTGCTTCTCTGTCTCTTCAAATTTAACCTACTCTTTGGAGTCCTTTTGGCAATGGCTTTCCCAAACACCGTAACTTTTTCCTGGTTCCATCTTGACTGCCAGAACCTCTCAGGGTCTCACACACACAGTCCGGCTCCAGATCCAAATGTCACATGATCAGAGAACTGTGACCAGAGCAGAGGTCAGGAGATACACAGGGATGGCTTAAGGAAACTGAGAATGCTCAGACTGGAAAAGAGAAGAGTTAAGGGGCACACCATACTTGTCTCCAATTCATATACTTTGGATGTCTCCAGGAGTTTTCTGAAGGGGCTGGGATGGGCTCCTGGCTTCCTGCCCCACCTTCCTTTCCCAGATCTGAGCCACAATTATCTCACTGTTTTTCTGAATTGCTTCAGAGTCCTCAATGAATAATGTACTAGACAGCTTTTCCCTGGACCCCGATGACGCTCCTCATCCCTGAGGGAGCTTTTGCTGGAACAGTTGTTGAAAGGGTCTGCAGAGTTCTGCTAGGCCAGTTTATGTTCTAGTTTCTTCTACCACACCCTTAATAGGTAGACATTTTCTCTTTACTCAAAGACTTTTTTCAATAGCTCCAGTTGTCAGAAAGTCCTCCTTGACATCAAGCTTGAGTACCTCTTTGTAGCCTGTACCCATTGCTCCTAGTTGTGCCCTTTGGGGCCAAACAAACTTTTTTTCCTTCCTTCCTTCCTTCCTTCCTTCCTTCCTTCCTTCCTTCCTTCCTTCCTTCCTTCCTTCCTTCCTTCCTTCCTTCCTTCCTTCCTTCCTTCCTTCCTTCCTTCCTTCCTTCCTTCCTTCCTTCTCAGGTAGACAGTAAATCTAAGGAGTTGTTCCTGCTCAGGTAGACAGTAAATCTAAGGAGTCGTTATAGGACAAAGGGAGGGACAGGTTCACTGATTTTAGGTCTAAAAGCAAAAAAAAGCAAAAAAAGAAAGAACACTTGTAGAACTCATTATCTACCCTTCAAGGCCACCTCCTCAGGGGCTCTCTCATGGCTCTGGATCTCAGAGATCTCTTTATGTATTGTTATTCAAATAGTACTTTCCATCTATACCTACAATCACTCTTGGTCTTATCCTATTTGGCATTGCTTTATGATTGCCACATTTGTAGGAGGAAATATTGGCTCCCCATGAGATTAGAGGCTTTGAGGGTAAGAACTTGATTACTTTCTCCTCCTTCTTCAGACTCCCCTAAAGGATCTGGAGCTCCAAACGAGTGTACAGTAAGTTTAGAACAGCTTGGGTAGCTGATTGAAGAAGGTGGACAAGGGTACATGCTATAATAGGATTTTAGAGTTTTAAAGAAAATTAGGAATGATTTAGTCCAAATCCTTCATGTCACAGATGAGAAGTACAGAGAAGAGAGGTGAAATACCCAACACCATGTGAAGGACCATCCCTGGAATGTATTTTTTCCCTGACCCCCTTGCCCCTAGAGCTCCTGCAGTCAAGTCAAGGAAGAGCCAGTTACCATATCCTGGAATGTGCTAGGAACTTATAAGGACCCCAGCCCCAGGAGTTATTGTCACCCCCCCCCCTTTTCCAGGAACTGATAATGACACTTGACTGCAAGGACCTAGCCCTACCCAACTCTTCTGATAAGATGTCCTCTTCTGCAACTCAAACCTACCCTATATAATCCTTCTCTCCCCTTTGTTCAGGGCCCCATCTGCCTAGGAGGCCATGGGACCCAAGCTCGAGCTTGTAATAAAGCAGTTCCTCTTGCTTTTACATTATCCAGTGTGACTCCTAATTTGGGAAACCAGAACCGGGTCGAACTCATGCATATCCTAAGGAGAGTTATTAGGAATCCACGTTCAGGTTGTCTGACTCCAAATCTAGTGCACTACGCAATACTCTTGGGAAGAGATGACATTTTCTCTCTTTCATGGAATCTAAAGTCAACCCTAGGAGGCTATCAATGGGCAGGGAGATGGGAAATTCCCAGAACCAAGGGGTTGGGTCTGGCAGGGGTTCTGAGCAGGTTGAGGCACATTCCTAGGATGATTCAAAGATCCCAGATCCTACTAGCGATTAGTTGGACCTGTGCCTGGGGACTAGCCTCCCTTTCCCCCTCACTACCACCCCCTTCCTGTCCCATAGCCTGTCCCCAGATGGGGCTATAAGACCTCTGTGGAGAGAGGAGGGGCCCTCATTCTACACTGAGTGAGATCTCAGCAACATGAAGTCTCTCCTGATGCTCCTGGCAGTGGCCGCCATCACCATAGGACAAGGTAAGGGGGTGAAGGTCTGGGGAGGTGGCAGGACACTACTATATGGGGTTGAGGGCTCTTCCAGGGATGAAGGAGATGGCCCCTGAATCCTGGGTCACCAAATCATACTTCAATACTCCCCCAAACTCATGATTTCTTTGGTGTGAATATTTTTTAAAAATGCAAATCCTAATTTTTCTACCCTTTAATAGAAAGCTTCATGGATTAGTGTAGTAGATGAAAAATCCATATTTGGTGGCCAGTTTATGGTGGTAGAGACATTAGCTAGACTGGTCCTTGGGTAACAGACCTAGAATCTGTCACCCAACCCATATTTAATGGTTTGGTGGAACCCATCAGGAACAGGAGTCAATTGAATAGCTTCTCAAAGCCCAGGGTCATCTCCATAGCACAAGGAGGGATAGAATCATAAAATGAAAAGATAGAAGAATTTGAAAATATTACCAATGCTTGGACTATGGTGGGCCAGAGTCTAGAGAGGCCTTAGAACATAAAACATTCTATTGATACTGAGTATTACTATTATTATTGGATGAATTCTCAGAACACAGAATGCCAGAGCTAGATTAAAATTTAGAGACCACCAAGTTTACCACATTCTTTTTAAGCATGGGGAAAAAAAAAGGATCAGAAATAGAAACTAAGGGGGCAGCTGGATGGCTCAGTGAACTGAGAGCCAAGCCTAGAGGCAGGTGGTCCTGGGTTCAAATTTGACCTCAGACTCTTCCTAGCTGTGTGACCCTGAGCAAGTCACTAGACCCCCATTGCCTAGCCCTTACTGCCCTTCTGCCTTAGAACCAATACACAGCATTGATTCCAAGATGGAAGATAAGGGTTTAAAAAAAAAAGAAATAGAAACTGATATGCCTATTTAGAAACAACTCTAACTACACTAATGTATCTTTTCAGGGATTAATATTAATGTTAACTCCTATTTCTATTAAGGATCACAGTCATATTTTACTCTACAATTCTAAGAAGTAGGTACTAGTATAAAGATTATTATCTCCATTTCATAGATAAAGAAACTGAGGGTCAAGGACAATGTGTAATTTACTCAGTTACATAGCTAATAAAGAATTCAGTTCAACACAACTTAAATCTAATTGACCTTCCAGTATTCAGCTCAATTCAATAAAATTCAAGATATTGCAAATTTGGTTGAATGAGGATTAAAATTCAACTTAAATTCATTTTCAATTTGATTTAATTGACACAATATCACTAGAATTGAAGATTTCTATCAGGCTTAATATGCTCTTGATTATTCAACATGGTCTCTCTCAGAAGAATAGCGTTTTTTTAGGAATAGTATGACATTCTAGATACAGAGAATGATTTCAGGTCTTATACTGTTATCACTACGTGGCCTTAGGCAAGTAACTTCCCCTTTCAAAACCTCAGCTAACCTGACCTCATTACATTTTATTTAGTTTTAAAAAGATTTTATTTTATTTTTATAATATATTATGCTTATATTATAAATATACTAAAATAATATTATAATATAATTTATAATATAAAAATAAAATAAAATCAAAATTTTTAACATTTTAAAGATGCATATAATTAAGGTTGGGTGAGGATGTTGGTGGGAGGTATCCTGTTATTCAGACCCTTGTTGGAATTTGATTAGTTGAACCTCAGGTCCAGTTCAGTCCTCCTCCGAAGTGGCCACTCCAAGCCTGGAAGAGTTTGGGTAGACCTTCACACACCCTAATTCAGACAGTGATCCCAGCTGCTACTTGGTGACAAAGAACAGATTTCTCTCTCTGTCACAGGTTGTTCCCTCTCTTCTCCATCTACAATATCCATACCCAGTTAGTACTGACTTCTTCTTCTTCTTCTTCTTCTTCTTCTTCTTCTTCTTCTTCTTCTTCTTCTTCTTCTTCTTCTTCTTCTTCTTCTTCTTCTTCTTCTTCTTCTTCTTCTTCTTCTTCTTCTTCTTCTTCTTCTTCTTCTTCTTCTTCTTCTTCTTCTTCTTCTTCTTCTTCTTCTTCTTCTTCTTCTTCTTCTTCTTCTTCTTCTTCTTCTTCTTCTTCTTCTTCTTCTTCTTCTTCTTCTTCTTCTTCTTCTTCTTCTTCTTCTTCTTCTTCTTCTTCTTCTTCTTCTTCTTCTTCTTCTGCTTCTTCTTCTTCTTCTTCTTCTTCTTCTGCTTCTTCTTCTTCTGCTTCTTCTTCTTCTTCTCCTTCTTCTGCTTCTTCTTCTTCTTCTTCTTCTTCTTCTTCTTCTTCTTCTGCTTCTTCTTCTTCTTCTGCTTCTTCTGCTTCTTCTTCTGCTTCTTCTGCTTCTTCTTCTGCTTCTGCTTCTGCTTCTTCTGCTTCTGCTGCTGCTTCTTCTGCTTCTGCTGCTGCTGCTGCTGCTGCTTCTTCCTCCTCCTCCTGCTTTTTTTTCTTCTTCCCCTCATCTTCCATTTTAGGATCAATACTATGTATTGTTTCAAGGCAGAAAGCGGTAAAGATTAGGCAATAGGGGTTAAGGGACTTGCCCATGGTCACTCAGCTAGAAGTGTCTGAGGCTCGATCGGAACCCGGGATCTCCCATGTTCAGGTCTGGTTCTCAGTCCACTGAGCCACCAGCTGCTCCCATTTAGTACTGATTTAAATGGACATTTCAGGACTGAGGGTGAGTTTGTATGTGGTTGTGTGTGATTACATAGGTATGTATGTGGCTGTGGGTAATTGGGAGTGAGTGATCTTGTCTAAGAATGTGGCTGTCTTTGGGCATGTGGTTATGGTGATGGTGCAAGCCTGAGTGGGGTAACAGGTGTATATGTGGTGACATGTGTATGACTGTGTGTGAATTAGTGTGGGATTGGAGTTCAAAAGTAATTCTGCTTGATTATGCTTGATGACGTTTATGGTTGAGTATGACCATGAGAAAACCCTGCGCAAACACAGAAAAGCAGTCATCTCTCTTGGTTTACCTCTCCAGCATCTCTTTCCTTTCAACTCCATAGCTGGGGGCATTGAGGCTCTCTAGGGGATCCCTTCCCTCTTGAGAGACTCTTCCCGTCTTCTTTCAATTCATTCCTGAGATTTCCTCAATTCC
Organism: Monodelphis domestica; assembly: GCF_027887165.1. Taxonomy (NCBI): domain Eukaryota; kingdom Metazoa; phylum Chordata; class Mammalia; order Didelphimorphia; family Didelphidae; genus Monodelphis; species Monodelphis domestica. Next base: position 106,918,076 of record NC_077229.1, read on the forward strand.
TGAAACCCTCTTTATATTGACCACATTCCAGCTCCTGTTGCCTACTTCAACCTTAGAGCCTTTTTAATAACTCTTGAGATCTTCCTATTTGATCAAGGCAAGGAAGGCTTGGCAAAGGATTTGTCATAGTTCAGTGAAGATAGAAGGAGGGAGACAAAAATAGGGAGAAATGAGAAGAGAAAGATCTTTAGCAGACCTCAGAGGCTACCTAATTTACCCTCGCATTCCCCACCTCCAGTTTTACAGAGGAAGAAATTGTGACCCAGAGATATGAAGTAATTTGTCCAAGATCACACAGATAAGTGCTCGGAGGGAAAGTTGAACCCAGATCCTCTGACTCAAGAGACTCCATAGTAGAAGGGTGGTGGCAGGGAAAAAAATGAATCATTAGTGGGTAGAGGTGACCTGGATCCAAGTATTCATTCAATCCAGTTAAAACTTGTTTTCATTTCAATCCTATTGAACTGAATTCAATTCAGCCCAAACTCAACTCCATCCAATGTAATGAAATTAAAGTCAGTAGAAAAAAATTCAAATGAATTCAGTTGACCTACTCCATTCAACTCAACACAATTCAATGTGCTGCTATTTTTTTTAAGAATTGAAAACTTTTGTTTACTTATTTAATTTGGAATATTTTTTTCATGGTTACATGATTTCAATGTGCTGCTATTTAATGGAATGAAAGTAAGTTGAATTCATTTCAACTCCACTGATTTCAGCCAGACTCAATTTTTCAGGACGTAGGCTGATCACCTATTTTATAATCTGTGTTGTGGGCTATGAGAGAGGAAGAAGACCTAGTCCCATTCTTAGAGGTGAACTAGCATTAATAATGCACCTACTGCTGACCTCTCAGAGCTATTGTGAGAATCAACCGAAGAGAGAAACAAACATTTATTAAAGTGCCTATTATGTGCCAGACATGGGGCATCGAGGTGGTACACTAGACACAGCACTGGTCTTGGCATCAGGAAGATCTGAGTTCAAATCTGGCTTTAGACACTTACTCACTGTATGACCCTGGGCAAGTCAGTTAATCCTTATTTTGTCTTAGTTTTCTCATCCGTAAAATGAGCTGGAGAAGGAAATGGCAAACCAGTCCAGTGTCTTTGCCAAGAACACTCCATAGACAAAAGAGTTTATGAGGTCACTATAGAGTTGGAAATGACAAACACTAACAAATGTGTCAGGGATTTTGCTGTGCAAATTTACAAATATTATCTCATTTGATCAGAGTTAATAGATTAAATGGAAAACATTTTTTCAACCTTAAAAGCATTGTATAATGTCTATTTTTATTATTATAATAATTCTTATAAAATTATAAAATTATTCTTATAAAAATATAAAATAATTATTATAATTATTATAAACCTCCTCATTTTTCAGATGAGGAAACCGAGGCTCAGATATAGAAAGAGTTTTACCCAAAGTCACTTGGAAAACTGTCAGGACTGGAAGATAGGTGTACTATCTTCCATTGGCCAACACTGCCTTTCAAAGGAGCTGGTCATAATGATATCTATTTGATAAAGTTTTGAAATCCATTCTTGCCTGAAAGTGTTTTTGAAAATGCCTTCTAGTCACTTATTAATTTATTATTTATGTATGTTTATATTAATATATATAATTTCTATTTATATTGATATATATTAATTATTTATTTATAAGCACCCATTTATTTATTGCTGACTGTGTACCAGTACTGGCACTGGCTGGCAAAGACAGTCCCTGCTCCAATCCTAACAGGAGAGACAACACATATGCCAGTAGGTATGAACAAGATACATACCAGAGCAATTGGAGATAATTTCAGAGGAAAGGCATTCCTATTAAAGGAGATTAAAAGCTTCCTGAAAAAAGCAGGGATTGGGGCAGCTGGGGAGCTCAGTGAATTGAGAACTAGGTCTAGAGATGTGAGGACCTGGGTTCAAAGTGTCTTTAGACCCTGGGCAAGTCACTTAGCCCCCATTGCCCAGCCCTTACCATTCTTCTGCCTTGGAACCAATACACAATATTGATGGAAGACAGGAGGTAAGGGTTTAAAGAAAGAAAGAAAAAGCAGGAATTTTATCTGAGACTTAAAGGAAGAAGGGCTGGTCCAAGGCACCAGCAAACTCGGGGGGGGGGGGGGAGGTCCTGGATGTTTTGGGTTAAGGACACGGGTGCTAAAATAGTATGTGGTCAAGAAATTGTATATTTTATTTTTTATTTTTTTAAAACCCTTACCTTCCATCCAATACTGTGTATTGGTTCCAAGGCAGAAGAGTGATAAGGGCTAGGCAATGGGGGTTAAGTGACTTGCCTAGGGTCACACAGCTGGGAAGTGTCTGAGGTCAGATACTTTTTCCCTTTTCAGGGTCTAAGTTTTTATGCATAATTTAAGAGATCAATACTTAGTGATTTCTCAGATCTCTTTTAGCCCTCCCATTGGGTGCTCCAATAATAACTAATATTTACATAGGCTTTAATGTTTACAAAAGGCTTTTAATCTTATTTTTTACACTAGCCCATGTATTATTATCTTCATTCTAAAGATGAAGAAATTCAGAAAGGTTAAGTCACTTTCCTATGGTCATAAAGCTAAGTCCTGCAGGTAAGATTAGATTTCAGGTCTCATTCTAGTTTAATTTCTCTACTTTCCAGCATGCCATGTCACCTTTAACACTCAACCAGGAAAGTCCACTGCTATTCTAGAGCCCTCTTGAACAGTTTAAGGGACTTGATTATTGAATTTTTAGTATGAGCATTTATACATTGGAAAATGGAAAACACTAAATTAGGGCTAGATTTATTGTTTTGTTAATTATTTAGACTTAAGACAGTTGATGGAGAAGATGTTGATAATGCACATTAAAATTAAAAGTATATGATGTGTATGCTTGTTTTTTTGTTTTTTGTTTTTCTTTTTCCTGGAGTTGTTGTTCAGTCATTTCAGCTCTGTGTGATTCTTTGGGAACCCTTCCAGGTTTTCTCAACAAGGATAGTGGAGCACTTTGCCATTTCCTTTTCCAGGTCATTAAACATAGGAGAAAACGGAGGCAAACAAAGTTAAATAACTTGCCTGGGGGCACAGAGCTAATAAGTTTCTAAAGCCAGATTTGAACTCAGGAAGATGAATCTTCCTGACTCCAGGCTAGACACTATCTACTGAGCCATTGCCCCATTATTAAACACTTACCAGTACACCCTTGAAATAGTCTCATAAACTCAAAAGTCCAAACCTATCCAGTGCCAGTGTGCCCTGCACAGAAAGGCAAAGCTACTGTCATTCTGAAGAAAATAGTAGGGATAGAGCAGGGACAGCAGAGACTTAGAGGGAAGAACAGAAAATCAATTCCCTTCTTTTGAAAACCAAGCTTTTATAAATACACTCTAAAATTACTGAAACAAAAATCTGAGCTGGAAGGAATCTCGGAGACCTTACAACCCGTACCACTTCCTGGCATCCCTCCTATTACATCCCCTACAAAATGCCTGAAAGTCTTCAGTGAGGGGGAACCCCAAAAGCTGTAACTAGGAATTTCAGTGGGGAAACCTAGGGGGAAACAATTATTACTGTCCTCTCCCAACTCCACTGAGTCTTTTTTCCCTCCCTCTAGATTGAATATCTCCATTATCTTATCTAATTGCTTTTCTTTTTCTTTTTTTTTAAACTGTTACCTTCTTTCTTAGAAATATAAAATACTAAGAATTGGTTCTAAGGCACAAGAGATGTAAGGGCCAGGCAGTTGGGGCTAAGTGACTTGCTCAAGATCATACAGCTAGGTAATTGCTTTTCACAAAGCATGACTTGAGGGACCTTCCACTATCCCATCTGCCTTCCTCTGGATAACTGCTCTTTCCTTTCCTCTTACCAGGGTAGCATGCAGGGGAACCATCACTTCCCTATCCCAGACACTCCAGCTCGGTGGGGGTAGCCTAAGATTACATTTCTTTGACTGCCATATCACAGTTTTAGTTCAGATGGAGCTTGCAGTCCATGAATACACAATTTGTTTTTTCCTGTTGAATTGCAACCTACTTAGACTTCACATACCTTGTGTTTGGGAAGCTGATTTTTCAACCCATTTAAAGACTCTGCACTTACTTATATTTAAATTCCAACTTAAAATATTTAACTGAACATTCTAGCTTGCTGAGATATTTTTGGCTCCTGAAACTGTCGTCCAACATGTTTTCCATCCTTCCGGTCTTTGTAACTTGGGTTTTGGGGGGCCTGAGTGACTAGTCTATAGTCACATATAGCTAGTGAGTATCTGAGGTGGGATTTGAACTCAGGTCTTCCAGATTCTGAATCCAACCCTCTTTTTTTTTAAACCCTTACCTTCTGTCTCAGAATCAATACTGTGCAATTGGTTCCAAGGCAGAAGTGTGGTAAGGGCTAGGCAATGGGGATTAAGTGACTTGCCCAGGATCACACAGTTAGGAAATGTCTGAGGCCAGATTTGAACCCAGGACCTCCCACCTCTAGGCTTGGCTCTCAGTCCACTGAGCTACCCAGCTGCCCCCTGGAAGTTACTTTAGAAGCACATGAAGAGGCCTTTCTCCTACTGGTCTCTCTCCAGCTGCCCATTCTTGGCCCCTCCTTAGCCCTTTCCCAAAGTCCCAGAATCCCAGAATATCAGAGACCCAAAGGCATCTAGTCCAACCCATCCCTGATGGAGAATCCCCCAATGATATCCCTAGAAAATGGTTCCTTCACCTTTGCTTAAATGATTCTCATCAATCAGTCTTCTCTTTCTTTTATGATTTATGGATCAATCAAATCAAGCAATTACTAAGCACTTACAAACTATAAGCTGGGGATCCAGAGATATAGTATAGCACTGATAGCCCCCCAAGAAGCTTATATTCTGTCAGAGGAGACAGCATGGACAGATGTGAATAGACACACATTTTCACTTTTATATATAATATATTTATATATTATATAATATTAATAAATAAATTTTATTTATTTTATATATTATTTATATCATATAAATAAATATATTATGAATAAAAATATATTATATTATATTATATGTATAATATAATAGCTGGTATAGGAACCAATTGCACAGTATTGACTCTAAGATGGAAGGTAAGAGTTAAAAAAATAAATAAATAAACATAAAGCCACTTCCAGCTGTACTCTGTGTCTATCTCTGTCTCTGGGACACAGCTGAGGTCTCTTCCCTCTTCAGACTGGAAGAGATGGGATTGTTGGGGCCAGGCAGAAGAGCTGTGGTTTCTCCAACTCGCCCCCACTCCCATTCCAAACAAAGGAAGCAGGAAAGATGGGGTGGGTCAGGTCCCTGAGGCAACCCCTCACAAGTCACGGTTCTTGTACAAATCCAGGGAGCCCTGGACCATCTTACAGGTCATTCTTATACCCACAGTCCGGGCCCTCCAGTGTCACGTGTGTGAAAGCTCTGACAATTGCAAGAAGCAAGTAACCTGTTCTAGTTCTTCCCGGTTCTGCAAGACATCCATCAACTGTGAGTATCTGGGAAAAGATGGAGAGATGATTCCTACCCATGCTCCTCACTCTCTTCATACTCCAGGCTGGGACAGTGGTAGGGGCTCCATGAAGATCCTTCAAGGCAACAGACCCAGGATGGAGGAGATGGTGCCTGCTGGGGAGATAATTTAGGGTTGGTGGGGCAGAAATTCTAGTCAGAGTGGGATACTCTAAACCAGAACTAAATAAATGGAGGTATTTAACTAAGAGGGACAGAGAGAGTAATGGTGGAGATTCCTGACACTGACGAAGATGGTAATGGCATGAACGTGGCGATGGTGAGGCTGGTGTGGTCATGAGTGTAATGGGGAAGATGGCAAGATGGTGGTGATGATGATGATAATGATGACTTCTGAAGTGTTAGGGATAGCTAGGCTAAGGTCTGGGACTGGAAGGGGACTAAATCTCAGAGAACAGAGGGCTTGATTTGGGGGATCAGGGAACTGGGGAAGACTCCAAAGAGTATATGTGGATGACGTCTGTGTGACAACTTCTCTCTCTCGATCCTACAGACCAGTCATTGTCAGGAAACCTGGTGAAGAAGGAATGTGTTGAGAACTGTGATCCACAAAATGGTGAACAGTACAAGATCTTGTGCTGTTCATCAGACCTGTGCAACTCTAAAACTGGAAACTCAGCTCCTGTCCACACAATTCTCAGTCATGCTGTCCTGGCCCTCAGCCTTACCCTGGCACTGGTCTCTGTCCTCTATTGACCCTGAGACAGATCACAACCCCCCTACCCCCGACCCAAAGCCTGCCCTGGAAGGTTCTGCGCCTTCTCTTCACACAACTCCAGCATAGCTCCAAGCTCCTCATGAATCCATTTATCCCTTCCCCAAACTCCTTGAAGACTCCCAAGATAAGGGGCACACAAGGAAAGGGGGTGCTTGTTCTGCTCCTAGGGGTCCAGAAAGTCAGTCCTCCTAACCTCCCTCAAAGTATAAACATCCCGACTGGCCACTTAGAGTCACCCTCACTAGGCACTCCTACCAGATCTATCCAGGGACTCAAAGATGTTGGCCCCATTAAGGAGGATCACTTCTCAGTGGATCCTTAGTGTGCATCTGGGGATGAGGAGGAAGAATGAGGAAGAGGGAAGGTCACAGCATTGGAACAATGGGAAGATGAATAGATTTGGAACCTGGAATATTGGGTTTGAATCCTGATTCTGTCATTTATTAGCTGTATGATATTGGATGAATTGCTTCAATGGGCCTCAGTTTCCTCATTTATATAATGAAGGAGTGGAATCAAATAATCTCTATAGTCCCTTCCAGCTCTAAAATCCCATGTTCTCTAAGAGGTGTTGGGCTGAGCAAGAGGACAGAGGGAAATCATTTCAGTCCCACCAGCTTTTGTATTGTTTCTGTAAGCTCAGATTTTTATTTTCTACTCAATAATAATAATAATAAAAACTAAAATAAAAGGAAAGTTGCATTTTTATTTATTGGATGTAAGAGGGAGAAGAGGGGGCAGGCCTGGGCTAGGCTAGGAAGGTTTTAGGGGACCCACACTGAGCAATGGTTAGAAGCAGAGTTAGTCTGTCCCTTCCCCACTTTTAAGCAAGCTACATTCCGCCTCTCTGGAATTGATCAGCAAATACTCTGAACCTGAAACAGCAAGGAAGAAGGGGTATGCATATATATACACACAAACACAAATCCTAAAATAGGACCCCCAAATATAAAAGTACCCATGTACATGTGTGATATTGCAGTATGGGTAGAGTGTTGGGCTTGGATTATGGAAAAATGGGTTCTAATCTTGAACCAGATATTTACTACCTGTGTAACTTTGGTTACATCATCCAACCACTCTGGGCACCATTTTCCTTATGAACAAAATGAAGAGGTCAGATTGGATGACCTTTAAGTTTCTATACAGTACAAAATCTATGTTCCTACAATAGTGTGATACAACAGACACCTATTAAAGACCAGCATAATTAAGACCTAAACAAAATTAATTAAATCAGATGTGATCCCTACCCTTTAAGAGCTTACGGTTAGCCCCATTGGTATGTATGTACATGGAGATATATATATATATATATATATATATATGTATGTATTTATTTTGTATTTATATATATATATATATATATAAACCAGGCTCATAGAAGTTAAACAAATGAAAACATGAGCATGTGTACAAGACACATATACCTACAATCAAATACACCACTGCACTTTTCCTATATTCTTATCCTAGATCATTAGCTATGCTTGGGGTTGTGGGAGGGTTGGGAAGTTGGAGCCTTGTTCGGTTGGCAGGGATATGCCCACTGACTCATTCCCTCCCACTTCCCTCAAGCTCCTTTGCTTTAAAACTCCCTTTCTGTAACTCTGTCACTCACTCAAGGCTACTTTCTTAGAGAAAATCAGAGACTGGGCTTGAGTCTTAGCTGTGCAGGTTAAGCCAATCTGTAACCTTTCCCTTTCACCTGGCTTCAGTTTCTACATCTGAAAAGTGAAGGGCTCTCAGTGAAGTGTATTAAATTGGAAAAATGAACAGAAATAGAAACAGTCAGTGTTGGCAGAGCTGTGGAAAGACAGGCACACTGGTATATTGTTGGTAAATCTGAGAGTTTACCCAACTGTTTTGGACATTGTTTTGCTGCCGGTGAAACTATGATGGCCCCAATATATTCCATAACATAACATATATTTAAGGATATGCCTGTCATTTAGGACTTTTAAAACTCCATCTATTGTCATGAATGAATTGGCAGCGATTGACTAGAGAGGTATATCAAGGAAAAGCTATGAACTCCTTAAACCAAGGGCCCTTTTGTCTTTTCACCAGACAGCCATGCTTCGAGGTATATCAGATTTTGGAGACATTTCTGCTCCTCCCAGGACATTTCTAAATGAAGACATTTAATAGTGATGGAGAAAGAGGTCAGCCAAAATGGTAGCATAGCCATCCATCTCCTCCCTCTCTCTCTCCACTCTCCACTACATGAGAAGGAAGGAAAGGGACAGTTGTGTGCTTGCTTGTGTGTGCATGTATATTGTACATTTGTGCTTATGTTTCCATTTGTCAGCTTCTGGTATAGGGGCTGCAACCTGTGCTCTTATCCTTATTATTAGAAGAGGAGGGGGGAACTCAGTCAGCCTTCAGGGAATATTGCTCTGATTTTAATTTTCAGAGAAGGAGGAATATAAGATTTGATCCTGAGGTAAGAAATTTGGCCTCAGCACAGTCACTCATTCCCAAGAATTTATTTTTTAAACTATTAAAACGATTTTAAAAATCTATTATGATGCTAGGGATGCCTGACACTTAAACCCAAGAGAGTAGAATAACTCTAAAATGCCTACAAGTAAAACCTCATAGAAAAACTTGGGTTGCTCATAAAATCAATTAGCATTCCTAGAAGAAATGATATAGGAAATGAACTAAGATGTTGTAAATGAAATGAGTGATAGATGAAAGATTTGGGAAAAGAAATGAGAGCAATAGAGAGCCTTAGAAAGAAAATTAACAGCTTAGTACAAGAGATGTGCTACTTTACCCAAGTAATAGACTCTTTAGAAAGAGAATGGCCCAAATATAAATTAGTGACTCCATGAGAAAAGAAATGTTAAAACATTAAAATATGATTGAAAAATTAAAAGAAAAATGTAAGGTTTCTCATGTGGAAAATAACTGAAGCTAGAAAACAGAGATTATTTAAGAATCATTTGAACCACCTAAAAGTCAGAATAGAAAAAAAGGGCCTAGATATATTATGCCAGGAAATAATGAAAGAAAACTGCCCAGATATATTGCAAAAAAGAACAAAGTGAAAATAGAAATCGCCTTGAAAGAAACTATAAGATGATAACTCTCCAGAATATCAAAGTCAAATTTCAGAGATACCAGGTCAAATATAAACATTATAAGTAGCCAGAAAGAAAGAGTTCAAGTACCAAGGAACCAGAATTAGGATCATGCAAGATTTACTGTTTACAACTATAAAGAAATGAAGAGTATGGAAAGAAATATTACAAAAGGGAAAAATATATAGGCCCACAAAGAAGAATAACTTACTCAACAAGGTGAGTATAATTCTACAGGTGAAAATGTGCCTTCAATCAAACAATAGTTTCAAGCATTCCTGACAAAAAAGACTAGAGCTACATAGAGACTTTGAAATATGAGCACAGGAATGAAGAGAAACAGAAGAAGGTAATACAAGTGAATAAGAGATTTTATAAGGCTGAACTGCTAACATTCTCATGGAGAGGAGGATAGCATTAGGGTCCCTTCATTGGACTAATGTCATCAGGAATCATAGAGGGGATTAAATAATATAGAGAGCTTGAGAGTATTTGTTTATTTGTTTGTTTTTAGTGTTTTGATGATCTTGAAAGAAGGTAAAAGGATGCACTAGAGGAGGAAGGGAAAGGAAAACTAAGGGAACTTATCTCACAGAATCAGGATGTACAAATAGAAGTCTATACACATATGGAAATATTGGGTAAAGTAAATATCCCTTGAATGTCATTTTCATTTGAACCGATTAAAGGAAGAATGAACACACATGCACACACACAAACACAGGATTTAATGTAGAAATACATTAAACTTACTAGAGAAATAGGAAGGAACAGGAAGGGAGAAAGGAGGAAATATGACGGAGAAGAGTTTAGGGAAGAATTAATCATAAACATTAGACATAAACATAAACATAAAAATCCCTAAATTTGGTAGGGAGATTGTGAAAAGGAGTTTAAAAAAGAAAGAAGAGAGGGGTAACAATCTCTGATAAAGAAGGGTTGGAGAGCAAAGATAGGAAAAAATATAAGAGAATAGGATAGAAATAGATACACAGTTAAGAGTAATAACTGTGAAGGTGAAAGGAATAGTCTCACCCCCAAAATGAAAAACAATAGAAGAATATATCAGAAAAAATATGTTTGCAAAAATTATACTTGAAACATAATGATTTACAAAGAACTTAAAAAGAGATTGGAATAAAACTCATGCTTCAGTTTAGCTCAAAAAAGTAGGGAAGTAGCTGCAATTTTAGACAAAGCAACAGCAAAAATAGATAGAGATAAAACATTACAAAACTGTATTTTGCTTAAAGATATCAAAGATAATGAATTAATTTATCTATGTAACACATGTATACTGAATGGCATAGCACCTAAATATTTAAAGGAAAATCTAAATGAGTTTCAAGAATAACCTCAAGTGGAGTGGGGGAAAAAACATAGATCTGCTCCAATTGCATCCATCCTTATCTTCCAACACAAGATTTTCCTTCTTTCAGAATGAAGCAAATGTTGACTGTCTTTTTCCTGAGTAGAGATCACCTCACTATTCCAAGAAGCTTCTGGATATAGGAGTTGAAGTCCTGTGACCCAATACACCATTATAATATAAAGAAAGATCCAAAACACATTGAAATATTCATAATAGCACTTTTTCATATAATAGCAAAGAACTGGAAGCAAAGTAGCTATCAATTAGTTGAAAAATGTGGTCCATGAATGTAATGAAATACTGCTGTTCCATGGCAAATGCTGAATGTAAGGAAAATAAGAAGGTATAGGATAATTAGAGAAATGCAAATCAAAACAACTCTGAGGTACCACCTCACACCTAGAATATTGGCTAAAATGACAGCAAAGGAAAGTAATGAATGCTGGAGGGAATGTGGCAAAATTTTGACACTAATGCATTGCCTGTGGAGTTGTGAATTGATCCAGTCATTCTGGAGGGCAATTTGGAACTATGCCCAAAGGGCAATAGAAGACTGTCTGCCCTTTGATCCAGCCATAGCACTGCTAGGTTTGAACCCCAAAGAGATAATAAGGAAAAAGACATGTACAAGAATATTCATAGCTGCTCTCTTTGTGGTGGCAAAAAATTGGAAAATGAGGGGATGCTCTCTGATTAGGGAATGGCTGAACAAATTGTAGTATATGTTGGTGATGGAATATTATTGTGCTCAAAGGAATAATGAACTGGAGGAATTCCTTGTGACATGGAAAGACCTCTAGGAATTGATGCAGAATGAAAGGAGAAGAACCAGGAGAACATTGTACATAAAGACTGATACACTGTGGCACAATCAAATGTAATGGACTTCTCTACTAGCAACAATGCAATGATCCAGGATAATTCTGAGGGACTTATAAGAAAGAACACTATCCACATTCAGAGAAAGAACTGTGGGAGCAGAAACACAGAAGAAAAACAACTGCGTGATCATATGGTTTGATGGGGATATGATTGGGGATGTAGACTCTAAATGATCACCCTAGTGCAAATATTAATAATATGGAAATAGGTCTGGATCAATGACACAAGTAAAACCCAGTGGAATTGCTTGTTGGCTACGTGGGGGAGGGAGAGGACTGGAGGGAAAGAACATGAGTCATGTAACCAGAAAAATATTCTTAATTAATTAATTTAAAAATTTCAATTAAAAAAGACTAAAAAAGAAGGTATAGGAATATTTATGTGAGCTGACAAAAATAAAGTTAGGAAAATGCTATATACAGAGAACACAACATACATGGAAAAAATAATAACAACAAAACTGAAATTGAATGAAGTATAATTAGAATGAGCAACTTTATTCCAAAGAAGGGATAAAAGTGTATATCTCCCTCCTTCCTTGTTAGAAATAGAGGACTGTGAATGTGGAATATTATCCAATTTTATTGGTGTTAAGTTAATTTTGCTGAGTTTTCTTTCCCTTCTCTTTCTCATTAATTCTTTGTTATAAACAATGACTTTCTGTGTGGGAGAGTGGAGTATACATTTGGAAACTGAAAACAATCAACAATTTTTAAAAACACCAACTGATCTTTGAAGGGTTAAATTAAGGTTTGTTTGCTTTTTAAACAATTTCTGTTAGCAGTCATGCTACTGATAGACACTTGGTATCCCAGAAAAATTAGCATATTTAAATTGCTTGATTTTTGTAAAAGAAAAAATGGAAGGCATCTATAACAACTCTTTTATGTAACCTGCCAATAGAGAACCAGTAAAATTTGTCAAGAAAATGCTAGCACATGTAAAATTGAGATAATGATGCTTTTTTGAAGGTTTTTTGTTTCTTTTTGTAAAACGTGCAAATAAATGCTGCATGGTACATTTTTCTAATATTTGAGTCTAGAACTCTAAAAATATTTATTGAAATATATTATTACTTATCTCTTCTCATAGCTTTTAAAAAATCTTATTATATATCTTATTCTTTCTGTGATTTGTTTAATCAATTTAGGAATTCAGTTAAATTTGGAGACCTTGAAACCAAGCATCTGAATCTTTCAAATACTCAAATGTATCTGTGATCCTATCAATTTGGAAATTCCCTTTCACGAGCAATCAATCAACCAGCATATACTAAGAAACTACTCTATAAGATGTTTCTTGGTGCTGGGAATAAAAAGACAAAAATGAAATGGCCCCTTCCCTCAAGGGTCTTAGATTCTATTAGAGAAAACAATATAAACAGAAATAAGTATATACAGAATATATTCATGCAGCACTTACCATAAGGGTATTTTACTAACTTCCATTTGCACTGGTGGACCAGGTCCCTAAGAAAGAAGATGACTATTCTTCTTGTAGGGTTTAAGGGAAAATTCTGCTGTAGTTTCTAGTATTGTTTATCATGAGCCCCAACTGGTGTGTTCCTCATTAATTATCATCCAGAATTGTCTAGCTTTTAGAAGATGTATTTACTAAGCATAAAAATTAAGAACAGTTGTTATAGAAGCACTGTCCAAAAAACAAAGTGGAAAAGTTTCCTCCTCTCTTTTTATCTTATTCTCTCTCTCTCTCTCTCTCTCTCTCTCTCTCTCTCTCTCTCTCTCTCTCTCTCTCTCTCTCTCTCTCTCTCTCTCTCTCTCTTCCCCTCTCTCTTTCTTTCAAACTTAAAGAACAAATGTGATCAAAAGGTAAAGTCATCGATTTCATTTACTAGAAGTTGGTTTCTTTTCCCCTGGTAGAATACTTGCAAAAATTCCCTTGGGTATAGCCCTCCCTAGGCACTAGGAATCGGTGTTCTTGTAGCATCTTGAAACTGCCACTCTTCAGTGTATATCTGTTTTTTCCTCAATGTGCCTGTAACCCCCAGCTTCTAGTGAAAATACTAATATAAGCTACTGTCACTCCTGTATCATTGCTACCATTAGCAGCTGTTGGTTGAGTTCTTCAGGATATTTTGAGACCAATATTTGTACTACAGGGATTTGTCAGTCAATCAGTATATATTTATTAAGTGCCTTCTTATTGCACTGTACTTAGGTTGAAGATAAAAAGGAAGTAAAAGACAGGACAAGGAGTTCACAATCTAATGGTGGAGCCAGGCAAACAAATATATACAAAAAAACTATACACAGGATAATTAAGAGAGGGAAGGCAGTAGAATTAAAAGGGATAGGAAAAGACTTCATGTAGAAGATTAGACTTTAGTTGGATCTTAAAGGAAATCAATAGGCAGAGATGAGGAAAAAAGAATATTCCAGACATGGGAGACAGCAAGAAAAAAATCATGGAGTGTATGAGTTTTGAAACAATTAGGGGACCAGTTTGACCTGGTGGTCAAAGAATATGTGACGGGGAGAAAATTTAAGAAGCCTGAAAAGGCTGGAGGAAGACTAGGTTATGAAGGACACTGAATATCAAACAGAGCATTTTGTATTTGATTCTGAATGTGAGAGGGAAGAAGTGATTTTTATTGAGAGGAGTTTGGGGATGGTGATATGGTCAGACCTGTTCTTTAAGAAAATCACTTTAGTGGCTGAATAGTTGGTTGGATTAGAGTGGAGATTAAATTAGATTGGAGTGGAGAGAGACTAGAAACAGACAGACTCAGGAGCAGCCTATTAAAATAGTCTAGATGTGAGGTGGGTGTCAGAAGAGAAGAATATTTGAGAAATGTTACAAGACTGAAATCAAGAGGTCTTGATTTCAACAAATTGGACTAGGGGATGTGAGAGATAGCAAGGATCCCAGGATGACACCTAGGTTGTGAGGCTAAGGGAATGGGGGCATGTTGACTACAGAGGTGGTTGTCCTCTTCAGTAATAAGGCAGATGAGAGAATGGAGGCAGCTCTAAAGGAATGATAAAGAGCTCTGTTTTGGGTATGGTAAATTGATAGACATTGTCACCTGTCAGCTCATGAAGAACAGAGAGCTTCTAATGTATAATTCTAGGCATCATATCACATCCCATGAGGCATTTGACAGATGCTAATTTTTACAGTGCTATGTTGCATATTTTTTTTAACCTTTACCTTCTGTCTTGGAATCAATACTGAATATTAGTTCCAAGGCAGAAGAGTGGCTAGGACAAGGTAAGTGATCTGCCCAGGCTCACACAGCTAGGAAGTGTCCAAATTTGAACACAAGACCTCCTGTCACCAGACCTGGCTCTCTATCCACTGAACCACCTAGCTACTCCTGCATAATTCCTACCATTTCCTGGCACAAACTACCTTGATTACTAAATCTAGTCTCTTAAAGATAAGATAACCTTTCTTTAGTTCCTGGTCCTGAATTGCTATCATAAATCTTTCCAGGAACAAAACTGCATGACTCTGACATTTGCTTTTTGTTTACTCTAGAGAAAGTTGGTGATACCTTTGTCAGGAGAGCACTATTAATAACACCTCCAAGGTTGATGGGAAGATTAAAGGCGATAAAATTTGCAAAAGCATTTGGCATAGTTCCTGCACATTATAGGCGCTATATAAATCCTTACTCCTTCCCCTTTCCATACATATTGGGCGAATTCATGTGGATGTTACATATGGAAAGTCTTTTCTCTTTTTTTTCTCTTGTTTCTTCATAGACTCCCCTGAGAGAGAAATTGTCTGAAGATCCATTAATTAGGTACTGCTGCCAATAATACAATCACTGGCACAGAGTCTGGGGGAAAGACTCCACAGTTTATTTATTCTCAGAGTACAGGTTTCCCTGATCATAGAGCCAACGATCACCTTGCTCCCGATTTAAACCACACTATATAAATTTTAATTATAAAAGTAGGACGGGCACAATGGAACTTTATAGAGCAAACAAGGGATTTACACACCCAAAAACAAGGGATAGAAGGGGAAGAACTGTATCAGGTAAAATAGGAAACTAACCTGTTAAACACCAGACCTGTGGCTGTTATTTCAAGTTTAATTTTGCAGACTTTAGCTAACTACATGATATCTTCCATTTAAGAAAATAGTTGCATGAAAGATAAGGAAGAATTTTTTTTTTTTAATCACACCACACATTAGCTGTCTCCCATGCCTGGAATTCTCTCCTTCCTCATTTCAGCCTTCTGGTCAATATGGCTTCTTTCAAATCCCAGCTACAATACTATTGTTCTCGAC
This sequence comes from Monodelphis domestica, assembly GCF_027887165.1. Taxonomy (NCBI): domain Eukaryota; kingdom Metazoa; phylum Chordata; class Mammalia; order Didelphimorphia; family Didelphidae; genus Monodelphis; species Monodelphis domestica. The sequence continues at coordinate 106,933,928 of NC_077229.1, forward strand.
TACTTAGTAGCTTTTGACACTGTTGATGAGCCTTTTCTCCATAATACTCTAAATGTTCACATCAATTCTCTCTCATGGTTCTCCTTCTACTGATCTGCCTGTTCTTCTTCAGTATTCTTTGATGGCTTTTCATCCAAGTCATTTCCCCTAATTGTAGATGTTCCCAAAGGTACTATTATGGTCCCTCTGCCATTCTCCTTCTATACTTTTTCTCTTGGTGATCCCATGGATTAAATAGTCATCTCTAATGATAATTCTCAGATTTATTTAACCAGCCCTAACCTACCTTCTAACCTCTAGTCTTGCATCTACAAATACCTCTTTCATATATCAAAATGGATGTCTAATTTTACACTCGACATATCAAAACTGAACTTATTAAGCTCCCTCAGCCCAAACCTCCCTTTCTCTGAATTTCCCTATCACTATTGAGGGCACTACAATTTATTTTAATTTTGAAGTTTTTAATAACCAGTTTAATTTGAATAGGAACTCCATAGGGTATAGCATTAGTATTTCAAGTGTTAATTATCTTTTCACTTGGTTAGAATTTTTTCATATATTGTATTAATATGTTAGAGGGAATTACTGTGTATCCATCTGTTTGGGATCTGGGTCAGAGATGCTGTAAAAATAAGATGCTAAGAGTCCCTTCTGGGTAAATATCTGGCTTTATTGTAACAGAAAAATTATAGGGCCAGAGGTCTGAAGGTTTCCCCAGATCAAAATTCAATCCCCCAAATGGCAAAACAGACCCACACTTTTATAGTTTCATGTGTGTTCCTAACCCCTCCACCAGAAGTTTTCAAGAGGTCTCCTATGCTATTTCCAGATCTCCTGGTCTCCTAGACCATTTATCGACCTTCTAGTCTCTTAGAACTTTGGATAACCTTCAGTTCTCTAACTTCTTAAAATATAGTACATTTTAAAATGGATTCACATACTTATGATTAATATAATAGCACACACACAAAAGTACAATAACAATACACACACTTGAAATTATAATTCAGATATTATCCTGGACTACATTCTTAATCTAGTTACATACATGGACTCTTGCCTGGGACTATGTTCTTATTATACCCAATTACAAGGTATTAAACTAAAGGGATTCTTAAGCTAATACAAATGATGGGCTACTTAATTGTTTCCATCTTACAATATCATCTAGTCTGCTGTTTTTTGCACTTTCTTTGTCCTTGGGAATCCCAAAGAATGCCTTCCTTTTGTACAGAACTTGGTTAATAAATGGAGATGTTCTTTTCCTGTGGACATGACCTTTTCACCTATGAGGATAGAATGAGGTGGATAGGTTGATGGACCACCTCTTAATTAGCTATCACCAATTAAAGATGTCTTGGAATGGTCAAGGGAGGGATTGAATAATGAGCTCCTAAAAATCCATTTTTCAGACTGCTCCACCTAGCTTGGCAGGGAGTGGGGGATATCCCTAGTTTTTGAGGGACAATTTTAGAGACCTATACCACTTTATTGGTTTTGGTGCTGGCCTAATCAATAAGCCTTATGTAATCAGTAAACTTATATTGTTGCCCCCAAATTAGTCTCTCAAGATAACTTTAATCACTACAACTTTAAAATTAATATATTAATTTCCTACTGGTTCTTTCTTCATCCTTCCTCTTTATTGATGTGCTAAGAAAAACATGTTATTGAGTTCTGAGCCAGATCTGCTATATTAAGCATGGCCACGTGGACCGTTTCTGCCAGAATAAGAGCCCATGCAAAGATGCCTTTTGTTTTACTGATATCGTCAGGCCATGGCTGACATGAGTCATATATTTTTCCATCACTATTCATTTCAAGTCAATTAGTCAATCCCAGAGTTCGTGATATTCTGAATCAAAGTCCAAAAGTTCACTATTTCCTAGTGTGGGAATTTCAGATGCATTAACAAACTCTCTCATTCATTCACTACTGTCAACAAACTGCCCACTGTACAACTTTAAGGACATCTGTCCCACATCATCCATTCATGCTTCTAGGAGGTATAGCTGGACCACAGTGCTGCTTCTACTTCCTTCCTCATTCTTTATAGACATATCATTAGTCAATATCTATACTTTGATGATATCAAGAACCTGAAAATACAGCTATGTTGTCTGATTAGTTTCCATAGTCCCTTCCATTGACTTTGAATCATCTACAACACATACTTCAGTTCTCCTGATTTAACCTTTATTTTTTTAACTACAACATTCTTTAGAGCAAAATTACAGTCTATATTCAACTTAAAACTCAAGAGGGTTTCCAGGCAGAACTGAAGATCACTGGTCTCTGCTTCAGGAGGAGTCCAGCTTTCTATGATTTTTGATAGCAGTTAGATGTTTCAGCAAGTAGAGTGCTGGGCCTGGACCTACAAAACCTGAGTTTAAATCCAGGCTTAGGCACTAGTGGTGTTAGGATTGGGTAAATAGATTTGAGGATTATTGGCACAGATAACTATTTAATCTATGGGATCACTGAGAGAAATAGAAGAGAGGGAAAGTTCTTCTGGTCTCAGATAGAGATTTGGGAGACACCTACAGTAAATGGGCATGACCTGAATGAAGAACCAGAAAAAGAATAGAGAGAAGGGATGGTCAGATAGGCAGGAGAAGAAGAATCAGAAGAGAGCACTATCATGAAAACTTAGAGAGAAAAGTATATCAAGTTGAAGAGGGTGATCCACAGTGTCAAAGGCTGCAAAGAGGTCAAGAAGGAAAAGGTTTTAAATGAATGCCAGTGGTTCTGGTAAGTAAGATATCATTGTTAACATTGGAAAGGGTAGTTTTGATTGAATTATGAGGTCAGCTGCCATATGGTAGAGAATGAAAAAGAAGGAGAAGAAAGGGAGTGATTGCTTAAGACCTTCTCAAAGAGTTTAGTCACAAAAGGGAAGAGAGATATGGAATAATAGCTACCAGGGACAGAAGGATCAAGTGAAGATTTTTGAGGAGGAGGGAGGTATAGGTATGTTTGAAGAAGTAGAAGGGTTTCTGGAAGTTGAATTGTTGATAGGAGATAGAACTAAAGAGACTCTGGAGGCAGATGCAGAAAGATAAGAAAGAAAGAAAGAAAGAAAGAAAGAAAGAAAGAAAGAAAGAAAGAAAGAAAGAAAGAAAGAAAGAAAGAAAGAAAGAAAGAAAGAAAGAAAGAAAGAAAGAAAGAGAGAGAGAGAGAGAGAGAGAGAGAGAGAGAGAGAGAGAAAGAAAGAAAGAAAGAAAGAAAGAAAGAAAGAAAGAAAGAAAGAAAGAAAGAAAGAAAGAAAGAAAGAAAGAAAGAAAGAAAGAAAGAAAGAAAGAAAGAAAGAAAGAAAGAAAGAAAGAAAGAAAGAAAGAAAGAAAGAAAGAAAGAAAGAAAGAAAGAAAGAAAGAAAGAAAGAAAGAAAGAGTGAGGAAGGTGCCAGACCTGGCTGACAGGGTCTCCCTCGAGACTAATGAGACAGAGTTGTGTAGTGCAGCAAAGCTTTATTGTGGGAAAGGGAGGTGGGATAGAGAAGAGGAAGGAAGAGCAAGGGAAGACCCTGCAACCTATAGATGTCTAGGGGTCTCCAGCTGGGTGGAGAAGGGGGCAGGCAATCTTTTCTAGGATGATGGTTTGGGAAGAAGTATATGGCTATTATGATCAAATTATGATCCAGGCAATCTCGGTAGCTATGCAGGTGTCATTGGGAAAGTTCCTCCTCAATCCCAGCCTCCCCATCTCCTTTCCCCTACATTACCTCATGCTATGGCAAACATCCCTGTTGACTTTGGGCTCCAGGGCAGTGGCTGGTGAGAAGAAAGGGCAAGGTCTTTAGGCTCTTTCATTTTCAATAAGATGGAGTAAGTCACACTGGATGAGCCGGAATGGATGCATTGTTATGTATACCTCAGACCTTATTATCTTTCTGTCTAAACTTACCCCTCCTGGGAACTTAACTTTTCTGGTAGAGAACACTACTATCCTTCCAGTCACACTAGTTCACAACCCTGATGTCATCCTCATCTCTTCATTCTCACTCTCTCTCCCCAACGATAGCCAATCTATTGCCAAATTTGGCTTTATTCCTTCTGTGACACTTCTTGAATCTGTCCCCTTCTCACTGTCCCTAGAGCCCTAGTTCTGGCCCCCAGCACCTCTCATAAGGAGTCTCCTAATTGATCTTCCCTCATCAAGTCTCTTACTTCTCCAAACAAACCTCCCTGCAGCTGCCCATATGATTTTCCTAAAATTCAAGCCTCAATTACACCATTCCCCTACTCAAGTGAGCTTCATTGAGTCCATAGGATCTCATCTCCTTGGTATTTAAAACCTTTGACAACCTGTTTTCACTCTACCTTAGAGAATCTTAGACTCTCCTACTCTCCTTCAGCCAAACTGGACTGCTTACTGTTGTTCTTCATAGGCAACACTCCTTCATTTCCTTATGAGTTTCCATGTTTCTCTCCTTAGCTGGTGGCCATGCCAAAAAGGCATTTCTTCCTCGACTCTGCCTTTTAGAATTTCTCACTACCTTTAAGGGTCAGCTCAAGCACTACCTTTCTAGATCCCCCTAAACCACTAGTGCCTTCCCTTCCCAAACTATCTTATATTTATTTTATATCTACTTATAGATAGAAACATAGGAGCATGGGAGCTTGGAGTCAAGAATATTCATCTTCCTCAGTTCAAATCTGGCCTCAGACATTTACTAACTGTGTGACTCAGAAGCTACTGCACCCTGTTTCCCTCAGTTTCCTCATCTGTAAAATGAACCAGAGAAGGAAATGACAAACTTCTCAGTATCTTTGCCGAGAAAACCCCAAATGGGGTCAAGAAGGGTTGGACACAACTGAAAAATGACTGAACAACAACAAATATATAGATACGTTTATAATAAAGGCATGCTTATGTTATTTATATTTTATAAATAAATATATGTATAAATTAATAACAAAAATCCTCTATTATGCTAATATAGTTATTTATAATATAAAATTGATTACATGCATATATATATATTGTCTCCTCATCAGAATGTAAGCTCCATGAGGAGCTTATTTATTTTTGTCTTTGCATACCCAACACCTAGTACAATACAGCAATTGACACATATCAGCAGTATAATGAATAAATATTAACTGACTGATTAATTAACTAAAGGAAACTCCAAATAGATGAGATTGCAGATCCATTTGGGGGTTTTTGAGATTTGCCTGCCTGGTTTTGATTCCTATAAGTTCACTTTAAGTCCCTAAATTAATGGAATAAACCATAAGAAGAATAAGATATTATTTTATTTGAAGAATTATATGAAAAGAGATGTATAATACAATGTCAAAAATTGCAAAGTTGTATAATCAAGCATTGGGAAAAAAATGAGATATTTTAATCTGGTACTGGCTACCCTTCCCCAGACTCCCCTGCCAGGATACTCTCCCTGCCAAAAATTGACTCAGATCTCTAGCTTCCTTTTAGATTCAGCTAAAGCACAAATGATGTCAGCTAGCATTAAGATCTGGAAAGCACTTTACATGCATTATCTCATTTGATCCCCTGAACAATCTTGGGAGGCAGGCGTTACTTTTTATGCCCATTTTATAGATGAGAAAATGAAAACGGGAGGAGGTTCGGTCCCTTGCCCTTTAACCCAGAAGAGCAAGCTCTGAGGCAAAATTCAAACTCAAATGTTCTCACCTCTAAGCACAGTCCTGGGGACTTAGAGCATGGACTATCTTTAGAGAAGAGATTCTGGGTTAATAATAGCATCTCCTTCACAGGGTGGTTGGGAGGCATGGCTGGGAAATGATTAGCACACGGGGGAACGTAGTATCCTCCTAATAAATGTCCATTCCCTTCCTCTGGTAGTCGCCGATCTCTGCCTGGCACTCTAAGCGCCCCCACTCCTAGTTCTGGCATCCAACCCGTGCTCCAAGACCTGCTCTGCTTCCCAGCTCTGATACTGTTTGCTGAGCAGTGTGAGTCCAGATGACCTTGGGGTGCCCAGCCTGGAAGCCTCCGAGCTCTTATAGCCCAATGTCTACCATAAACTGAGCTGTTCTCGGGATTTGATGGCCCCGCCCAGAACTCTGGGGGTGTAGGGACTGGCTGGGGCAGGTTCCCGGAGGTGCCTAAAAGTTTCCAAACCTTGATTGCTGCCCAGAGGAGTCAGATCATCTGAAGAGAATCCCAGAATTCAGAGGGACTGCAGTAACTCCTGCAGCTCCAGAGAAGGACGTGAGTGGGGGAGGTTGGGGAGGGGACACGGAGTTCAAGCTAAATTCTGGGCACACTGGCCGCTGGGAAACCAAGGGGAAGGGGGTTCATCTATATGGACCAGGGGAGAGGGAGAGGGCCAGAGGAATCAAGGAGGGAAAGTGTGCCCAGACCAGGCAAGTGTAGATGTCAGGTTGCCAAAGAATCATGTAATCTGAGCTACTTGATCTCTGCTGTCCAGATAAGCCTTTCCACTGGCTCCCATCTCACTGCCCCTTCCCCCTCCTCTAGTGTAACCCTTTCTCCTACAGCCTCTCCCTCCTCTCCATTTCCTTTCCACCTCCTGCATTCTCTTCCCTCAGCATCCTTTTCCTCCCAGCAAGAATTCCCCTTCCTTCAGGTTTTCTCTCTTCCTATCTTCTCTAGTTCCCTCAAGAACTCCTCCCAACCACTGTTCCTCCAGTCTTCCCAGCCTCCGCCTCCAACAAGGCACTCTTCTCACCATCTACTCTTCAGTATCTGGAGGCTGGACTAGTTTTTTTAGGTGCCAAGGGAGTGACTCATCTGATGAGAGGATCCCCAAGAGTGCTTGGTGTTTCCAGAATGGAAAAACAACCAGCTCATCACACCTAGTGGAGGTTTTCCATGATTTACCCCTAAAGTCCCATCTCCCCTCTCACACCCATGGCAGTAACTCAGCCAGGATTCCAGGGGAGAGTACCACTATGCAGACACAGATCTGGACAAACAGTAGATGCTATAGGAAGGGCTTATCTACACATACTCCATACTTAAGATGCTTTTCCTTGTATTTTACTCTAATCTTTCTTGCTGCATTAGAGTTCTCTTTCCTGAGTGAAGAGAGATTTTCTTGGTTTGCTTTGAGAATAATGTTGTCTTCTAAAAGATTGAGGGGAACTATTGTTCTGGATCTGATTCTCATTCCAAAAGAGAAACTGAGTGCTGAAATGGAAATCATGGAGGTTATATGTGTGTGAGTAGAGGGCATTAAGTAAACCCCATCTTGGAGTTTCTGAAAAAGAAAGAGAGGAAACTAGAAATAGAATGTCACTTGCCCTAGATATTGGGAGAGCAGATTTTTAAGGGGTTTGGAGAAAAGATGAATGGGAACCCTCAGAGGGAGTCAGCCCAAGAAGAGTTGGTAAGATATCAAAAAAGAAAGAGAAACTATTCTGATGAAGAAGAAAAAGGGGGATATTTAAAATATGGGTTCTAAATTTGGATAGATTTTAGAAAGCCCATGAATCTATTTTTATAAATGTTTTATAGCTTTTTCAATAGAACAAGTTTCCTTTGCAGTCTTAAGTGCTTTATCACAACCATTTAAGTACATAATTTTGACTAGGGATCCACAGGCTTCACCAGATTGACAAAGACATCCAGGACACAAAAAGGCTAAGCATCCATGGTTTAAAACTACTGCCAGGGATGCACAAGGAAATAATGAACCAACTCAGTCTTTTAAAAGATATATATGAGATGGAGGCTAGGGTAGTTAATAAAGCTTTAGTCCTATAAGTCATTAGTGATGGCTGGCAAAGAGAGAGCTAAGGACAACAGAAGTAGTGTATTTTTGGTACTTTTAAAAATATATGTTAAGGAAAAGATAGAAGGGAAGGTGGGACAGTGAAAACCAGCAACAGAAAGAGGCAGAATATTTTGCCTTTTATTTTGCCTCTGCTGTCTTTGCCAAGATGAATGACCTTTGGAATGGAAAGAGCAAGATAAAAATGGCCAGTTAGGTGTCAGTGCTCCAGATAAAAAGGGAAATAGTAAGAAAATAATGACCTGGGCAACTAGGTGGCTCAGTGGATGGAGTGCCAGGCCTGGAGATGGGAGATTGGAGATTTTGGATTCAAATGTAATTTTAGATAGCTATGTGATCCCAGGCAAGTCACTTAACTCCAGTTACTTAGCCCTTACTGCTCTTCTGCCTTGGAACTGATATTTAGTATTGATGCTTAGTACTTCAGAAGGTAAGGGTTTAAAAAAGAAAAGAAAAGAAAAGAAAAGAATGAGCTGCTTTATTTTCTAGTCTCACATCCATGATGAATATCCCACAGGAATAAACTGGTGGATGGATTTGGGGAGCCATTACCAGTGACCATCTAAAGATCCCTATTAACAGGAGACATATGGCTGGGCTGGGAAAGTCCCAATGTCTCAATTTTCAAAAAGCACAGTGATGGTAATCTATAAACATGTGGGCATGGCTTTGATTCTTGGTCCAAGTTCTAAAACATGTTATTAAAGGAATGATTTGGAAAAGAAGAAACAATCACAAAGAGCCAATCTGATTTCATCAAGCACAGGTCATTCAAGGTGAACCTAATTTCCATTTTCTGACAAGGGTAGACTGATAAATTAGGGTAATTCTGTAGTTGGACTAAATTTCCAACAAGCATTTGACCAAGGCTAGCAAGTTATTATTCTGGATAAGACGGGAAGATGTGGGATAACAGACCATATAATTAGGTGAGCTCAAAACCAGTTGAAAGGCTAGATACAAAGGATTGTGATTCAATGAGAACTTGAGAAGGATGCCTCAGGTATCTTGCTCTTTGGTTTCATTTCCAATTACTTCGATAAAGCATAGATAATACACCAGATTTGCAGACAGCACAAAGTTAAAATGGATTGCTGGGGTAGGGAGTGGGGAGGGCAGCTAGGTGACTCAGTGGACAGTGAGTGAGCCAGACCTGGGTTTAATCTGACCCCAGACACTTCGAAGAAGTATTGCCCTGGGCAAGTCACTTAACCCTAGTCCTTACTACTGATATTTAGGATTACTTCTAAGACAGAAAGTAAGGATATAGGGGAAAAAAAGAAAAGGGTTGCTAGCATGTTAGATGACAAGGTCAGGGTCTAAAATATTCTATAAAGGCTAGATTCTAGACCAAACCCCAAGTGATTAAATATAATGGGGATAGATATAAGCCCCTGGAGAGGCAGTTGGACTTGGGGTCAAGCGACAGAGGTCCAATTCCTACTTCTGACATTTATTAACTTTGTGAACATGAGCAAGTTACTTTAGCCTCTACGAGACTCAGGCTCAGCCTCAAACATGTGTTTATCCAATTATGAACAAATTTCAATCGATGTGCTTAGCCTCCAAAGAAATTACAGATCAGCATAATCATGTTTTAACATAATATAAAGAGAGTATTATTACATTCAGGTTCCAAAATCAACTGCAGTAGTATAAATTGGAGGAGGCATCATAGAAAGCCATTTATTTAAAACGATATGAGAGTCTTCGTGGATTGCAAACCCAATATAAATCAAGAATGTGATATATTTCCCATACCCACAAAAAATTATTTTTCAAATTTGAAAAACACTGAGAGGCACAGAATTCAAGACTAGGGAAGTGACGGTCATGTACTATGCCTAGGTTAGACCACATATAAAGTTATTGTATATGGTTCTGGGCGCCATATTTTAGGAAGACCATCAATAATCTGGAGAATGTTCAGGACGTGTCCAGGACATTAAAGGATCTCAGGTTCATGCCATATGAAGACTGGTTGAGGGAACTGGGGATATTAACCTGAAGAAAAGAAGAATCAGTGGGGTAGGGCATAAGAGCTATTTTCAAGTATCTGAAAGGATGTCAAGAGTGGAAGACTGAGTAGACATGTTTAGCTTGGCCCCAGAAGGCAGAATTAAAAGAAAGTGGATAGAACTTGAAGAAGATGACTTGGGCTTAATGTAAGGAAATATTCTTCATGATTAGAGCTGTCCAAAAGTGATAAGGTCTTACTTGGAAAAACGTGGGTTTCCCATTGTTCCAAGTCTTCAAGTGAAGGTTAGCTGACCATTGATCAAAGATGCTTCTGATTCAGGTGTGGATTGTACTAGCTGTCATCTGAAGTTCCTTCAGTTTTCAGACAATATGATCAGTATAAAGACAGTCATTTACAGGTTATCAGGTTGTTCATTCAGCTACAAGGTAGATATTCCTTGACCACTTTCCAGTAGAGAAGGAGAGAAAACGAAGGGTCTAAAAATAATAGCTAGCAAATGCTAAGGTTTGAAAAGCACTTTACAAATATAATTTTATTTGATCCTTACAATGACCCATGGAAGTAGGTGTTGTTATTATCCTCATTTTGTTGTTGTTAAGCCATTTTTCAGTCTTGTCTGACCCTGTGACCCTATTTGGGGTTTTCTTGGCAAAGATACTGGAGTGTCTTGCCATTTCTCTCTCCATCCCATTTTACAAAAGAGGACACTAAGGCAAATGGGGTTAAGTGATTCACTGAAGGTCCACAACTAGCAAGTATCTGAGGCTAAATTCGAACTCATGAAGATGAGTCTTCCTGATTCCAAGCCTGGTGCTCTCTCCACTGTACCTCTTAGCTGCCCATAGATGAGGCAATTGAGACAGATAAGTTAAATGACTTGCCCAAGGTCATACAATTAAATAAGTTTCTGAGGCTGGATTCAAATTAGGTTCTTGCTGATTTCACTTTCAGTTCTCCTGTTCACTGCACCACCTAGCTGCCTCTCTATAAGCAGAAAGAGAGAAAGGAGCTGATATATATTTGGGTTGAGTTTGATAGTCTATTGGAAAGTGAGGACTCACATACTTAACAGAGCCTAGAGTGAATATGCAGCTCAGATGGCCCCTGGGTATTGAATGCCAGGGAAAGATAAATTTGCATGGTAAAAATGGAGATTTAGAACTTTGCTTCAAAGTTTGCTTCTGCTACTTAGTGCCTCTGTGATCTTGGGCAAATTGCTTAACTCCTCTAGACCTTTCTTCATCCATAATTCTTTCTATCCTTTCTACCTATTAATCTCATAGTTTTTGGTTAGAATGTTCAAGGAAAGCCTACCTGTTCATCTTGGGTCTTGAAGGAGAATTTTGATACATAGGGAAAGTGGGGAGATGTGTGAGCAGAAGAGGGAATGCATTAGAGTTGGTGATAAAGACAACCAAAGAACAGTCATTAAATTCCCTATTCCCCCCCCCTTTTTTTTAACTCTTACTTTCTGTCTTAGGATCATACTAAGTATTGGTTCCAAGGCAAAAGAGTGGCAAGGGCTAGGCAATGGGGGTTAAGTGACTTCCCCAGAGTCACACAGCTGGGAAGTAATTTGAGCCTAACTTATTAACTCTTTCCCCTTGTCCCCTACAATGTCCTCCAGGCTGAAGATTCTCACCTGTGGCGACCACTTCCTTCCCCAGCTCAACAGGACCCCCACCATCCCTCTCACTTTCAGCCATGAAGTCCTTTTCTGTCATGTTCCTTATAGCCATCATCATGACCAGGCCACTTGGTAAGGGTGATGAGCAGATCAACTTCCAGGATGCTCTGATGCCTATTTTACAGTTGAAGAAATGGAGGCAAATAGATTAAGTGACTTGCCCAGGGTCATACCACTAGTAAATGTCTGGAGGTGTTCAGAGGTGGGTAAGGAGGTTGGTTATGGGCCAGGATCCTGAATATGTTTATCTTCCCTCATTTTGGTGACCTCATCCTGGAAAGGGAGGCCAAGAGTTTAGGGTGTTTTCCTTTGACTCAGCAATAAGGGAAAACCCCTAACGGTGAGAGAATTCTCAAAGTGGAATGAGCTGCCACAGGAAATAGTGAGTCTCCCATCATTAGAGTTCCCATGGAAGGTGGCGAAGGACCACTTGTCAAGGATGTTACAGAGGGGAAGAGTCTGAGAAAGGACTAAGTCCTGCTGAAGTCTCCATTTTGAGATTTGGTGGGGGAGATTTTTCAACTGTGGAAAAAATACCAGTTCCAGGTCCTTGGGGAGGAGGGGGAGAGGCAGAGGAGAGCACAAGCTGGGTGGTGCCATTTGGCTGGGAATGAATATTGGGGACTGTGCTGGAGGAAAAGCTGCCCAGGAGCCCTCATTTTGATGGGAACAGCTGTGGCCAGAGCCCTAAAATCCCCTTGAAGGTACATTAGAAGGGAACATTTTCTCAGGTGTGGGTGAGCCCAGGCAGAAGGGAGGTGAGGTGGGGGATTTGGGGGTACAGTGGCTTCCAATGATTGGTCACCCCTAACGTGTGGTTTATGTCTGATCCCCTTCAGCCCAAGCCCTGAATTGCCATGTCTGTACAGCCATGGATGATGACTGCTCGAAGCCAATGCGGTGTCCAGAACTAGCCACCTACTGCAAGACCATTCGGACCTGTAAGTTAGCCACTTGATTCCCTTTAGGGAAATTGGAGGAAAAGGTAATGGGAATAAACATTTATATAGTACCTACTATGTGCCAGGGACTGTGCTATGCACTTTCACAAATATTATCTCATTTGATCCTCAGGACAATCCTAGGAGGTAGATGCTATTTATAATGCCTATTTTACAGTTGAAGAAACTGAGGCAGATGGGTTAAGTGACTTGCTCAGGGTCCCACTGCCAGTAAATGTCTGAAGCCAGATTTGAACTTAGGTTTTCCCAACTCTATACACTGGGCTACCAGCCAGAGAAAGTAAACTACTTTCAGCTCAGGTAAGGGTCCAGGCAAAGTACATGTGGGAAGAAAAGTCAGGGATGGAGGGACAGCAAGGTGGCTCAGTGAATAAAGAGCCAGGCCTAGAGATGGAAGTCCTGGGTTCAAATCTGACCTCAGACACTTCCTAACTATGTGACCCTGGTCACCGAACCACAATTGCCCAGCCCTCAAAGCTCTTGTGCCTTAGAACCAATACTCAGTATCAATTCTAAGACAAAAGGTAACAGTTAAAAAAAAAAAAGAAAAATCAGGTAAGGCTTTATGAAGAAGGTAACATCTGAATTGAGCTTTCAAGGAAGAGAAGGATTTCAATAGACAGAGATGGGGAAGTAGCCTTTTTGAGGGATGGGAGATGTGACCACAGGCTCAATGAGAAGAGAGAGTAGGGCTGAATAATAGATGGAAAGTGTATTATATAGACTTATATGATTAAGGATATATATATATATATCTTTATATAGTATAACTATAATAATTACATGTAAATACAATATAATTATATTATATCATATAAATAGAATAATTATTTTATTAATTATTTAATTTATTAATTTATATATTATTAATGTGATATACTATATATTCTAATATATGGAAAGGCCAGTGTGGCAGGATTGTAGTGTCCAAGAAGGAGAACTGAGTGAAATAAAGCTAGATGTGCTATATGAAATAACGAATAGATTGCTTTAAAAAAACGTGGAAAGTTCTACATGGGATAATGAAGAGTGAAATGAGAAGAACCAAGAGAACATAAATAGCTACAGATTAATATTTGAAGATAACTTGTGAATGTCCCCTCTATGAATGAACTGGAAAACGTAAACATGAAAGACATCATCTATATAGACTTATCTGTTTGCCATTTGATGCCTTTTATTTTTTTGGTGTGGGGAGGAAGAAGAGGGGCTGAGATACCTGAACATAAATTCTATTAATAAAAAAATCAGAAAAGAATGTAATCGATTCACACGAGTATATGTATGATATCTAGTCCAGCTCAAAAGCGGATCTTGTGTGTTTAGCTATTACATACCAGGCACCATAGACATACTGAGTATACCAAGAAAATGGTAGAGTTCCTTTTTGGATAGGAAAATCTTTTACGTCAAGATCTTTGCTTTACTCTTAGACTTCTTTCAGTTTGCAATAAAGAAAAAAAGTGCAGAAAAAAAAGAAGTCAAAGAAACATAGTTTGGAGCCATGCTGCAGTAGAATGACAGGATTGGGAGATTATTCTTTATTCCTAAATCGATTTGAATCCAGAGAAGGTTTTTGAAGACAAAAGTGTATTTATTTAGTTCTTTTTTTTTTAACCTTTACTTTCCATCTTGGAATCAATATTCTGTATTGGTTCTGAGGCAGAAGAGCAGTAAGGGCTAGGCAATGGGGGTTAAGTGACTGGCCCAGGGTCACACAACTAGGAAGTGTCTGAGGGCAAATTTGAATCCAGGACTTCTTATCTCTAGGCCTGGCTCTCAATCCACTGAACTACCCACCTGCCTCCTAGAAGTTTTTAACATATATCTTTATTTTAAAAATATATTAATTTTTTCCCCATGGTTCCATGATTTGTGATTTCTCCCTCCCTCCTCCTGGATGGACAAGTAATTCCACTGGGTTATACATGTATTATCACCCAAAACCTATTTCCATATTATTCCTTTTTGTAACAGAGTAATCTTTTAACATCAAAACTCCACATCCTCTACAGATATAAAGAAGTGATGAATTATATGTAGAAAAGTGTGTTTAAAATAAATAACTGGCCAACAGTGTGGAGAATGGCCTGGAGAGATAACCCATTTTTGGCCTCCTGTGTAGGAGTTCTGTTCTAGCAGTCTGGGCAGAGAGATTTGAAGTCTGATTCCCTGGGAGACTGTGGAGTAAAAGAGAAAAAAAAATGCTGTGTGTGGAATCAGAAGGCTGGGGTCTAAATCTCTAATCTGTTGTGTCTTTGGGCAAATAATTGAATTCTTTGGGTTTTTGCCTTTTCTTCTATAAAGGATGGCATTTGAAGTTCCTTCTGGCTCTAAATACTAAGCCAATGAGAAGTCTTGGTTCCCCAAAATGAGGTCCAAGATGCCAGGGCCTGGTCTCTTTTCTCTGCCACACTGTTCATCTTGTTTCCATCCTTTTTCTCAGAAATGCTCCTCTTGAACTTAGGAGAAAGAATGCTCTCCACATCCAGAGAAAGAACTGTGGGAGTAGACAGGCAGAAGAAAAACATAGGATCGATCCCATGGTTCAATGGGGATGTGATTGGGGATGTTGACTTTAAATGATCCCTCTATTGCAAATATTAATAATATGGAAATAGGTTTTGAACAATGATATATGTAAAACCCAGTGGAATTGTTTGTTAGCTCAGGGAAGGGGGATAGAAGAGGAGAGGGAAAGAACATGAATCATATAACAATGGGACAATATTCCTAATTAATTAATTAATTAAAGAAAGAAAAACCAAAAAAAAAAGAAATGCTCCTCTTCTCAGTCACATCCTAGGTGAGATGTCAAACAGCCATGGATGGTAACTTGACTAATCTCACTTCTAGAGTATCTGAGCTTAGCTCATCCCAAGACTTAGCCTCTTGGGGCCTAGACAATAAAGGGATGACAGAAGGATCATTGGTTTAGGATTGGAAGAATCAGGTCATCGAATCCTAAACCATCATTTTACAGATAAGGTCACTAAGACACAGGGCAAGGAAATACTTTGCCCAGGCTGGTGATGACTAGTTGTCTGAGGCAGGATAAGAAATTAGTTTGAATAAACTAATGAATAAAAACAAAAGTCTCTTTGATGGAAGGTGCCAAAGTAGTGGGAGGAAGAATGGGAAGAGAAGGAGCAGCAATGAGAAAAGAGTGAATTTGATATTTGAAAAAACTTTCTAAGATATGAATAAAGGAGTCAAGATGGCAGCTTAGCAAGCAGCAAAAGTTCAGACCTCATGGAAGACCCTTCCTTACCAATACAGACTGAATGCTCCTAGGGCACCGAAATTCAATCTGAACAACAAGACAGAAGGGGGGAACCCTCCTTCTGGCCTCAAATCAAAAGGTACACCCCCCCAAAAGCCAGAATCCAAGAATACTCAGGGCTAAGGGGAAGGCAGAGTGAAGGTCCCAGGATCGCTCCCACACAACCCAGAGGGCTGAGCCCCCAGCAGCAGCTGGAACTTCTGAGCGGCCAAAGGTGCTGGTTTGCAGGGTCTACCTTGGGAGCAGCAGCGGGGCGCTGGGCTCGGAGCATCCAGCTTAGACAGCGAGGAGGAAGCCAGGGAGAAACAGGCCATGGCTGGGTCCCTCCATCAGGCTCCAGTCTCACCCTTGCCTCATGCACATCCAGACCAATCCAGTTGAACTAATCCCACAAAGGCACTTGCGGACAGCAGAGAAGCAGCTGGAGAGAACTGGAGAGAGCCTGGGTGGCCCAGCCTTCCAGGAGTCTTCAGAGCCTCAGAGCTTCATACCACATACAGCCCGACCCAGTTGAACTCAATCCAATCAAAAGCCCCCAGAGGACAGGGAAGCTAACATTCCTCCCCTAGAGACTGTACCAAGAGATCTGACAAAGCTCCAAGAGGGGAGACTGACAGCCCCGAAACCAAAACAAAATGAGAGGAGCAAGAGCACAGCCAAATACGGGGAGCAAAGAAGGGTAAACTCGAGCAAACAACAGAAAAAGAAGAAAGAAATTACAATAAACAGCTTCTGCACAGGTAATGAGCAAAGAGGGAATGAAACAGAGGGGGAGGGATCAGCAAAAGATAAACCAGAAAGCCCAGCGAATTGGATACAGGCTTTGGAAGAACTCAAAATGCAATTCAAAACACAATTAAGAGAGGCTGAAGACAATTGGGAAAAGAACTTAAAAACTAAGATAAGTCATCTGGAAACAGAAAATAGTGTCTTGAAAGCCAAAATCAACCAGCTGGAAAATGAGGCAAAGGAGATGAAAGATGAGGCAAAGCAGATGAAAGATGAGGTGAAGAAGATGAAAGATGACCTCCAAAGAAAATCCAACCAAAAGGAAAAGGAAGACCAAAAAACTAAGGATGAAATCCAGTCTTTAAGAACCAGAATACAACAACTTGAATCGAGCGACCTCACAAGGCAGCAAGACGCTATAAAACAAAACCAAAAGAATGAAAAAATTGAGGAAAATATGAAGCATCTCATTCACAAAACAGAGGATTTAGAAAATCGTTCAAGGAGAGACAATTTAAGAATTATTGGCCTACCAGAAGACCATGACAAAAGAAAAAGCCTGGACATTATATTACAGGAAATTATTAAAGAAAACTGCCCCGAAATCCTTGAACAAGAGGGAAAAGTGGAGATTGATAGAATCCACAGATCACCTCCTATACTTAATCTCCAACTGACAACACCCAGGAATGTTATAGCCAAATTCAAGAAATAAGATATGAATAATATTACTAATTACAATGACAGTATCTAAAGTGAGATAAGGCCTGACATTGCCCACATGTTACAAATGAGAATTCTGAGGCTTATGGAGCATAATGGAGTGAGTTTTGGATTTAGAATTCCAGAATCTATGCTTACTACTTACTGGCACTGTGGCCTTGGATAAGTCACTTAAGGTCTCTGAGCCCTAGCTTCTTCTTTTTTTTTCTTTTTTAAACCCTTTCCTTCCATCTTGGAATGAATACTGTGTATGGGTTCCAAAGCAGAAGAGTGGTATGGGCTGGGTGATGGGGGCTACATGACTTGCCCAGGGTCCTGCAGCTTCCTGTCTCTAGGCCTAGCTTTCAGCTCATTGAATCACTTAACTGCCCTCCCCACCCCTAGCTCTTTATCTAGAAAATGTGGGGGTTTGGAAGAGAGGATCCCCAAAAACCCTATTTCTTATTCTCAGACCTGTGGGCCTGTGGGCCTGGGTTTCCTTGACTTTAGAGATTCCTAGATTGGATCAGATGTCTTCTAAAGTCCCTCCAATGAGATTATAGTTAGTTGGATCAGATTGGAAGACCCTGGATGATGGGAAGGAGAGTTTGGAAATATATTTCATGGATAGGGATGAAAACAGGGAACCAGGAAGAGGAGGCCCAGGAAGGGATTGAGCCTGAGAAAGAAGACATAGGCTCTAGTCTAAAGGCAACATGTTTCGAGACTAATCAGTAGGTGGGACACCAGGGATGATCAGAGGAGCCTCCTAATGGATGGGGAAAATGAGGGGAGCTGCTTAAAAAAAAAGACTAATGAGTCAATTCAATGTAACCAGCATTGATTAAATACCTACCGTAGATCTTGAGCTCTGCCCTAGTAGCCCAGGGAGGAAAAATGGTACGCCCTCAGTCCTCAAGTAGTTTTTGGTCTAAAAGGGGAAGAGGGAATGTCTGCACAAATAAATTTGATATGAAAAGTGTGGTGCCAAGGTAAACTAATAAGGGATCTGCTTGCTTACTGGCTCTCCTCCCTCTCTGGTTGTGTTTAGATTCTCCAACTACGATCTACAAATCCTGTGTGAGCGTCTGTACCAAAGATAGTATGGAGGAAATCCACATAAACCAAAATGCCAAGGTATCCTGTTGCCAGTCGGACCTGTGTAATGGGGCTGCTTCCTGGACTCCTGGTTCCTCAGGCTTAGTCTTCGCAGGACTCCTCAGCATCTTCTGGGGCCTGTTTGCACTTGGCCTTTGAGCTATGACCAGCAGAGAATGACAGATAAACAAGCTTCCTTCACCTCCTTTGGACTTATAACACAGCCTGGCTCCCAGGTGAGAGAGGCAAACTGTGCTCCTTTCCTCCCTCCATCACTAGGCCCTGCACAGAGCACTGAGCCCCTTCCAGTCCTCCCACCATCACTTACCACCCCACCCCTGGCATGTCTCTATCTGGGCCCTGATTTTCCTGTCGGTAGACTAGACTTGGCCACCTTCCTGAATCCTGTGGCCAAGGATAGAGGATGCCTCTTTTTGATAAGATTCCTAGTTAGAAGGGGATCACAAAATTCCAGAATTAGAAGGGATTCCATGTACCCTTCATTTGTGCAGCAATCCCTTCTCCAATATCCCTGACAAGTTCTCATTCAGCTTCTGTTTGAAGAACGCCAGTGATGGGGCACTCACTACTTGTCCAGGCATCCCATTCCATTTTTCAGAGACCTCTAATGGATAAGGAACTTTTCCTTACATTTAGCCCAAATCTCCCTCTCTCTAATTTCTAGACCTAATTCTTAGTTTTGCTCTCTAAGACCAAGTTGACCAACTCCTATCTTCCACATGACTGGCCTCCACCTATCATTCCCCTTCTCTCTCCACCCCTGTAAATCTTCTCTTTTACAAGCTACATACCCCCAGTCTCTTTGTCCCATCTTTGCATGACGGGGGACCTCCCAGAGCATCCTTTTTTGGCCCTGCCTCATTTTACAGAGGAGGACACTGAGGCCCTGGAGAAAGGAAACTCCTTGTTTGTTTGATACAGGTAAGAAAGGGACAAAAATAAGATTTGAACCCAGTTTCTTCCATTGTAGGATTCTTTTCTCTTCATCTGAGTTTGTTCTTTTCTGTGGAAGAAGTCCCAGTTGTTGGTCATCTTCTAGGGTGCCATCCAGCATTCTGGTTACTAGGAGGTTTCAGGAATAGCCTAGAGAAGGCCAGAGGCCAAAGGGGAATTAGAAGAAAAATCTCTTGACTCCCTCTTACCCACTCTGGAGGGGATGGAAGGACTTTGTTCCTTATTGGATGGCTGTTTTCTCAAGGGCAGAATAGAACTCCAATGGCTGCTCTTGGACTGGCTCTGCTCCAACAGCCTCAAATGCTCAAAGCTCTGCCACAAGTCACCCCAGGCTCTTTCTGCAAGAGGGAAGGCTAGAAGGAAGGATGCCAGATGGGTGTTGGCCAGGCTCTGGAAGATCCTTGGAGGCCTTGGCAGGTCTTTTAGCTGCCTCCCACAAGCATGGGCTGGAAAAAAAGCATGGCCTCTGCCCCCAAGGAATCTCTCCCCTCCTCCCTCCAGTGTAAGGGAATAAACATGACACATTATCCCAGTTGCCTCTTCCAAGGGAGAGCCTAAGATGATAGGAAGATGAGGTTGCTAAAGTAATCCAGACAAGCCTACCACAGATCCAAGGGTCCCCCCTTCCCCTGGGGAAGTAGGTTGTCCTTTTCATCATCCATTCTCTAGAGGCATAGATACCTTAATTTTTTTTTATATCTGAGGAAACTGAGGCTCAAAGCAGGGAAGAAGCTTGCCCAAGTTCACACATAGCTAAATGGTAGATAATGAGTAGTAGATCATAGATTGAAATCTAGTTGGTACCGTGGGTAGAGTGCTAGATCTGGATTCAGGAGGACCCAAGTTTGAATCCTGACTCAGATACTAATTGTATTACCTTGGGCAAGTCATTTCCCCTCTGTCTGCCTTGGTTTATTCATCTATAAAATGGGAATAATAATAGCACTTACCTCCCAGGACTGTTTTTTTTTAACCTTTACTTTCTGTTTTGATAACAATTCTAAGACAGAGGGTCAAGGACTAGGCAAACAGGATTACCTGGAGCTACTTCCAGGAATGGGGAGATCACTATCAATTAGTCATAAAACCATCTAGTATATTGATTGCCATTAACCTCTAGTCTCCCTGGTCCCAGTCCAAAGGGCTCCTTCTCCCTTTGGAATTCTCCAAAACTCCCGTTGAATATGATGAATATGATGAATATGATAATATTAAAATAATAACTCATTTGTTTGAGAGGCAACAAGGTGGAATGGAAAGAATAATGAAGGGGTGGGACAGATACCTGGGTCCGAAGACTGGCTCCTTTATTTGTGAGCTGCGTAGCTTTGGACAAGGCATTTCCTATCTCTGAGTCTCCATTTTCTCATCTGTGAAACTGTCTTATTACTTCTCATAGTCAATCAACAAGTGTTTTTTAAGGATTCACTATGTGCCAGACAAGGTGCTAAATTACCTAAGGAAAGAAAGGTGAAATCTCAATTCCTGCACTTAAGAAGCTAACATTCCCCCAGGGCTCATGTAAATATAATGCTAGAAATAGGTAGAAATGTGTGAATTATTAAATGTATGATATTTTAAAGCTTGGAGAAAAAAAAAACACCTTTCTTCGAAGCACCAGGTTTATGAAGAATTGGACCCATTTTACAAATAAGGAAATTAAGTCCAGAGAAGTTAAAAGCTAATCTGAGCTAGTAAACAAAGGAATCAATTATGGAACCCAGGTTTCCAGACTATTACTCTCCACTATGTCTGCTTGGAGGTGGGAGATGGGGAATTCAGTCTGGGTATCAGGGGAAAAACCAGAAAACCTGGGATGGGAGCAAAAAAGGACCCAGGAGGAGAAGTATCCAAATGGAGAGCTGTGGACATTGTCAACCCAGAAAAAGAGTAGAAATGTAAATGTCAGAAATTGCCAAACCAGGTCCACTTGACTCAGTAGATCAAGCTCAGAGGGCCAAGGAAATGGGTCATGAATACGCGGGTGCTCTGGGGTGTCCTCACTTCCCTGATCATTTGCTGGCAGCCACATTGCCCCTTTTCTGACTATCCTTCTCCTGATGAACCTCTTTGACCATGACTAGTATTCAGAATAATGGCTTCTATAATGACAGGATAAAATATAAACTCCCGATGCCAGTCAGAGCCCACCTCTCAGCCCACTCCCATCTACCTACTCTGCTACATTTCATTCTACTTCTCTTTCCTCACTCTGGGTTCCAACAAAGCTGGGCAACTCTTCATCCCTTGCTCTTGACCTGACCATCCTCACCAATATGCATCTCTCCATTGCTTTCACCCACATCCCATGTGCAGCTATTAAAGTTTCTTTTCTTTCACCTTTCATGGCCCAACTCAGGTGCCATCTCTTCCCTGAAGCCTTCCCTGATCTTCCACCTTTCATGGCCCAACTCAGGTGCCATCTCTTCCCTGAAGCCTTCTGTGATCTTCCATCTAGGCCACATGTTGTCCCTGATGGTCTGCCTTCTTCCCTTCTCTCTCCATACTCTAACACACAAATGGAAAAGAATGGTGGACTAGTGTCACAGAAAGACTCAAATTAAAAGGTGGCACAGTAATTTCTCTCCTGATTCACTAAGGTGGGAAATACCAAACTGAGTGCCAGCTTGTACAAACTCAGTCTATCTCCTGGACTTTTGTTTCACCCATCCCTGTCCCAAACTGGAGCTCAGGTGGTCTTTGTAGATCTTACTACATTAAAAAAAATATATTATAAAGCTAGACAAATTTGAGCTATTTTGTATTTGGATAAATTTAAATGTGTGTGTGTGTGTAGGAGATTTCTTGGGGAGATCAGTGACTACCTATCCATAATTTAAAGCCCAATTTAACTGCTACTTCCTCCCAGAAGGCTCCTTATCTCTTTGGTTGGTTCCTATCTCTTCCAGAACCCACTGAACAATTTTTGTACACCTTATAGACCATTGACATAGACGTAAGAGTATGTCCTATTTGAGTATTCTCACTGGCCTCAGGAGAAGGTGAAGAACCATTGGGAAGATTCCCCTAGGCATGATGGTACATTCAGCTCATCCATGAGGACAGGCTCTCTGTTTTGCAGTATTGTGCATCAGGTGGGACACCTGGCTTTGGTGTCAGAAGACTTGGCTGGCATTCTGGCTGCTATGTTTGTTGGCTTTCTGATTCCTCATTTTCATCTTGTTCTTCTTTGCCTCAATATCCCCATCTGTAAAATGGGGATAATGACCCTGGCACTGCCTACCTCACAGAGCTATTGTAAGAAGCAAATAAAATATAAAGCAAGTGTTTTGTAAACCTTAATGCTTATATATAAATGTAAGCTATTATCTAAAGTTTGTATTACTCTGAAAACCTGTGATATATACATATATAGTGTTCTTCATAACAGGAGGTGATGAATAAATGCTGGCTGAATTTAAAGGAAAATATTTCTGTGTGTGACTCATCATCCATACTTATTTAAGCAGTGGATAAATGAAAGGGTATTGGAATTTGAATTCAGAAGACCTGAGTTCAAATCTTCTTTCTGCTACTAACTATTCTGGCCTATAACTAAGTGGCACAGTGGAGGGAGGACTGGATTTGAAGTCATCAAGATCTGAGTCCAAATCCAGTCTCCAATATTTTATCATCCTGGGCAAGTCACTTAACCACTTTTTGCCTCAGTTTCTTCAACTGTAAAATGGAGGAAATAGCAATAGCACTTACCTTCCAACCATTGTGAGGATCAATTGAGATAATATTTATAAAGTATACATTTTAAAATGATATATAAATATCCATATATATATATATATATATATACACACACACAAATACTATTAACTAAATACTATTACTAAGTCACTTCCTTCTATTAAAATGAGATGATACGGTCACTTGGGAATCTGTAAAGGCCTTGGCATTATAGTTTACTCACCGTGAAATAGATTCCCAATCTGGGGAGCACACTGTCCACCCATTACCCCCAGATGTAAAAGCAACACAGGTGGGACATGAAGGAAGGGCCCACACAATTGGATTACAAGGCTCAACTCCTACAAAAATCAAATAAACACATTCATTTTTGTCCATGAAAACAAAGGTGGAATCCAAGGCTAATATAATAAATTATCTACAAATGACACTGGCACAGTGAGTGCTCACACCTAAATAAAGGTCAGGTTGGATGAAGGTCAATGACATCTCCAGCAGCCTTATCCCATCAGAACCAGGAGGTGTGGACACTTGTGAAACTGATGAGTCCTGTCATGCTATGTTTGAATGTGAAGGAAATGAATTAAAAAGTTACACAATCATTGTGGGGAAGTGTCCCTAGCATCCAGTACTAACTGAATTGGAGAAACAGCCCCTCTCCCCTTCACAGCATCTCTGAAAAGTCAAATTATGGAAATATCTGTTGTACTTCTCAATGTCATTTATTTTAGTAAGCCCAGTGAAATAAGCCAGTTTCTTTAACATATACACACACACCAAACCTGCAACTTTCTTTTTTTTTAAATAAAAGTCCTTACTTTCTATCTTAGAAGCAATTCTAAGTATTGGTTCCAAGGAAGAAGAACAATAAGGGCTAAATAATGGGGGTTAAGTGACTTGTCCCAAGTCACACCACTAGGAAGTGTCTGAGACAGATTTGAGTTCAGGACCTACAGTCTCTATGCCTGCCTCTCAATCTACTTAGCCCAGTGATGGCAAACCTTTTAGAGACTGAGTGCCTAAACTGCAACCCTTAGCAACATGTGAACCCCTCTGCATTGGCCTTACCTGAGACAGATGAAGGAGGGAGGAAACACTACCATTAGACTGCTAGGCAGAGCAGTAGGTGAAGTGAAAAAATGTCCTCAGGCAAGCATGGACAGGGGAAAGGAACAGCCCCCTCCAGCATGTGTGCTATAGATTCACCAACACTGACTTAGCCATACCCAGCTGCCTCCAACCTTGCAACTTTAAAAAAAAAATCTAAATTACTTAATCAGATTTTATAACATTAGAATATCTCAACAATTACATTTAAATTTAATAAGCATTACATTTCTCTCATTTTTAGAGTGAAATAAATTTACTTTTGTGATTTATTTTTCTGTTATAAATATGAACATTTTATGAGATTTAATCAATTATAGGATATGTTACATTATTTTTCTATTTAAAAATCAATGTTAGGAAATTATGATAAATTCTGACTTTTATTTGAGTAAAATACAAACTAAGAATCTTACATTTGCAGATTGCTTTATGAAAAGTATCACAATTTTTAAGGGGTTTATTGCTACATAAAATTGAGAAATCACAGCATTAAAAGGAGGTTAGGTTTCAAATCTGGCCTAAGACACTTCCTAGCTGTATGACCCAGGCCAGGTCATTTAACCCCACCTGTCTAGCCCTTATCTCTGTTCTGCCTTGGAACCAATACATAATATAGATTCTAAGACAGAAGGTAAAAGCTATTAAAAAAATAAACAAAATAAAATGAAACAAACAAAATAATCCACCTATCCTTTGTTCTTATGCTTTATTACCTGGTTCCTACACTTCTTAAACTGTGCCATAATTGGAAAGGCACTTAAGCCTCTCTATAACTCAGGTTCCTATTTGTAAAATGAGGATAATAACACTAAAAGGAAGGGAGAAAGGCTTTTTGCAGAAAGTAGCATTTTAGCTGTGATGTAAAGAAAGCTAGGAGATAGAGATGAGGGAATGCATTCCAGCCATGACATGACGCACAGACAGTAAAAAGACTTGGAGAAGTAATGGGGAGATGGGGTGTCCTGATGAGAGGAACAGCAAGGAGGCTGGTGTTACTGAATCACTGAGTCCAAGGAGAGGAATAAGATGTTAAAAAGACTGTGAAAGACTTTAAAAGCCCAAACACAGGATTTTATATTTGATCCTAGAGAGAATAGGGAGCCACTGGAATGGAATGGGAGTGGGAGCTTGGGGTGGGGGCTGACATGCTTAGACCTATGCTTTAGGAAGGTCAGTTTGATGGAGAAAGCTTCATAGCAACTGGACTCTCCTAGGACCTTCTGAAGGACAATGAGAGACAAGCAGAGATGGAGAAATAGGGAGGGAAAGGAAGAGAGAGACAAAGACAGAGAGAGACAGACAGAGAGACAAAGAGGCAGAGACAGAGAGAAATAGGAAGGGGAAGGAAGAGAGACAGAGAGATAGAGACAGAGAAACAGAGAGAGACAGAGAGAGAGGCAGAGACAGAGAGAAATTGTGAGGGAGAGGAAGAGAGAGACAGAGACAGAGAGACAGACAGACAGGGAGACAAAGAGAGAGGCAGAGACAGAGAAAAATAGGAAGGAAAAGGAAGACAGAGAGATAGAGACAGAGAAACAAAGAAAGACAGAGACAGAGGGACAGAGAGAGACAGAGACAGAGGCAGAGACAAAGAGAAATAGGAAAAGAGAGGGAAATGAAGACAGAGGAAGGGAGAGAGAGATATACAGACAGACAGAAACAGAGGGACAAGACAGAGAGACAGAAATAGGGAAGGAGAGAGAGAGAGAGAGAGAGAGAGAGAGAGAGAGAGAGAGAGAGAGAGAGAGAGAGAGAGAGAGAGAGAGAGAGAAAGAGAGAGAGAGAGAGAGACATAGAGGAAGGGAGGTGAGACAGGTAGACAGATAAAGAGACAGTCAGAGATAGAGACAGAGAGAGACAGAGAGACAGAAAGAAAGTAGACATTAAAGTTATATCTCAATAGAAGAGAAATCATTTAAAATTATCTGTCAGAGGTCTCTCCTCATGGCTTTTAGTGCCAGCATTGTTTGGAGCAGGGCTCCCATGCATTACTGGAAATGTGAGTCCTGATGAGATGATGCTTTTCCCCTAATGGAAATTTGTAAATGTGCTTGTTGAAGGGTGCTCAAGGTGAGCTTTCAAATGCAGCTGAATAAATACTTCACTGCATCTATAATCACCATGGGGAGCTGGTAAGTAAGGTCCAGGCTTGATCACTGAAGACCAGGCAATTGGAGCTTTTCAGACCCATCTAATGCTTCCAGCTCTCCCCTGTCCCCAAGCACTAGGTTGTCCTTTCAAGCAACCAGAAAGCTTTTCTGAGCACAACTCACACTCCCTCTCTGGGCTCAGTCCTTCTTTCAGGACTCACAGACTAAAGATATCTTTGTTAATTGCATTTATAAGACTCATGTGCATCCCATAAGGTATATGGAAAAATAGGCTGGACTGGTTCTTTTTCTTTCTTATTCTATTTGTCTTTCAACTTCTCTATCTTTGTCTTTATCTTTCTCTCACTGACTCTCCATCTATGTTTATCTCCCTATTTCTGACTCTTTCTTACTGTCTCTCTGTTTCTCTCAGCTTTTGTTTCATTGTCTTTCTTTCTTTCTTTCTTTCCACTATCTCTCTTTTTCCATCTCTCTCCCCCTCTCTCTGCTCCTCCCTTCTCCCTTTCTCTCTCCCTTTCTTTGTCTTTATCTCTCATTCTCTCTCTGTCGTCTTTCAGTTTCTTTAACTCTGTGTCTATATATTTCTCTCTCTCTCTCTCTCTCTCTCTCTCTGTCTCTCTCTCTCTCTCTCTCTGTCTCTCTCTCTGTCTCTCTCTGTCTCTCTCTGTCTCTGTCTCTCTCTCTCTGTCTCTGTCTCTGTCTCTCTGTCTCTCTCTCTGTCTCTCTCTGTCTGTCTGTCTCTCTCTCTCTCTCTGTCTGTCTCTCTGTCTGTCTGTCTCTCTCTCTGTCTGTCTCTCTCTCTCTCTCTCTCTCTCTCTCTCTCTCTCTCTCTCTCTCTCTCTCTCTCTCTCTCTCTCTCTCTCTCTCTCTCTCTCTCTCTCTCTCTCTCTCCCCCCCCCCCAGGACTGCATGCAGAGACTGTACTGGAGAGAAGGGGACTCAAGGTCCTGGATCTGACCTCTACCTGCTGCTCCCTCCCTCTGGACCAAGGTCTAGGGTGGAGAGGGGAAGGGCCAGAGGAGGAAGGGGGAGGGGAGGAAGTGGAAGAGAGGGACAGAGGGGGAAGGGAGAGGGAGGGACAGCACAGCAACTCCTCTGCTGGCTGAGGGAGGGAGTGCAGGCAGCCAGGGCATTGCCAGGGGGAAGGGAGGCCCTGAGGACTGCAAAGACTGTACTGGACCTGACCTTCCTCCCTCTGGGGTGAGATCTTGGGGGAAAGAGGGAGGGGAGAAAAGAAGAAAGGGGGAAGGAGAGGGGAGGAAGAAGAAGTGGAGAAGGGGATAAGGGGAAGGGGGAGGAGAAAAGGAGGGATCCCAGTCAGAGGGGAGACTCTGAAGACGTCAGAGACTGGACTAGAGGGCTTAAGGACCCTGAACCCTGCTGCTTTCTCCCTCTGGGGTGGGGCCTGAAAGAGGGGGAGGAAGAAGAGAGGGGGAGCAGAGGGGGAATCCTAGGGAATTCCAAGAGAAAATGATAGGAAAGGGGCCTCAGGCGACTCACTTCCCTTTTCTGGGCCTCAGTTTCCCCATCTATAGAATGAGAAGGTCTGGTTAGATGACACCCTCCAGTTTTAAAACCATAATAACAGATGGAAGGATGGAAAGAGCCTCTGAGGACATTTCCTCCAGCCCCTTCATCTAACAGGAGAGGAAGTCAAGGCCTAGGGCAGGCCTATTCAGCATCAGCAGTGGGCTCTGAATTCACATCCCTGGACTCCCTGGTCAAGGTTCTTTCTGTGGTATCCCTCCTTAGCCAGCCTGGTATGTGGGAAGACTCTTTAAATCAGGAGTTGGATAACTGGGTTCCAACCCTCCATCTTTTGCTTCTTCTCTGGGCCTTGACCCTTCTCAGATCCTTAATTCCCTCCTCTCTAAGATGGAATTAATATACTTCATCCTTCTAGTATAATGTGGGACAAAACATTTTTTAAATTATAAGGAACTAGAGAAAAGAGGACAATTAGTATTTGTTTATTATTTTAATATATGATCTAGTATAATATAAACAGTATAGTACAGTGTGGTATGATATGGTATTTATTATATTATTTTCTAGTCTATCATATTAATATTATATCATGACATAACATAATGTCATTTCATATAACATGGTTTGGTATGGTATAGTATAATATGGCATAACACTGCAACATAATTTGATATGGTACAGTAACATGGTTTGGTTTGGTATTGTGTAGTATAATGTAACTACATAATATGTTGTGATACAGGATTGTATTAGATACCACAATAGAATATTATATATCATGCATAGTATAATATGGTATAACATCAATCTAGCATATGATGCAATATGGAATAATATAACATGTTTGGTATGATATAACATGGTATAACATAACATGATAGGGTACCATAGAATATGGTAGTTTAATATGGCACAGTATAATATATGTAATGTGACATGATACAACATATGCTATATAATATGATATGGCATTGCATGATATAATAGGATAATGGGGGCAGCTAAGTGGCATAATAAATAGCACAACAGTCCTAGGATGAGTCCTGAGTTCAGATCTGTCCTTTAGATACTAATTTTGTGACTCCAGCAAGTCACTTGACTACTCTGTGCCTCAGTTCCCTCATTTGTAATTATAGCAACTCAGGGTTATTGTGAGAAGCAAGTGAGATAATATTTGTAAAGTGTTTAGTATAGTGCCTGGCACATAGTAAATGCTCTATAAATATTATTATGCAATATATAATATATTCCTGAACTATGGAACCAGAGGATGTATTGACTTTGTGAGACAATAACTTTCTTATTCCTAGGTTGGCAGACATCAGAGAGGACCTGCTGAATCTTTTTCATACATCCAAGCAATCAATGTCAATCACTTATATTCATTGGCTAATGAATATCATCCTCCTCATCTGAGAATCAAGCCTGGAATTTAGAATCGAGACATCTTATTAGGCCAGGCTCTGCCTCTACTTAATTGCACCATCTTTAACGATTTCCTCCAATGACCTTAGTCCATAATTCAGAAATAAATATAATAATATAATCATAAAACAAATATAATATATACAAAATATAAAACAAAAATATAATATATAATATTATTATAAAATAAATATAATATGCACTGTATAATAACAAACTATACCATGTCAGTGTTCAAGGATCTGGGATTCCCTTGGTGTAGGAACTCCCTCCATCTCAAACCTAAACCCTTCCATGATTTGGCAGTTAGTCTAAGGCTCTGATATTGCAGCTAGAAAATGTCAGGGGGACTATTGCAGTTGGGAGTATCTCTGTGTCTTTGTTCAGAGCATTCCTCCTTTTTGTATTAGACTCTCCCACAATTTCCATCTTTTGGTCTCTCCCTTCTTCAAAGGTCCAACTTAGGCACCATGTCTTCCGTGAAGGCTTCCCAGATCTACTCCTTTCTAGCCCCACCTGAAAGTGATTTTGCATCCCAGATTTCTCTCAGTACACTTCCTGGCTCTTTGTCCCTGTCAAATTCTGTCTAATATCATACTTATTCCTATCATATCCCCACTCCAAGTCCCATTCTATTAAATTATATTCTCCTTGAGGACTGGATCTTTTTTTATCTTTGTATCCCCAGTAAGCACATAATTCTTTTCAAGTTCAATTGACCTTTATTGATCTCATTCAGAACTACTAAACCTACCCTCTCTTTAGGCTAAAGGTTGTGAGAAATGAAGGCTCTGCTAATTATCCTATTTGCTGTCATCTATTTAAAGGAGGACCTCTTCAGAACTCATTCATTGGCAAGGAAATCAGGTGAGGTTAGCAGATGGTGACTTGGGAAAGCTATGAAAATAAGAGAGAATTTCCATACCTTCAACTTGGAGATTCATAACCTTGTAAATTTAGAATGGGGGGGGGGGCATCCTATACAATCTCCTTATTTTACAGATGAGGAAACTGAGGCAGAAAGCAGTTCAATGACTTGCCCATTAATCTAGTTCTGATATCCTATGTCAGGCTCAGATCTCACGTGGTACTTTCTTTGCACCCCTCCAATGCTCTGAGCATGTAATGTTATACACTAGAGTTAAATGTGTTTTTGCTGTATCCCTTTACTAGGCTAAGCTCCTTAGAAGGCAAGACCTGTGTCTGACGGAAACTCCATGTCTCTCAACATTGAGCACGGGTGCTGCACACAATAGGCACTTAATAAGTGAATGAAAACATACCCCAAAGCATTTACTATGTGCCACACTCTATGCCAAGGACTGGAGATACAAATAGAGAAAGGGAGACATTTTCTACCCTAAAGAACTCACCCCAATTTTTAACCCACTGCCTAGCACATATAATACTCATTGATTTGACTGGATACTCTAGTCAGGGGACACAAGGCATGAAAGAAACTTCCACAACAGGGCAAATAGAAAGGCTCAGAAATTCTAAGGGCTCATTAGCAAGACAAATGGCAGGTCCCAGAAATCCCAGGCTTCCATCAGGCTTATGAATCTCCAAGTTGAGGCAAGGTGTGGGGTCCGCTGGGTAGGTAGCTCAGTAGATTGAGAGCCAGACCTAGAGATGGGAGGTCCTAGGTTCAAATATAGCCTCAGACACTTCCCAGCTGTGTGACCCTGGGCAAGTCACTTAACTCCCATTGCCTAGCTCTTACCATTCTTCTGCCTTGGAGCCAATGTATTGGCTCCAAGATGGAAGGTAAGGGTTTAAAAAAAAAAGGAGAGGCAAGGTGGGATAGTCAGATATGGAGGTTTTCCATCTCACCAGAAGGAATGGAATTCATGATCTTTATCTTATACCAAGCAAGTGAGCAGTCAAGGAGCGCAGATGGATTCTGGGAAGTCTGGGATTGGGGAAGAGTATAAGGAAGGAAGAAAAGGAGGAGTATCCTATAGAACGGCAGGTCTTCCTGACACCCAGACATCCTCAATGGATATTAAAAGAATGAATGAATGAATGAGCGATTGGGTGGATGGATGAATGAGTGGATGAACAAATGAATGAATAAATGAGTTGGTGGTATGATAATCCCAATTGACTAAACTGTGCTTTGTCTTCTTTTGGGACAGTTCGACCCATCATGTGCTATGACTGCCTAAGGAATAAAAGTACCGAATGTCTGGAGACTGAAGTATGTAACAGCACTTCAGGTTACTGCCATTTAATCGTCTATGGTAAGTTATCATTTCCTTGTCATCCACTTTCCTCATGCAAGAGCATTCTTAATTAGAAACAGGTTCTGGGATGGATGGGGGAAACTTTCTGAAACTAACCTTTGAAAGTAAGACCATAATGGCATCTGGGTGGCAAAGTTGAGATGGGGCCAGTCCTGGAGTTGGGGAAATCTGAGTTCAAATCTGACCTCAGATACTTCCTAGTTGCAAGTCACTTAACCCCAATTGCCTAGTTCCTATTGCTCTTCTGTCTTAGAATTGATAGTAGGACAAGAGGTAAAGGTTTAAAAAAAAAAGATTGAAAAAAAAAGTAAGATCACAAAACCTGCTTCGGGAGCAGTATAAAGGCCTCAGGAAGCCATCCTGTTCTTTCTGTATTTCCCTGATAAAGTTCATCTGATGTTAACAATGTGTAAAGTGAGGGTTCTCAACCTTGTTCTGTGTCATTCGACAGTAGACAGAGCACTTAGCCTGGAGTCAGAGAGACCTGAGTTCAAATGTTGCCTCAGAGACTTCCTAGCTGTGTGACCCTAGATAGGTCTCTCTACCCTTCAGTTTCCTCAGTTGTGAAATAGGGATTAGTAACAGCACCTACCTTCCAGGGTTGTAAGGATCAAATGAGACAGAAGATGGATTGAGCTTGGTCCACAAAGGGCTAAAGTAAAAATAAACAGGTAGAAGTAAGAGAAAAATCAGAATAATCCAACTGAGGCATATATGCCTTTAAATCAGACACCAGGCCTGAATTCTTTGGAATCAGTTGAAGGATAGTATAGTAAGGAAAACTTAGGGTAGGGATTGGCTCAAAATGATTAATGATATTGTTGTAAATGATTTGGTGAGTAAAATCTTAGGAAGGTGGGGAAGTGATACATTTGTAATGGATTCAATTCTGGCTAGTCTATTTCTAGATGCAGATGTTGTAGGCAAAGTGGAATTAGAGTCTGATCCAAAGAATCGACAGTGTAAGGATAATTTAGGGTTGTGACCTAATCTGATATCCCAAATAAAATACCCAAGTCAGTTTGGAAACATATGGTGGTTTAATACATATATAGGGAAGATATCAAGGAGAAGAGAGAGGGAAAAGGTACAGGATTTCTCCTGCTTGGCCTGTGCCAGGCAAGCCATGGGGTCCTTGAAGATTAGAGGCTTCTCTAAGAGGATAGTATTTAGAAGGTAAAGGAGAGAAAAATCACCCTAAACTCTGAGAGATCTCAGAGAAAAGCCTCACCAAACTAGGTTACTAGGCTTCCTCCAGTATGGTATCAAGGAAAACTCACTGCTAAACCCGGACAATAGCATCTGCCATGCCAAGATGACGACATGCCCAGCAAACTGCTGCCAGCCACCTCTCTACTGTCCAAGAGCCCTGAGAGAGGAAGTGACACGAAATATATAGAGGGTTTTACATCACTTTCCTGCATCTCACATGTACCAATGATATTTTAGACTTGACTTAGGGCAGCCCAGGGGTCTGTCAGTTGTTTCTGATTTGTCATTTTCTAGCACATGTCTGTCATAGGCTATCCTCCTACATACTTAATCCTTAAGTATGGGTGTAGACATTCCTGATTTTGTTAGACTAAGTAGGGTGGAGTAATCTAAAGTTCACAACAGCTCAGATGGACACCATGCTGAGGCAACTAGCTTTATTATAAGAGAATATAGTAATAGAGTAGTTAGTAAAAGAAGCAACAAATAAATAAGGGAGGTAGTAAGTGAGGGATTTCAAGAAGATTTTTTATCTTGATTAGTTACTAAGGAAGGGGTCATTTATTTGGATGGTTGTTGCCCTATTCTTCCCAAGGAACTAATGTCACTTTTTCCATGGTCCCCTTTGGTCTCTGTGGCTTTACTCATGATTCACTCTGTTTGCCCACTTGAGGGGAGCAAATGGCAATGTCAGTGGGATGTTAATGATATGTTAAACATCCCAGGGCAACTTTCAATCAGATTTTGCTCTTTCTGTTCAGACTCTAAGGAAGGCAGTGATTGTGAAAATTGAACATTGTTTGACCCTTTTCCTAGGTGACTGGGAAACTCCAGGGACTCCTAACCAAGGACCTAGGTTATCTATGTGAGAAGTTTTCTCATAATTATAATTCTAAGTAATCCATATATGTTATCTTAAAGGTGGCCCCATGCTAATCAACTAATTATTGTTTCTGTGTTCTTTTGATTGTTTACAGCTGCTTGGTAAGGTTTGTGGATCATTCCAGTCCACTTCACAAATGCACAGCTAGTGAATTTAAGAGAAAGCTTTCTTGTGTACTTAAATTTTTTCCTCCTTTCTTTTTGTAGAAGAAAGTGGCACACGGCATATAAAAAAAACCTGTGCAACCAACTGTGGGTTCCCTACATCAAGTTTCATTGCTTCAGAGAAGTATACTGCAATGTGCTGTTCTTTTGACTACTGCAATAAACTAAATGAGATTCAAAACAAGCAACAAAAGGATCATGCCAGCACGCCAGTATTAGGCTTCACCACTAGTCTCCTCTGGGCCCACTTTGGTATCATACTGCAATATATTGGTGCCAGGTTGCAAGATTGAAACTTCCCTTCCAAATCTCATCACATTCTTCTCAGACTCTATGGCTTTGCAATTGGCCCCTCAAAATCCCTTTGGTAAATATGTCCATAGTTTTGAATCCTGGTTCTGCTATTTCCTTTGCTAGCTGTGTGACTTTGGGAAAGTAACTTCATCTCTCTGGGCCTCATTTTTTCCCTTGAGAGAATGGAGCAAGACCTGGGGATAGTTTCTAAGGTGTCATATAGCTTTAAAGCCTATGATCCCACCACATTGTTTTGAGGAATCTGCCTTTTACTCTAATTCAATCTCTCTCACTGGGTAGGTTTTGAAGCTCATTCCTGGAGTGAAGAGAGAATCACAAAATCACACAGTGATTTTTTAAAAAGGTCTTGGGTTTTCATCCTGCTTTAACAAAAACTGACATTCCATATGATAGAAGGAAAAGTTACCAGTCCTCTGCTCTTCCATATGAGAAATAGGGACATCTGTGGCTTCCCACCCATACTTGGGGAACTCGTGGGAAGCTTCAAAATGAAATCAGTGAATCAGATGCATAAACATCTGAATGTTTGGAATGTAAGATCTCATCCTTCAGGAACAGTCTCTCTGGAAACCTAGGTTACAGGCTAGAAGTTATCAAGACCTTGGGGCTTACTAATAATCACAGACCTTTTTGGAGTACTTGATAAAGTTCTGTCTTTGCAGTAGCCTTGAGAGGGCAGGGAGTGCAGTCATCCCTGTTTTATAGAGGAAGAAACTGAGGCTTACAGGGTGAAATCATTGCCCAGAAACATAGCTAGTCAGTGTGGGCACTTAGATTTCAGTTTAGGCCCCTCACCATCAAGTCTAGTATTCTTGCTCCCATTGCACACTGCTTATCAACCCATCAATTCATGTTTTGTAAATACATTTGTTTGTTTATTGGTCCTGTTTGGATTTATATTTTCCAGTGAAAGTGCAGGTGAAGACAGTCTGACAGACACTGATTCAGGCTTTCTGTATCACCATGTGCCTCTGTCTGGCTTGAGATGCTGCCCTTTTAGTTGTTTGTCAGCTCAGCCCTGGAGTGGCCCCATCTCATTGTCCACTTCCTGGGGATTCCCTTTGTCTTTTCTTCCCCAGGGGATCTCTATGTTCTGAGAATTGTCTTTGCTCTTCAGACATTTCCTTTTTTAAGAAATAAAATATTGGCTTTTCAATTGATCAATGAATAAGGCTTTTTTTATTTATTGTTGGGGTTTTTTAAATCACCTACTATGTGCCAGGCACTGGAAGTCATAGAGATAGGGTACAAGCACAAAGGATGAAGCGATCCCTATTCCCAAGTGCTTTCATTCACCAGGGGAGACAATAAGCATTTATGTAAGTATGCGTTGTAGTTTAGTTGTTTTTCAGTCATGTTTTCTCTTCATGACTGATTTGGGATTATCTTGACAAAGATACTGGAGTGATTTGCCATTTCCTTCTCCAGTTCATTTTACAGACAAGGAAATGAGGCAAACAAGGTTAAGTGACTTGCCCAGGGTCAGACATCTAGTAAATGTCTGAGTCCGGATATGAGCTTGATTCTTCTTGGCTCTTGGTCCAGTACACTATCTACTTCACCACCATGTAAGTATACACAGAATAAATAGAGAATAACTGCAAAATATTTAAGATACAAAGTGTTTTGGTAGGGATGGTGCTGGCCGTTGGGGAATCAGGAAAGTCTTCATTCAGTCAGAAGTCCATACTAAAGCTATGTCAAAGCAAGAAATAGATCCCAGGAAATGGAGTGAAGAGGGAGTATATTCCAGGCATCGGGGAAGGCGAGTACAAAGGCAGAGGATGTTCTAGGCTTGTTTTTTGTTGGATGAAAAGGTCATTGTGGGGAGCTTCCTGAAGACAAGAAAGCCTCAGAGGCCCTTATGAAGGGATATGGTTTTCCAAACATTCCCAGCGTAAATCCCCCTGAATGTGGGAAAAGTGCTAGGAAGGAAGAGATAGGTTGGGAGATTATGTGGTCACTCCATGCTAATTGTTGACTTCTCTGTTGACCCAGGAACACCAGGTGGTTTCATTGTTGTTGACTGTTTAGGTAGCAACAGAGAAATGATGATTGAACATAGTCTGTTTTAGAGAAATATTTATTGGAGGAGATGTTATATATACATATACATGCATATGTATGTATCGAAACTGTGTATGTACATATGTGTCTCTTACAGAGACATGAGCTAAACATGGCATTCCTTTTCAACTAATATGCCTTAAGCACTGTAATAAAGGGGGGGGGGCTGCTGAGAGAAACAAGAGGGAGAAAAATGGAGTCTTTCCTCCCTCAAGGCAAGGACAAAGGAGGAGGAGATGATGTTATGGTTAAGGCAAGAAATAGAAGGAGGGTGAGTGTTTTTCCCCATTCAATCCTCTCTGGTTATGGCACCTCACTGTGCCTGCCTTTTCTCATCTATAGCCAGGCCCTTCCTAAATGATGAGCTTCTTCCTTCTAGGGAGAGAAGTCACGTCTCTCCCC
Organism: Monodelphis domestica; assembly: GCF_027887165.1. Lineage (NCBI taxonomy): Eukaryota > Metazoa > Chordata > Mammalia > Didelphimorphia > Didelphidae > Monodelphis > Monodelphis domestica. The sequence continues at coordinate 106,970,214 of NC_077229.1, forward strand.
CCTCGGTTGTGACTGAGGCTTGAGTCAGGTAAAGGTTTTGATCATAAGTTTATTCTATGAAAACAAAGATGAAGGACAAGGTTGAAATGGATGGTGGATTGGGGTTAAAAGGGAAAGAGGGAGGAAGGGATCCCTACCTAGATAAACCCTTCCCCCCAAAGTTAGACAGCTCAGGTTTGTTGGCCTGAGTCCCTGAGGGGTTCAAAGCAGTGAACCCTGGCTTTTGGCACAGTACAAATTCAAGGTAAAGGGAGATTGTGACAGGTCATCTTGGGGACGACTTCCTTCTTCAGGTCTTTGCCCACTTGTTGATCTGGAAGGGTTGGGATCAGGTTTCAGAGAGAGAAAGGTTTCTGGGATCTGGATCCAGTCAAAGAATGGACCTTCACCTTAGCAGGTCTCAGTCAAGAGGGCAGAGTCAACTGACTCCCTCAGGTTTTTTCCTTTTGGAGCTCCAAACCTTCTCTCTATGCCCAACCCCTGTGGCTGATGGAGTCCTTGCAGCTCCACCAGGTTTTCCTGCCAAAAGTCTCTGGATTTTCTCTCTCTCACAGCACCTACTATGTAGAGGGTTTGTAGTTTGGCCCTAAGTATATAAAATAAACCAAGACAGTCCCTCCTTTCAAAGAGCTTAAAGTCTAGTAGGGGAGCACGGAGAGTGGAGAATGGAATATTTATACAAAGAAATATGATGTAAGATAAAATACAATGGGGCAAGGGAGGGATCCAAACACAGGACTAAAGGAAATGTAAGGAGGAAAGCTCATTCTCTGGGGATAGAGTTGAGGTGGAAGGTCAAGGAAGGTTTCGTTGAGGAGAAAGATGGAGGCAACTAGGTGGCTCAATGGAAGTGAGCTAGCCCTAGAGATGGAAGGTCCTAGGTTCAAATGTGACCTCAGACACTTCTTAGCTGTGTGACCCTGGGCAAGTCACTGAACCCCACTGGATAGCCCCTATCTCTCTTCTGCCTTGGAACCAATACACAGTATTGATTCTAAGATAGATGTAGCAAACATGGAAGGAATATACATGTTTGGGGTGAGATGCAAGGTTTAAGGATACTTGAAAGGTGGGAAGGGAATGAATATATAAGAGAACCTTATTCCACTGTAAGAAGTGATAAATAGGAACTTGAGAAGGCTTCTTAGACCCGACAGTGAAAAGTGAGTGGAACCTGGAGAACAATCTGTTCTCTGACCACGATAATGTAAAGTAACTTTGAAAGATTTTGGCATTCTGATCATGACTTCAGAAGCTGCTGACTATGCGGGTCTCCTGCCTCTTGGCAGAGAAGTGATGAATTGGAGGTGCAGAATGAGATAGACATTGGCAGATGTGGCCAACATGGTGATGATGTTTTCTGCTTGAGTCTACTTTAATTTATTGCAGTGGAGTTTCTGGGAAATGAATAAGACAATCAAGGAGGAAAAGGATTATCAATTAAATAATAAAAGAAACAAAAACAAGCTCAGAAGAGGTATAAACAGCAGCTAGGTGATGTAGCTTTGTGACTATATAAGCTACAGCCTCTTTTTGCCTCAATTTTCTCATCTGTAAAGTGGGGATAATACTAGCACCTACCTCCCAGTATTGTTGTGTGGATAAAATGAGATAATAATTGTAAAGCACTTGGCACATAGCAAGAACTATATAACTGTTAGATATTATTTATTATTATATTTATTACTATTAGCACAGTTTTGTTATTGTATTAAGATTGATACAGAGAGTTCCAAAAATCTTCCTGCAGTCTTCAAGCTTAAGACTGAACAAAGAGCATTTGAGACACTCTCAATACACTTTTATTTTACTTTATTTTTTTAACCTTGACCTTCCATGAATCAATTGGTTCCAAGGTACAAGAGCAGTAAGGGCTAGGCTATGGGGGTTAAGTGACTTGCCCAGGGTCATATATCAAGGAAGTATCTGAGTTCAAATTTGAATCCAAGACCTCTCATCTCTTGGTCTGGCTCTCAATCCACTGAGCCACCCAGCTGCCCTACCTCAATATCCTCAAAAAAATGGATTAAGTCTCTTTAAGAGTCCTCTTTTTCAATTCTTCCTTGTATATCAGAATGTTTGCTTATTGATCAATCAATTGCTAATCATGTATAAAGCACTCACTATGTGCTATGTGATCAAAGTACAAAGACTGAAACCCATGAAACTCATAAGCAGTTTATTTTCTAATGGGAGAGGCAAGAAGTATATAAATGAGTGTATATGGTATAAGTATAAAGGGAATAAATACAAGGTAGTTCGGATTAGAGGGCACTAGTGGTGGTGGGGATGAGGTCAGGCTTCAGATAGAAGGTGGCACTTGAGCTACATCTTACAAGAAGAGAGGAGTTTGACTGTTGCACCTCCTACAGCTTCTAAACCAGGTTGGAGGAACTGGCAGGAAGGGGCAAATGAGAACCATTTGATCCAGCTGCCATGATGGCAGCTGCAGCAGGTGCTGTGGAGCACTTGCAGCTTGGCTAGGCATCAAGGACCCCCAAGATCATCTCCAGCCATCACCTGCTGTCCTGAATTTTGTCTTGCCACCGGACTCAGATGACTCTGGAAGAGAGAGTGAGGCCAAAGACTTTGTGTAGCTCTGCCTCACTTTCAGCCAATTTACACACTAGTGATGCCATTTGGGTCTTCTTCAAGTACAAAGGACAATAACCAACCAAAAGAAGAGATCTCCTTTATGCAACTCAGGTTAGGAGGGAATGGATTCCAGTCTTTCGTGATGGCTGGTGCAAATGCATGAAGCTAAGAGATGAGTGAGAAGCACAGACAAGGCCAGTTTGGCTGAATTCTGGAGTACAGGAGTGGCAGGGATGTCCTCAGACTGAAAGGATAGTTTGGAGCCAGGATGTACAGGGCTTTAAAAGCTAAAAAGAAGAGTTTATATTTACATTTATATATATATATATATATATATATGTATATGCATGTAAATATGTAGAGAGACAGAGAGAGGAGAGAAGCAGAGAAACAGAGAGAGAGGAAGAGAGGGGAAGGGAGGGAGAAAGAGAGAGAGAGAGAGAGAGAGAGAGAGAGAGAGAGAGAGAGAGAGAGAGAGAGAGAGAGAGAGAGAGAGAGAGAGAGAGAGAGAGAGAGAAACACACACACACACAGGTAGGGAAAGTGAATGAGCAGGTTAGCTCCTAAGGAGAATTATGGTGACAGCAATATTTAGGACAGACTAGAGTAGCCAAAAACTTGAGACAGGGAGACCAGTTAGGAGGTTGTTACCTAGATGAGAGGCAATAAGGATCTGAATGAAGGAGGTGGGAGCTGAGTGAATTCAGAGCAGGACATGGGACATATTGGAGAGATAGAAACAGTAAGATTTGGCAACTGGTTGTCTATGGGGTGAGGGATTGATATGGGATGAGGGAGATGGAGGAATCAAGGATACTGCTGAGGAACCAAATCTAGGGTCTTGGAAGAATGGTCATATCTTTAGCAGAAATAGGGAATTCTGGAAGAGGGGATGAATTGAGTGAAAAATGGACCTGTTTTTAGACATGTCAAGTTTGAGGTATCTCTAGGTCACCTAGTTTAAAAAATGTACAATAGGCAATTATTAATTCAGGACTGAAGTGCAGGCTGAAGATCAAATTTCTCTTGTTGCTTCCTCTACTTTGTGATGCATAACTTTATTATTAAGGCAAGTCAGAAAGTTATTAGCTGCTCCATTTTTAATGGAGAGACAGTGATAGAAAGATAGATACAGAGGAAGGAGGGGAAGAGGAGTGGGAGAGAAAGAGAGAGAAAGGAAGGGAGAAAGAGGGAGAAAGGAAAGAAGGAAGGAAGGAAGGAAGGAAGGAAGGAAGGAAGGAAGGAAGGAAGGAAGGAAGGAAGGAAGGAAGGAAGGAAGGAAGGAAGGAAGGAAGGAGGGAGGGAGGGAGGGAGGGAGGGAAGGAAGGAAGGAAGGAAGGAAGGAAGGAAGGAAGGAAGGAAGGAAGGAAGGAAGGAAGGAAGGAAGGAAGGAGGGAAGGAAGGAGGGAAGGAAGGAGGGAAGGAAGGAAGGAGGGAAGGAAGGAAGGAAGGAAGGAAGGAAGGAAGGAAGGAAAGAAAGGAAGGAAAGAAAGGAGAGGGAGAAAGAAATTAAGCTACATCAAATGTCTGAATAGTTCAAGATCCCCATCACTACTATCATATCTCTGTACCAGACATTCAATGTTTCCCGAACTCCTCATTCATTTCTGTCTAGGTGATCTATAAGTATACTCAAAATAGTTGCTCCTTCCATTGACCTTCACCCAGATGCTCTTTGCCATGCTCCCCTTGTCCAGTTACTGAATTTATCCACATGAGTGTATTTTCTTAGTAATGCTATCCCCCTTCCTTTTACCTATCCTATTTCTTTTCAATAATGTATACTCATCCATAGTTCTATCCTATCCATGGTATTAATTCCCCTATTTCTCAGGAATACTTGCCAGTTCAAATTTTCTACCTCATGTTAAGACCTCTAGTCTAACAAATCAAAAATTGTCATGATTTCCCATTACATTAAATTCATAATAAAAAAGAAAATCTATATACACATATGCATACACACATATATATTCATACTCTCTCACACATATAATAATAACTAACATTTATATAGCATTTTCTCTGTGCCAGCTGCTGTATCAAGAGCTTTAAAAATATTATCTCATTTGATCATCAGAACAGCCCTGGGAGGCAGGTGCTCTTATTATTCCCATTTTATAGTTGAGGAGAGTGAGGCAGACAAATGTTAAGTGACTTACCTGGGGTCACACAGCTAGTAAATGTTTGAAGAAGGATGAACTTGGGTCTTCCTGATGCCCAGTGCTTTATCTACTTTGCCACCTAGCTGTCTTATATACATTCATACATTTTGATATATCAGAATAAGACTCTACATGTTTAACAGTTATGTAAACATGCATATTTATACATTTGTATGTATGTGTATACATTGATGTACACAAAATTAATACAAGGTGATTAGAGGGAGCCACTAGCAGGTGAGGGGGGAATGGGAAAGCTCTCATGTAGCAAGCAGTTTTTGAGTCAAGCTTTGAAGAAGCAGATATCCTGAGGCAATTAGAGAGGACTAGCAAGCATTTCAAGAAGGAGGGCACAGCCTGAGCAAAGCTCAAGGATACAGGATGGCACTCTGCATGTGGGAAAGAGCAGTGACTGGTATTCTGTAATTCTCCTAGCCATAACAAGCAAAATGACTAAGGAAATAAAGGTTTGATCTGAGCAGACAGATTTATTAAGCAATGCATGCCAATTGCCTAACAAGTCAGGATTGAGCTCCCTCCTTAGTTTAGGATTGGACCCCTAATACAGTGAGAGACAGCTTTTTATACATTTTCTGGGCTGGTGTTCCTAAGGTTGGCCCTGATCCTTCAGATCTGCCATGGCTAGAAAGTCATTTGGATTCAGAGCTAGGGAACCTAGATTTGAATCCCAGTTCTGAGACTTCTTAACTATGTGGCCCTGGGTAAGTCACTTAAATTCTCTGACCCTCATCTTTAAAATGGAAGCAATGGTACTTCCCTATCTAACTCATGGACTTATGAGAAAATCACTTGCTAAATTCTTTCACTCCTCTCTAGGTTCCACTTCTTACTCTCTAGACTTCTATCTCTTCCTACCCTGGCTTCCTCATCCTGGAAGATCATTCTGGCCCTGTGGTCCTTTCCTCTAATTTGTCAGTTCCTCCTAGAACCTCTATTTTTAAGAATGTTCCAGTCCAGTCACATCTATCTGCATCTTTCTTCTACTCTTGAATTTGCTCTGGACTCTCCATATTTCTTTTTTCCATCATATCTCTGGTAAATATCATTACTCTTCCTTCCTTCCTTCCTTCCTTCCTTCCTTCCTTCCTTCCTTCCTTCCTTCCTTCCTTCCTTCCTTCCTTCCTTCCTTCCTTCCTTTCTTCCTTCCTTCCTTCCTTCTTTCCTTCCTTCCTTCCTTCCTTCCTTCCTTCCTTCCTTCCTTCCTTCCTTCCTTCCTTCCTTCCTTCCTTCCTTCCTTCCTTCCTTCCTTCCTTCCTTCCTTCCTTCCTTCCTTCCTTCCTTCCTTCCTTCCTTCCTTCCTTCCTTCCTTCCTTCCTTCCTTCCTCCCTCCCTCATTAGACTGTAAACTCCTTGAGGACAGAACCTATCTTTTTTTTTTTTGCTTGCATTGATATTCCTGGCATTTAGCCTGGCACATAATAAATGCTTAATAAATGTTTGTTGATTGACTTACTTGAATGAAAGAAAAGATTTCCTAATAATCAGCAATATCTAAAAGTGTATTGGAGCTAGTGGGTTCCCTCACTTTCCCTGGAGGTCTTCAAGTGGAGGTTGAATAAGTCCCTGGCAGGGATGCTGTAGAGAGCATTTCTTCTCAGTATCAAGTTGGATTAGACGTGGCCCCTGAGTTCATGTCCAAACCTGAGATTCTGGGGCTCCCCTAAACTGAGTCTGTTTTCCCCTCTGTTAAATGAGGTAGGTAGACTCTAAGTTCCCTTTCCCACTCTCAAATTCTATGATTTTACAGTTCTGAGATTTCCCTTTCTCCTCATGTTTATCAGGGCTTTCATGAATGTTGATTGTTGACTGAGTTCAAGACCTGGGCCTTGTCCTTGGGCTATCTCCAGACTCATGAATACCTCCATGAGAGGGCAGTCAAGGGAAGGAAGGAAGGAAGAGTTTATGGTGCTAGTCTAGGCATTTGGCAATATATTGAGTGTGGAATGGATTATTAACTCTTGGTTCTTTCTAGGACATTTGCACACCAAGGAGATGGATTTTTTTTCTTCATGACAACAAAGGGCAGATGTAGGAACAATGGCAAGAAATTGCAGAGTTAGATTTCAACTCCATATTGGGAAAAACTGCCTAGAATAAAAACTGTCCAAAAGTAGAACGAGAGGTAGTAAGTTCTCCATCCCCAGAGGTCTTCAAGTGGAACTCAATCACTTGGCAGGGATCATATAGAAAAGAATCCTATATAAAGTATGCAAAATGACCATTGAGACACTTTCTAGTTCCAATAATCTGCAAGACCTATTAGGAAGCATTTGTAGTTAGTCCAGACAAAAGATGATAGTTGAGGAGTTAATGATGACTTTCTTTTTTCTGACCTTAAAATCAGGGCTCCTTAGACTATAGGGGTAGCACTAGGCATGCAGACTAAAAGGAAGAGTCCCTTGCCTCCTAAGAGACAAATACCACATATTCCCCTGTCTGGTTATCAACTTCATCATCTCCTTCTCTTTGAGGTCTATTCCAGCCACTAGTTGAGGCTTTTGGTGGTTGGACCACATCTAAGAATTCCTGATAGGAAGGAGATGGAAAATACAATTAGTTTGTATCTTTCTTGGATGTCCTAGGGGCCTGGGAGGCCCTAGGATCAGAGAAGAAAATCTACCTGTCTGGTTGGCTCCTTTGAGGGGGCAGCCAATGGGCAATGCCCATTTATATAATCCTTTTGATCTCAGACTTACAAAGAGTATTTCCCAATCAAGGAATGTCTTTCCTTCAAGGAGTATAGGTGTGATCAGCAGACTTTATTTTATTACCCAGTGGCTATTAATCTTCACCTTCACTGAGATTCTGGTTACATCAGAAATAATCACCCATATAAAATATATTTTATATATGTGTGTATAGATTTTCTATTTCTATCATGTTCCAGAGTTTTGCAAAGTGTTTTCCTTATAGTTACCTTGTAAAGAAAATGTTGAGCATATTGTTGTACCCATTTTTCAGAAGAGAAAACCAAGGCTCAAAAAAGTGGATGTCAAATATGTCAATGGAAGGGGGACAGTTTGGGAATTAAAGAGCCTGAGCTCAAATCCTGGGACCATTCCTTATTTTCTGTGTGTCCTCGAGCAAATCCCTTAACCTCCTTTGGCCTCAGTTTCCTCAGTTGTGAAGATGAAGAGATTAGGTCAAATGGTCTCTGAGGTCCCTTCCAGTGCTCCATCTATGATGCAAAACAACTTGTGTCAAAGGTGGATCTAGAACCCAGCTCACCTGACTCCAAGCCCAGTTCAGTAATACCTCACCACCAACCTTCATCTGAAATCTCCCATCAAAATTTAACTTGATACGCATTTTACTAAAACCCAATATGGACCAGGCAGTGGATCAGAGAACCGTGGGAGTAAAGATCTGGGGCTGGAAGGGACCATGAAATCTGAGGCCATGAAATCCACCATCATCATTTCACAGTTCAGGAAACTGAAGTCTGGGAAGTTTAAATGACTTTCCCAAGGTCACAGGAATGGCAGGCATTAAAGGTAGAAATTGAAGCTAGGTTTTCTGGATAGAATCAATCAATCAATCAATGTTTATTAAGCATCTACTCTGTGCTAGACACCGTGCTAAGTCCTGGGAATACACAAGGAAGCAAAAGGCAGTCTCTACCTTCAGTCTAAGGGGAGAACAAACAATATATAAACATATAAATATGTGTGTGTACATATACACACACATATATAATATACACACAGGATAAACAGGAAATAATTAACAGAGGGAAGGCATTAGAATTAAGAAGGGTTGGGAAAGGCCTCCTGGATCTTAAAGGAAGATGATGGATGATGAGATAAGGAGGGAGAATGTTCCAGACAAGGTAGACAACCTGTAGGAAGAGATAGAATGTCTTGTTTGTAGAACAGCTTATATAAAACTCAATGATATTTTTTAAATCCTTGCTCTCAAAGATTGCTGGAGCCAGGCAGGCAGAGACCACAAACATACAAGAAATAATATTCAAAATAATTATGAAGCAACTTCAGAGGGCATCCAACAACTGGGGAAGTCTGGAATGTTGCCTTGTTTAGTGATAAGACCTGGACTGGCTTTTGCAGGGAATTGGAGGCTCCAAGAGTCAGACATGAGGAGGGAAGGAATTCCAGGCAGAAGGGCCAGCAGATTATGAGTAGGCAAGGAGAAGGGAGATGGGCTGTCATGCATGGCAGTCAGGTAGATGGCAAGACATCAGGGTCCCCCCATCCCTAGAACAACAATGAATAATTATAGTAATAGCTAACATTTATATAGCATGTTACAGCTTGTATTGATCTTAGCCAAAAGGTTGAGAAGTGATACGTTAAGGCTTGCAAAATCTTGACATATGTTATCTTGTTTGACTTTTGGGGCGAGATATCAGCTCATCTCAAAACTTGCATTCTATGAAAGTAGAAACTAAGGACTGGGGATGGAAAGATAAAATATAAGAGCTAAAAGGGGCCTAAGAATATCTATTTTAGTATCATCATCTTGGGCTCAATTTCTTTGCTGTTGCTTTTGCTCCCTAAATGGTTTTGGATTAGTCCTTTTCCTTCCCCAGTCCTTACTTTGACCACAGAGACAACTGTGATAGAGAGGGAGTAGTCTGCTCCCCAGAGAATTCAGCCTCTGTCCCCATTGGTTCTGAAGAGAAGGTGAGCCCTGGGGTAGTGGTACTATAAAGTAAACTGACTGAATGAGCAACAGGCCAGTTTTCTGCAGAGCCATCATGAAAAGGAGGAAGCATATATTAGCACCCTGAAGCAAAGCCCCATTTGCCCTGAACTAGTTATATCTCTGAAAGGATTTCCAAAGAATCACAGCTATTCCCTGATGAATGTGGGTCTCAGAGAGTCAAGTGGCAGGGCTCCAACAGGAGCTGAGTGAATAAAGAAGCAACAAAAGGGATTCTCTCTGGAGATGGTATGATTAGGTATCCCCCTGAGGTCCCTTCCAACTTCTTTTAGCCCCTCAACAAATATTTAGGCAGCACCTAAAATCTTCCTTGATACCATGTCACCTAAGGCACCCCCTTGAAATTATACTGTCATCCCAGTCCTTGGTCTTACACTGCCCAATGGTTTCCTAATGTGCACTGGGACTGGGGCAATAAGACTTTCTGACTGTTTTAGTTGATGAAAATACAGAAGGGACTAAGTCTACACAGGGGCTTCTACTCTCTTCCAGTCTGTAAAGCTAACCTGCACAAGTCTTATTTCCCAGGGCCAGGGCCTGGGTCTACTCCCCTTCTGCCTACTATCTGTCACATCAAAACAGAACATGGCTCATGACAGAGTAGGTGCTCAGTAAATGCCAATTGAGAGCTTGAAACTTGCAAGCCCTGTCCAATAAGAATGAGGGAAGCTGGTAGCTTCAGTTAGGATGCCAGGTATGTGATCCTGGTTTACAGAAGCCGAAACAAAACTGGTAAAACCCCTGTTTATTTATTTTCTAGCTTTCCTATCAGTGTAATAATTGTCTGTTTATTCAAAAATCCTCTGGGCCACCACCTATTCCCCAACCAAATACTGCAGGTGCAATGATGACCAGATTGGGACTGCAGACATCAGGGAAAATGAAGCTTGTGGTGCTCATGACCCCATTTTATGATGGCTGCCACTGAGATGCTCTTGTCTTTCCCAAAGTAGACTTTTGACTGAAAGCAATGGTGGATACAGGCTGGTGACTGGGCTTGAGGGCTCAGGCAGGGGCTGAAGAATATATTTTCTTATATTAAACCAACTAGTCCATCCTAGAACTAAAAAAAAAAAAACAACCAACCAACTAACCATGAGTGGGGCCACTTCATCAATGCCCCATAAATAATGACTTTACATCATTCCATGAGTGAGTGGGACTTCTTGGTCATCTCTCTGGATTCTCAGATGTTGAGTTTTAGGCAATGAGACTGGGAAAGGGAAGACTAGAGTATCTATGGTCCCCCCCCCCCCACCACCATATCCTTCATCTAACTCCTTTAGTAAGTAGCTGTCAGGAGTCATTCTTGAGGAGGAAGAGGATGAAGAATGGAGATTGGGAGGGAGGGATGGGGCCAGTTTTATCAGGCTGCCATTATTATAAGTCTTCTTCTGGATCCTTGGCTCAGCAACAACCTGAGAATATCTTCGGAGGCATCTCTTAGGTTCCCCACCTTATAAGCAACTAAGGCATGGATTCCTAACCTGGAGTCCACAAACTTTTTTTTAATGTTTATAACTGTATTTCACCATAATTGGTTTTCTTTGTAATCTTATGTATTATATCATCTACAATTAAAAACATTTCAGTCAATAGACTTTATTTTATTTTGTTTTTTTTTTTAACTCTTACCTTTCATCTTGGAATCAATACTGTGTATTGGTTCTAAGGCAGAAGAGTGGTAAGGGGTAGGAAATGGGGGTTAAGTGACTTGCCCAGGGTCACACAGCTGGGAAGTGTCTGAGGTCAGATTGGAACCCAGGACCTCCATTCTCTTGGCCTCGCTCTCAATCCACTGAGCTTCCCAGCTGCACCCTCAATACACTTTAATAGACTGCCAAAGGTGTCTGTGATACCATCCCCACCCCCCACCCCCTGCAATGATTAACTCTTTTACTCTGATTAACTCTGATTTAAAGCAATCCCAGGAGACACTAAAACCTAACTCCAGGCTCAGTATTCTTGAACAAAATGGAAATCATGGAAGGCATGACCAAATAGACATTGGCATGTTGGTGTCTACCCCTGTAGTATAATGTGAAAAAGTATTAAAAGATTTCACCTTTCTGCAGATTGTTTCCCTATAAGCCTGTGGCACAGTGGGTAGAGGCCAAGCCTGAAGTCAGGAAGACATCTTTCTGAGTCTAAATCTGGCCTCAGACACTTAGTAGCTGTGTGAACCTGGGCAAGTCACTTAACCCTGTTTGTCTCAGTTTCCTCATCTGAGCAGTGAGCTGGAGAAGGAAAAGACGGAACCACTCTGGTATCTTTGCCAAGAAAACCCCAACTAGAATCTTGAAGAGGTGAACATGACTGAAATAAATAAAAAACAATGATATGAAAATGGCTCACCTTATTGGCAGGTAAGGGATGTAGTGGACAGAGCACTGGGCCTAGAGAAAAAAAAGATCTAAGTTTAAATGAACCCTCAGGCAATTAATACCTGTGTGTCCTTGGACAAGTCTGTTAACCTCTAATTGCCTTAATTCCTCCTCTGTAAAATGAGCTGGAGAAGAAAATGGCAAACAACTCCAGTATCTTTGCCAAGAAAATCCCACAGACTTTGTCCATGGGGTCACATAGAGTCAGACACAATTTAATTACTAATTAACAAACAAGCCTGAGGTGTCCACCATTGGAATTGTGGCTTAATATCCAATGCAATAATGTAGTTTAACCAACACTTGTGAAGATGACTGACACATTCAAGGCTCTCATGGATGGTGATTTACAGGAGGGGTAAGAGCGAGAGTAGGGGTAGGGGAAGACGAAGTGCCAATTAGTAAAAAAAAAAAAAGAGAGATCTACAACTAACTACAAACTTTAAAATACTTAAGCCCAACGGAGAGGCAAACCTTAAAGTTTCAGTGATGAAAGGGAACGCTTCTAACTTGGGAAAGAGATGGAGAGAAGTTCCCTGGAAGATATGGTCCCTGTAGAATATGAATTCCTTGAGGGCAGATATTGTCTTATATTGGTTTTTTAATTCCCAGCACTTACCACAATGTCTCACAGTAGAGAGAGCTTAATGAATATTTTGAACTGGAGAGACAGACAGACAGACAGATAGAGACAAAGAGAGACAGACAGAGAGACAAATAGACAGAGAGACAGAGAGAGAGAGAGAGACAGAGACAGAGAGAGACAGAGCACTAAGAACAGATAGGCTCAAGAAAAGCTTCAAAGAGGAGATATAATCTGAGTCTTGAAGGGAAATGGAAAAAAAAACTAAACGGAAGAAAAACTATATTTTGCATGAAGAATGATTTCTGCAATTGCAAGGAGGTAGGAAATGGATTATCTCATTCAGGAAACAGTAACTAGTCTTGTTTGAGTGAAACACAGAATGCCTGAAAGGGATAAATGTAAAACAAGGTTGGGAAAACAGATGGGAACCAGACCATGAAGAACCATAAATGCCAGACTGTGGAGTCCATAGGTTGTCCTAGAAGCAGTGGATTTTGAGCAAGGAGAGTGATATGGCCAGACATCAAGTTTATGAAGATTATTTTGGCAACTATTTTGAGGACAGATAGAAATGAGAAGGAAATAGAAGCAATAATATTCATTTGGAAGCCCTTAGAATGATTTAGAAAAGTGGTGGTGAGAACCTAAATCAGAGTTTGGGTCATGTGAGTGATAAAAAAGGAATGGTATGAGACATGGAGGTAGAATCCATTGAAGGTACATGGAATTTGGGCATTTCCACATCATAAGGGGGTGAAAAAGCTCCCCGCAAATGTGAGCTGATCTAGCCTCCCCCAACCCACCTACAGAGCCAGAGTCAGTGAGTGATCCAGGGGCACCTCTAGAGTGAGCAAGGGGCACCTCTAGGTCCTTGGGAGTTGACTAAGACTACCAAAGACCTACCCCTTAGAGCAGCTATACCTGAAACTCTGGTGGGCTGGGGAGTGCAGACTGTGGGTGCTCTTGGGAAGGTGGCACAGAGAAGGGCTGGGAACAGGGGAGGCTGTAGAGATTAGAGAGTTTGCCTCAGGCAAAATCCTTGCTCCTTAACTCCATACACAGAGAGCCTGCCCATCTCATTCAGATTTCTGACTAAAAAGGGAAGGAAAAACCTCCATAGTGATGGCAAATTGTGCACAGGAGCAACAAATGCCCTCCAAGAAAAAAAAAAAGGCATTGACCCTTGAAATTTTTTATGGAGGGAAAACCCAGGCTACAGAGGAAATACAGGAGGAAATTCAAACAAAGCCAAAACCTTCCAAAAAATGGAAATTGTCCACAAGTTCTGAGAGAATTTAAATTGGAGCTTATCAAAAAGAAATTGTAGGGAAGGAAAGGATAACAGGTGAAGATGCACAGGGATTTTGAGTTATGGATTATAGAGGTGAAAATGACCTCCATTTTTTCAGCAAAGTAGGAGGTGAGATCATCTGATGGTTATGGGAAACAGAGCTTTAAACATCTTATTTTTGTTTTCCTCCTTCAGCACATTTTGCAAATGGATTTGCAAACCTTTTGGCTGCCATTACTCTCAGCATGGCAAGAAGATCAAGCATTTACTGGCTGAAGCATTCTCTGGCCTTGTTCCACCTCCTCTAATGCTTTATATCAGTTAAACTTCCCTGAGAAATAATAATGATCAGAATCTTATCTGAACAGAATGATTTGAATTTAACTTCACTATTTTTTGCTTTCCACAAGAGACAACAGATTATTTCAATAGATTGATCTGGAGCTATTTTAACAGTAGGCAGTTATTCATTCTTCAATTTTGGTGTCGATTTTTGCCTTTACTGTAACCAGTTAATGATCTGATATAAAAACAAACACATCCAGCATCAACAAAATTCATCACACATAAACAAAAAACAGATAAACTCACAAGAGATCAGGAAGAGTCAGACATGACTGAATGAAAGACTAACCATGTCAATGAAACAATTCATTGGGTTAAAAGAAGAAAAGAAAAGAAAAAAAATCAATTCTCACTAGCTCCTATGCTTTTTGATTTTCTAAAGAAAGTTTGCAATGAAACATTCATGAAGTAATAGGTTTTTGGAGTGCTTTTAAAAAATAAAGTGATGAAGATGACATCCACACAAATAAATAAATGAACAGTTTTCAAAAGATGACATCCACCACTACTGACTCATATGCAGGATTTCTTGGCTTCATAAAATCTTCATAAGAATAGTTTCCACATATATCAATATTATCTCCAATAACTGTGATGTCAAAGATACCCTTGAGAGGGGGAAAATATGAGAAAGCAAAATATAGGCTTCCACAGATCATTTTCTGTAATGGACTGCATCTTCAGTCTTCCAAATGATCAATAGATGTGAAGAAAATGAGATCCATTGTATCTAACGTTTATTGATTCCCTCCCCACCAAAAAAAAAGACAAAAAAAGTAAGACAGAGCAAAATGCATGTTTGAATGTTGTCCCTGATATAGTCAACAAAAATATATAAGATTTTTGGGGCACATTCAACCTAGAGAAGTCATATTTCCCAATAGTACATTGATTATTATAATAACAAAAATGGGAAAATACGTTCATCAAAAGTGTTTACTAGCATCATGGAAAAAAACATTGTACTAAGACTGTTTTATCTAAAGTTGGCATCTTCCCCACCTTTGAGTATAGGCCCTTCATACCATCTCATGAACTCCCTCCTCTTCTCCCTCATTCTAATGCTGATGGGCATTGGGGATTTGGCTTGGGAGTGAGTGGAGTCATAAAGTGACTAGAGATGCAGATTCAGCAGAAGCCTGGATAAAAATTAATGCCACGTGATGTTGGCACTGTTCCTTACCAAGATTGGCTGCTAAGTTTTCTCTTTCAGCTCTGCAGTGGACTAACTGAAGCCAAAAGTGTTCAGAAGTTATCTCCAACTAGACAGCCAAGAACAGAGAAAGTTCAAGCCCTCAAGAATTCCATTCCATACTATTATATTACATTCATAAAATATTTTGCAAACCTTAGGCACTCTCTGTGTATATATTATATTTATATACATATATACTCTATGTGTATATTATATACATTTGCTAGCTCCTGTTGCCAAATAAATGGAAGGATGGAGAGTTGGTTTATATTTACTAATAGACTCTTAACTGTGATGAACTTTAACTAATTGCCAATAGATGTGGTTTTCCATATATTGAATGTCATGTGTTCTGCTTTGCCAGTAATATTCAAACTTCCCAAGAGTCCCTCTATCTTAGTTGAAAACTTTGCCTCAGGTTTTGCTGAAGAAATTAATGCCAGTTGCTGTGAGTTCTCCTCTCTTTTCCTCATCTTCTGTTACTCATGTCTTGCCACTTTCTCCTTCGTTGTTTCATGTGAAGAGGTGGCCTTACTCCTTACTAAGACCTATCCTATGCAAGAGATCCCATTCCATTCTGTTTCCTCTAATTGTTCATCCCTTCTGCCATCCCCACTCTATCACTTATCATTTTGAAGATAAGGGAACAATCTGTAGGCACCTTTCCTACTGGTTAAAAACATACCCATGGCTTCCCTATCTTTGATCCTTCCATCTCCATCATCATCCTTTATCTCTTCTGCAATTTGTAGCTCAACTCCTTGAAAAAGCCATTTATACTAGGTGCTTCCTTTCTCTCCTTTCACCAACTTCTTAATTTTATACAACCTGGCTTCTGACCCCAACATTCCATCAAACTCATTCTCTTCAAAGTTATCGACAATCTCTTAGTTGCCAGATCCAATGGCGTTTTCTCAATCCTTATATTTCTTGACCTCTATTTAGGCTTTAATACTATCGATTACCCTCTTCCTTAATACTCTCTTCTCTCTAAGTTTTCAGAACACTCCTGTCTCACACAGTGATGCTATATAAATGTTTATTCCTTTCCTTTCCTTTTCCTCCCCTTCTAAGTCTCCTTTGCTGGATTCTCTTTGAATAATTAAAGGTGTCCTACAGGGTTCTGTCCTGGATTTTCTTCTCTTCTCCCTCTATGCTATTTCACTAGGTGATCTCATCAGCTCCCACAGATTTAATTACCATCTCTATGATGATTGAAGATTTTCGTCTTGCCCTAACCTCTTTGCTGACCTCCAGTCTCACATAACCAATTGACTTTCAGACATCCAAATGGATGTCTAGGAGACATCTTCAAAGGGTCCAAAACAATTCATTATCTATCCTCTGAAACTCTTCCCCTCTCCTAACTTCCCTATTACTATTGAGCACAACACCTTTCTCCCCATCCCTCACATTCACAGCCTAAGAATCATCCTGGATTTCTCACTCTCTTTCATTCTCCAATGCTAAGACCAAGATATTGATTTTACCTTCACAATATCTCCTGAATAAACATTCTTTTTTTCTGACATTGCCTTAATCACTTCATACCCAGACTAGAACAGCCTTTTGGTGGGTCTGCCTGCCAATCACTCTCCACTCAAATCTATTCTCTGTTCTATTCTCCATTCTGCCACTAAAATTATTCTCCTAAAATGCAAACCTGATCATTTCACTTCTAAACTCAATAAACTCCAGTGACTTCTTGTCACCTCTAATATCAAGTACAAACTACTTGGTTTGGCATTCAAAGCCTTTTATAACCTAGACCTCTCCTACTTTACTAGGCTTCTTACACCTTACTTCCTACTATGTGCTCTTCAATATGGTGACTCTGGCCTCCTGAGTGAGTCTCCATTTCTTGGCTCCGGGCATTTTCTCTGACTATTTTCCATGCTCCTTCCTTGACTTTACCTGTAGCCTTCTCTGACTTCCTTTAAGCTGCTGCTATTGAATTGTTTCAGTTGGGTTCATCTCTTCATGACACCATTCAAGGGTTTCTTGGCAAGAATGCTAGAGTAGTTTGCCATTTCCTTCTCCAGCTCATTTTACAGATGAGGAAATGGAGGCAAACAGAGTCAAGTGACTTACTCAGAGGCAAACAGCTAGTGTCTGAGGCCATATTTTTTTTATTCCAATAACAAATGTACACATAAGTTTTTCATGGTTACATGATTCACGTTGTCCCCCTTCCTTCTTCCTTCCCTTCTCCAGGAATTGACAAGTAATTCCCCTGGGTAATACATGTATTATCATTCAAATCCTACTTCCATATTATTCATTTTTGTAATATTCTTTTAAAACCCAAACATCAAATAAGGTAGCCAAATAAACAAGTGATAAATCATATGCTTTCATCTGCATTTCTTCTCCCACAGTTCTTTCTCTAGAGGTGGATAGCATTCTTTCTCATAAGTCCCTTAGAATTCTCTGAGGCCAGATTTTAATTCAGGAAGAGCCTTCTTGACTTTAGACCCAGGGCTGTATCCACTGTAGTGCATAGCTAGCTGACTTCATTAAGCCCCAAATAAAATCCTTTCTTCTATGGGGAGCCTTTCCCAATCCCTTTTAATTCTAATTCTAATTTTAATTCTAGTAACTTCCCATTCTTCAGTATGTCCTATTTATTTCTTTCATACATAGCTTCTTTGTACATTTTTGTGAAATGAAGGCTTGGCACTAAAGACCTCTTCAATGTTAAGGTTCTAGGATTCTGTAACTCCATGGCATGGAAGGGTATAGAAGCAATTCTTGTTTTGGACAGAAGATTAAACTAGGCCATCCCTGAGCTCTTGTACTATTTTAAGGCAATCATTCTACAGTTTTGTGATTCAGAGTCATCTTTAGCTCCAGAAGGGACTTTAGAGATCATCTTGTCCTACCCTTTCATTTGACAAATTCTGAAACTAAGACCCAAAGGAATTAAGTGACCCCTTCTAGCTTGCACTTTGGGTCACACAGTGAGTTTGTGAGAAGGCTAAGATATTGACACAGGTCCTCTAACTCTGTCGTATCATGGTGGTGAATTACTCAGACTCTTAATGATCACCCATTTGGGGGACAGCTTCCTGCAAAGGAGTAGGACTTATGAAAGAAGGAACGATGGCACCAGCAATCAGAGAGTTTACAACAAGACAGGTGAGTAGCGTAAACAAAGGATTATAACACCTGTCCAAGGGGACAGGGCCCAGGAGAGCTGCCTTTATTTTCCCTGTTGCTACTGGGTTATTGTGACAAGCTAGTTCTTCCCTTGTGGCCCATAACTAACATTCCAAGCAAAGCTACAATCATCCGGACCAACATTTAAGGTCCCAGTGAACAGGAAGTTGAAACCTTGAGTTAGTCATACAAGTTGGCTTGTGAACCAAAACAGAGCTGACTCCAGAGCAACCCATGCCAACCAAACAAGGCCAGGCCTAGACCAGTTCCTGGTGACCCCACTCACCTCAAAGAGCATGCCAACTCCCCCAGGGGTGGCTGGGACTTCCTGCAGGCATAGTGCATTGATACAGGACAAAACATAATAATAATCACATTCCTTTACAGCCTCATTTGTCTCAGACAAATACATAAGACAAATAACAAAGGCATATCTTTATATGTTTATATGTATCTCTGTAAATTTGGATTGGACTTAAAATTTACAAAACATTTCCCAAATATCTAAAAGGGAGATAATATAGGCATAAAACAAGTATGTAGTCATATGTAAAGATATCCCAATGAACCTATACATATGTGTATATTACACATATATATGTACATATATATAGCTGTGCATATGTATGTTAAATAAAATTTTAAACTGCATTTTGGACAGCTTGGATTTGCGTGTGTGTTTATATAGATAGCCCATACACACATATGTATGTTTGTGTGTGTACAGTCTGTATATATGTATGTGCTTATATATATACAGGCTATATATACATATGTGTATGTGGAGGGGGGGAGAGAGAGAGAGAGAGAGACAGAGAGAGTCAGAGAGAGAGAGAGAGAGAAATAGAGAGAGAGAGAGAGACAGAGAGAGAGAGAGAGAGAGAGAGAGAGAGGAAGGAAGGAAAGGAGGGAGAAAGAGAAGAGACTGAAACAGAGAGAGAGGCAAAGAGACAGAGGTAGAGAACTAACCTATGATTTCACTGGAAGAAGGAAGAACTAAAAAAACCTCATTTGTCAGTATAAATCAGCACCTTCTCTATAGTTTCTACTCTTAAAAGAGTTACCTGGAAGAGCTCAGAAGTTGGTTAACATAGCTTTGATGGAGCAGAAGCATTTCTTTTTTATTCAAAGATATTTTATTTTACTAATTACATGTAATAACAATTTTCAACATGTTTTCTCAAAATTATTAAATCCAAAGTGTGTCATTCCCTCTCTTTCCTCCCTGCTCTCGGTGATGACAAGCACTGTGATCTGAGTTATCCATATGTTATCACACAAAATATACTTCCATATGTCATTGTTGTAAGAGAATATCCATAAAACCAAACCTCCAAAGTAAAACCATAAATAAAAATGTGGAAGATAGTATGCTTCTGCATCTGACTCCAATAGATCTTCCTCTGGAGGAGGATAGCATTCTTTGTCACAAGCCCCTCAGAATTATCCTGGATCATTGTATTGCCGAGAGTAGCTAAGTCTTTCATAGTTGATCATTCTACAATATTACTGTAACTGGATCCAATATTCTGGTTCAAGCAGAAGCATTTCTCGAACCCAAATCTTCATCTGTCTGAGGTCAGCTGCCTCTGGAATATAATTGTATTCCCCCTACTCTATAAATGAAATTGCTCTGTCTGTTACTAATGATCAATCATTTAATTGCCGAATCTCCTGTTCTTTCCTCAATTTCTTCCTTTTTGATCTCTCTGTATTATTTGACACTGTTGACTACCCTGGATTCTTTCCTCACTATATTTTAGAGCTTTACTCTCTTTGAATATTCCCCATATCTACCTAATCATTCCACAGTTTCCTTTGCTATAGCATCCTTCAGATCACACATGTTATATCTGTGCTCCAAGGCTCTGTCCTAGGCTTTCCACACTCTCTCTCGATGACCCCATCAACTCCTATGGATTTAATAACCATCTCTCTAGAGCTAATTCCCAAATCTACACACCCAGGCCTGATTTATCTCCTGAGCTCTAGGTCATCAATTGCCTACTAGATATTTCAAGCTGAATGTTTGACAGGGATCTGGAACCCAACACATCTCAAAATGAACTCATTTCCTCTTCCCCCAGCCCACCCTTCTTCTGAACTTCTCCTATTACCATCAAGAGTGCCACCATTTAAATGATGGTGATGGAATGCTATTATGCTGTAAGAAATGATGAACAGGATGATTTTATTTTTTCCCCATTTGAAAAATTTTATTTGATTAATTATTTTAGAATATTTTTCCATGGTTACAAGATACATGTTCTTTCCCTCCCCTCCCACACTCCCTCCCATAGCCAACATGCAATTCCACTGGGTTTTATATGTGTCATTGATCAAGACCCATTTCCATATTATTGATATTTGCACTAGGGTGATTGTTTAGAGCAGCGGTTCTCAACCTGTGGGTCGCGATCCCGGCGGGGGTCAAACAACCAAATCACAGGGGTCGCCTAAAGCCATCGGAAAATACATATTTCCGATGGCTTTAGCCGCTGAGAAATCGCTACTTTACAGCAAGATCTCAGAAAGAACAGGGACCCTGCTGCCCACACATTGTACTAATATTAGTTACCTATCAGCAGCCCTCCCCCTATGGGGGGAAATGGATTTACCCTGTTGCCTGGAGACCGGACTCAAACAGAGACCCAGAGAGAGCACCCTGGCGCTGGCCCTGAGGGGTTAAGAATGAGTCCTGGAGTGGATAACGGAGCTGAGTAACCCCAGAAAGGTGAAGCCTCAGCTCGAGCTGGAGGGGGACAACAGGAAGAAGAAGGCAGCATCTGCGGACCACCTCCCCAGGCAGGACTTACCTCCCGCCCCAGTGCTGAGGCTGCCTCCTTCTGGATTAATATTTCTCAACATATAATTAAATATTGTTTTTGTGATTAATCACTATGTTTAAATTATGTTTGATTTGTAGCAATGAGAATACATAATGCATATCAGGTATTTACATTCTGAATCATAACTGTAGCAAAATTACAGTTTTGAAGTAGCCACCAAAATAATTTTTTGGTTTGGGGTCACCACAACATGAGGAACTGTATTGCGGGGTCACGGCATTAGAAAGGTTGAGAACCACTGGTTTAGAGTCTATGTTCCCCGATCATATCCCCATCAACACATGTGATCAAGCAGTTGTTTTTCTTCTGTGTTTCTATTCCCATAGTTCTTCCTCTGAATGTGGATAGCATTCTTTCTCATAAGTCCCTCAGAATTGTCCTGTATCACTGCATTGCTGCTAGTAGAGAAGTCCATTACATTTGTTTGTACCACAGTGTATCAGTCTCTGTGTACAATGTTCTCCTGGTTCTGTTCCTTTCACTCTGCATCAGTTCCTAGAGGTCGTTCCAGTTTACATGGAATTCCTCCACTTTATTATTCCTTTTAGCACAATAGTATTCCATCACCAACATATACCATAATTTGTTCAGCCATTCCCCAATTGAAAGGCATCTTCTCATTTTCCAATTTTTTACCACCACAAAGAGCACAGCTATGAATATTCTTGTACAGATCTTTTTCCTTATTATCTCTTTGGGGTATAAACCCAGCTGTGCTATGGCTGGATCAAAGGGCAGGCAGTCTTTTAGCGCCCTTTTGGCATATGAACAGGATGATTTTAGAAAAAGCTGGAAAGACCTATATGAACTGATGCAGAGTGAGATAAGCAGAACCAGGAGAACATTGTACATAGTAACAGCAATATTGTACAATGATCAAATATGAAAGACTTACAATGATCCAGGACAATTCTGAGGGATTTATGATAAAGAAGTCTATTCAACTCCAAAGAACTGTTGGAGCCAGAATATAGATAAAAGCATACTATTTTTTTCACATTGGTTTATTTTTAAGTGTTTTGATTTTATATGAGTATTTGCTTACAACAATAACAACATGGAAATACATTTTGCATGATCATACATGTATAACCCAGATCAAATTGCTTATCATCTGAGAATGGGGAGGGAGGGAGACAATTCAGATCTTAGAACTTCAGAAATTTATGTGGAAAATTATTATATGTAATTGGTAAAATAAAAAAAAATAAAAGAGTACTACAATTGTAGGAAGCTAGGTGGCTCAGTAGATTGAGAGTCATGCCCAGAGATGGGAGGTCCTGGGTTCAAATCTAAATTCAATCCTTCCTAGCTGTGTGACCCTGGGCAAGTCACTTGACCCCCATTGCCTAGCCCTTTCCACTATTTTCCTTTGGAACAATGCACAGCAATGATTCTGGGACAAAAGGTAAACATTTTTTTAAAAGTATCACCATCCTGAAATCACCTAAGTTTACAACCATATTCATCTTTGCCTCCTCATTTTCCCTCAATCCGATCAGTTACCCAAACTTGTGTTGTTGCATATTGTGCCCCTTTATCCTCTCCATGGTCTGGCCAACCTGGCCTTCTTTCTGGTCCCCAGAAATAACAATCCATCTCGCATCCCTGAATCTTTACATTGGCTGTGCCCCTGCCAGGAATGCACTCTTCACTACCCTCCATCTCAAAGCCAAACAATGTCCACTATATAATCACCATTGACCCTGCTCAGCAGAGGTGAAGACCTATGGATGAGGGACACTGCATATACTGTCTGGCTCAAACAATGTATTGGTTAGTTATGCCAAAATGCCTTTTTTCTTCTTTGTTGTTACAAGTAGATTTTAGGGATAGGAAGGGTCAGATTTGGATGTGATAGATGATGTAAAAAAAAGAAGATGGTTCTTAAAATGTAAAAATTTTATTTTAAATAAACATTTATTAAATGCATGAAAGACATTGTGCAAGGAATACCAAGACAAATAAAACAGCACTTTCTCTCTTCAAGGAACTTAAAAGAAAGGACAATGTGCTATATTAGAGTGAGTGCCAGACTGAGTCAGGCAAGCCTGGCTTTGAATCATGCCTCAATATGCCTTCTATCTGGGTGACCTTAGACAAGTCACTTAACTTCTCAAGAAAATGAATTTGGCTACTTTAGCTAAAGAGTTAGATTCAATGATCTTAAAGGTCCATTCCTGATAAAAACTTATGGTACCCATAATCTTTTTTTTTTTTAAACTTGCCTTCTCTCTTGGAATCAGTAATGAGTATTGGATTCAAGGCAGAAGAGTGGTAAGGGATAGGCAATTGAGATTAAGTAATTTGCCCAGGGACACATACACATACACATAGGAAGTGTCTAAGTTCAGATTTGAACCCAGGTCCAAGTTAACAAATTGCTGATATGAATTGGTAAAGGAAGTTTCTACATTGGGAGGTCCTCCAAACCAATAATACCACAGTACTGAACAAATAATGAAAGAAGGAAGGAAGGAAGGAAGGAAGGAAGGAAGGAAGGAAGGAAGGAAGGAAGGAAGGAAGAAAGGAAGAAAGGAAGAAAGGAAGAAAGGAAGAAAGGAAGAAAGGAAGAAAGGAAGAAAGGAAGAAAGGAAGAAAGGAAGAAAGGAAGAAAGAAAGAAAGAAAGAAAGAAAGAAAGAAAGAAAGAAAGAAAGAAAGAAAGAAAGAAAGAAAGAAAGAAAGGAAGGAAGGAAGGAAGGAAGGAAGGAAGGAAGGAAGAGAGGGAGGAAGAAAGGAAGGAAAGAAGGAAGGAAGGAAGGAAGGAAGGAGTGGAGGGAGGGAGGAAACTGCTTCCCTCTACAAACTTAAAAAACAAACAAACCAACAAATAGCCCCAATGAACTCAAATCAGTGTTAGAACCATTTGAATTAAACTTGTCACACTTTCAGCTTTAATATGGCCTCAAAAACTCTAGTTGTGTGACCTGGGCAAGTCACTTAACTCTCTTTGCCTCAGTTTCCTCATCTGTAAAATGAGCTGGAGAAGAAAATAACTAACCACTTCAGTATCTCTGCCAAGAAAACCTCATATGGGGTCATGAAGAAACTGACACAACTGAAATTCTGATTCCTATGGGCTCCCACATCCTGTATTCTAAGGCTGCTTTTAGTTCGAACATGCTGTGTTCTGAATTCCCTTCTAGTTTTCTCACCTTATACCTCTGTGATGCCAGTATCTCCGAATAAGTGAAACCAAAGAGAGGGTCACAAAGAACAAAGGATGCCAGCCCTGTTCCCAGGAGGTCTTTTTAAGCTTAGAGTATCTGGGATTGTTCCCTCTCCTTTGAGAAAGGGGACCACAGGTAGAATCCTAAGTGTGCCCTAAGGGAATCACACCCTATTACCTTCTGAAGGAGCCTCCCCAACCCCAGGGCCAGGGAGAAGCCAGGAGGTGAAAGAGATGAAGACTCAACTCTTGTGAAGACAAGAGTAGAGCTGGCAGTTGCCCAATAGTCATAGTAACACAAATAATGATGATGAAAATCATAAACAATGATACTTCATATCTGTAGAGTTCCCATATGGGTACATGCCTGTGGGGAAACAAGACCTATAGAAAATGAAACAGAAATCAATGGGGTCTTCTGTGTACTGGTTTGGGAGGTGGCCAAACCCAGGCTAGCCTTGCCCAGCCCTTCCTGATCTTCACTGTTGACCTTCTAAGAGTTCCAACTGTTTGATGATTCCGACTCCCAGGATTCCAGTCTTTTGAGATTTCTGTTGTTCTGAGGGATCTTTCCTCTGATTTGTTATTGTTGTTCAATCATTTCAGTCATGTCCAACTCTTTGTTTTGTGGGCTTTTTGGAAAAGATACTGGAGTGGTTCACCATTTTCTTCTCCAGTTCATTTTACAGATGAGGAAACTGAGGCAAACAGAGTTAAGTATTTTACCCATAGTTAACAAATACTATTTTTAATAGAGATTTGACTAATGAGAATGCAGTCTTTATGAGCCTGTGAAGAAGACTCTAGACTCTAGAGCATACACAAGTGTTCTAGGATTTATTCCTGTCCCTTTACAGAGTAGAGGAACTAGATACATGTATGAGATATTCCAAAAAGTCAAATTGACCCCTCTCTTCTTGGTTGAGTGAGAAGGATGGAATGTTGTAAGACTGAATAGGGAGAAGTCTCCGGTCTTTATCTCTCCACCTAATATATAACTCTATTATTGCTTCTATCTCTGTAGTGTCCATTCTTTCCTACTCCTAGGTGAAGGAGTACTGGGGACTAAGTGCTTGCAAAAGTCCAAAGAACAAATAATAAAAACAACTCACATTTTGATGGTTCTTCAAGGTTTGCAAAACACTTCTCCACTCCCATCAAACAGATTGACAACTGTTTTGCAACTTTCTTGAAGACATGGAGTTAAGGTTAAGAGAGTTGTACAGGGTCACACAGGCAGTCTGTGCTTGGTGGATGAGCCATTGGCACTAATTTAAAAGGAGCAATTAACAAAATTATAAAATAGGATGTAGATATAACAATTAAAAATGGAGAAAAAATAATTGTCCAGAATTTCAAGTGGCATAAAAGACATCAAAGGAGGCAGAAAATGTGGGGGAAAGAACCTTGGAATCAAAGGAGCTTCTCTTGATACTTATGTACATTTCTGAGACTCAGTTTCTTCATCTCTAAAAAGAGAGGATTGGATCAGATGACCTCTGAGGTTCCTTCCCAGACTCAGATCCATAATCTTATGATGCAGGTGACTAGGATGGTAGGAGGGCAGCCTAAATGCTTCAGTACTGGCCATAACATTGTAATAGAACCAGGGAAGAGCAACCAGGCTGAGGTGGAGAAACTGGAAACCTGGGCTCATATGATACATACTGACTATCTGGCAATGGGCACATTGCTAAACAATGCTCTCAGACTATGTAAGTTAATAAATTGCTGATCTGAATTGGTAAAGGGAGTTTCTACATTGGGAGGTCCTCCAAAACAATAATATCACAGGACTGGACAAAAAAATGAAAGAAGGAAGGAAGATGGGAGGGAGGGAAGAAAGGAAAGAATGGAGAGAGGAGGAAGCAAAGAAAGAATAAAGGAAAGGGGGGCAGCTGGGTAGCTCAGTGGATTGAGAGCCAGGCCTAGAGATGGGAGGTCCTAGGTTCAAATCTGGCCTCAGACACTTCCCAGCTGTGTGACCCTGGGCAAGTCACTTGACCCCCATTGCCTAGCCCTTACCACTCTTCTGCCTTGGAGCCAATACACAGTATTGACTCCAAGATGGAAGGTAAGGGTTTAAAAAAAAAGAATAAAGGAAAGGAGGGAGGAAACAAGGAAGGAAGAGAGGAAGGGAGGAAAGAATGACAGAAGGACAGAAAGAAGGGAGAGAGGAAGTGAGCAAGGGAGGAAAGGAGGAAGCCCAAATGCAGTCCAGATGTCATTAATAGTAGAAACAATAAGAAGAGTCTTCTTGGAGGATTTACCTTTTAAGCAGGACCTTAAAAAATGGAAAGGTCCCATAGCCTCTTGGCCACTGCCACTGAATTAAGTTTCATTAACTATTAAGGTCCAGGATCCTTTGACAAGGGCAAGGTCTAACTCCTCTACTTCCCTAATATATTACTGGCCCTCAGTGGATCCAAGATATTAATTATAATGTCTGGGATGATGGGGTATAATTGGGGCCTCATAAAAATGTGTTTCCGATGCCTCAATTAATTTAATAATGTATTATTATGTCTCCCCCCTTTCCCTGATGGTGAGATATTCCTGCTAGGTCACATTCTTTCCTCTTTCATTCCTTCTTTGCTTCCTCCCTCCCTCCCAACCAGAGGCAGTAGAAGGGAGCTTTATAGACCCTTCCTTTGCCTTCTCAGGCATGGGGACCTGACCCATGGCAAGAGAAACATATAGTCAGAGAACATTAGAACATAGATCATAGAATGCCAAAGCTGGAAGTGAACACAGACTAGACAGTTAGAATCCCAGGATCTCAGAAAGGACCTTAGGGGCCACCTAGCCCCACTCAAACAAGAATCCTCATTAAACACATCTAACAAGTGGACATTTCATCTTTGAGGGTGGAGGGCCCACTGTTACCAGTTAGTGCCTGCCTCCTTTTGATCACTCTAATTGTTAAGAAGTTTTTTCCTTATGTCAAGTCTAAATATTCTCTGCAAACATAGGAGGAAGCATAGGAGGAGGATCTAGGACTGAAGGGGAACTCAGAGGTCATCTGGTATAAACCCTTCATTTTCCATATAAGGAAACCGAGGACTTGAGAGATTGGGTGATTTGCCTCAGGTCACCTAGATAATATGCCAAAGGTGGCATTTGAACCCAGGTCATCTGTGATCAGATTCATCCTCCTTCCCTTGCATCACATTGTCCTTAGTTCTTCCCTGTGAGACCAAACAGAGTAAATCTCCCTTCAGCATGATAGCCCTTCAAGTATTTGAAAGCAATTATTCTGTTCCCTTCCCCTAGAAATCTTCTCTTCTCCAAGCTATGCATCCCATATGGCATCCTTTCTATATTCTGCCCCAGTCAGATCACATCTGGAAGACTGGATCCAACTCTAGAGGCCAAGTTTTAGGAAGAACTTTGGCACTGACAATGACCACTGACATTGGAGTGAGGAAAATGATTGATCTGAAGCTTAAGTCCTTCCACCATTCAGACTGCATTCTGCTAAACAGCTTGACCTCATCTTGCCTATAAATCTTCAACGAGGAACCCTAGAACGTTGGACAATTTCCTTTGAGAATGGAGCTGGAAGTAGAATAATAATAAAGAAGGGCCCTGGGAAACAGTTTAACTTAAAGTGTAATGCTGCCAGAAGATGGGACAGCCTTTCACCATCTCTGCTCCCCCAGCCTCTACCTGCTTATGACCTTGCTCCCTCCCTTTCTCAGAGCTCTTCTCCCCCACCCTGCCCCAAGATCTACAGAAGCAGGGACCAATAGAAGACTGTGAAGCATGGGGAAGGGGTTCTCCATACTGATCAGGGAGGAAATATGCCCCTAAGTTATCAGTGCTTGGAACAAAGCCCCAGCCACTCTACCTTAGTTATGGCTCTGCCTTCCAAAAATGTAACATAGAGAAATGAACTAGAAGGGATTTTAGAAATTATTTAGTACAGCTTCACTATAAATAAGAAGTTCTAGAGTTTTTCCTCATGGCGAAGGCATAGTCTTTTTTTGCTGGTTTGGTGATCTTCCTTGAACTTTGTTGCCATCCCCAATATCCAGTTCCAGATAGGCACCTTTCCTGCTACCCAGGCCCCTCAAAGAGACTTGTTCACAATAACAGAATCTCGTCTTGGGGCAATAGAAGCTCCATTCCTCTTAGCAGTATCACACACCTAAAGACTATGGCAGAACTCGGTCATTCTATTGAGGATGAATGGATACAGCTAAGTTGCAATAAGTGGGAATAACAAATCCCTCAAAGGAGTCCTATTATTAGA
The DNA here is from genome assembly GCF_027887165.1 of Monodelphis domestica. Taxonomy (NCBI): domain Eukaryota; kingdom Metazoa; phylum Chordata; class Mammalia; order Didelphimorphia; family Didelphidae; genus Monodelphis; species Monodelphis domestica. The sequence goes on from NC_077229.1 coordinate 106,998,912, forward strand.
CTTATTAATGATGCCTCTACTGTCATTGGGCTGGAACCAATGACCACATTTTACCAAATTATGACTTCAAATAGTGTGAATTTTACTATAAGTGAACATTTCCAGGGATGCATTGTTTGTACCCACTGGGACCCAGCCATACAAAACTCTACTCCATCCATCTTTGGAGGCAGAAGATGAGGGTTCCTTCACTCAGTCTGCATACTTTTCTCTGCCCTCTATAAGTCTTTATATTAAAAGACTATCAGAGATGAATCTTTGAACATAGAAAGTTAGAGCTGGAAGGGGCCTTTGAGACAAGCTAGTCCAAGTCCTTCATTTTACACATAATGAAATTGAGATCGAGAGAGGAAAAGGGAGATGTGACATGTGCGAGGCTACTTAGTAAGGTAGAGCTTAGGGGAAAATTTAAGTCTCCAGAGATACCTCCTCCTCCAGCCTGGAGCTCTTTTCTCTGCTTCTATCGCACAATGAAAGGCAGTTCACCCAGTTCTGGAGACAGACAGCTATTATTTTAATGTGTGCTGAGAATCAAAGATAATGCATTTCCCATGGATAGCTGTTTGCATAGAGAGTAGACCAATGAGTGGAAGGTATAAGGAGGCAAAATTTTGGCTCAGAATCAGGGGGAAAAACCCAAATCAAAAATAACTCTTTCCAACAGCTACAGCTATCTAATGACTGAATGGATTTTCTCTGGAAGTAGTGAGCTCCCCTTTCCTACACATGACTGAATGTTTGACCACCCCATATCAAGGTGGTTTTAGAAAGGATTCCTCCACTGTGTGGGAGGTTTGGCTAGGTGCCCTCTGAGGTTTCTTAAAATCCTGTGACCTCAAGATTCCCCCCAATTCAGAAAGGTTAGTAGGTATTCATGACCCTGGACTGCACTGGAGTGGATAACATCCAGAAAGAAAGAGATGACACCTTGGAAAATAGCATCCAGCCAAATTTAGGGAAGAACATTGACACTGATATTGACAGCTGACAGTGGAGTGAGGGAAATGATCAATATGATGTGAGGAGACTTGAGACCATTCTGTATGAAGATCCATAGAGAAAATTGTGGACATTTAACCTAGAAAAGAAAATGGGCAGCTTGTGGTAAAGTGGATAGAGTGCCAGGCTTGGAGTCAGAAAGATTCATCTTCCCGAGATCAAATACGGCCTCAGATATTTAATAACTGGTGACCCTAGACAAGTCCCTTAACCCTGTTTCCTGCCTGAGTTTCCTCATTTGTAAAATGAGGTAGAGAAGGAAATGGGAAACTCCTCTGGTATCTTTACCAAGAAAATCCCAAATGGAGTCATGAAGAGTTGGACATGACTGAAATGACTGAACAAGAAGAACAATCTAGAAAAGAGAATGCTTGAGGGAAACTTGAAAGCTATTTTCAGGCATTTAGAGCATTTTGTGGATGACAGATTTAGACTTGTTCTTAACCACATGCCAAGAAAAGGATTTAGTGTTATATAAAATGGAAAAAAAATTAATAATTTGAGTGCCTTCGATGGAAGTAGAGTTTTTATCCCTGGAGGTCCGTAGGTAAAAGATGGAGACTCACAGGTCAGGGATCTTTCAGAGAACATTCACTTTTATGTTTACATTAGACTAAGTAAATTCTGAAGTCCATTCCAAATAGAAGATTTTGTGAGCATGAAAGGTTTGGGGACTCATTCATTCATTCATTCATCTCTAGAAAGTCGGTCCCCAGGCCAGAGAGTATGGGACTGACAATCTTTGATTGTAAATTCTTTGATTCTTGCATTGTGTTTCACTCTGATTTTTCTCCTGCCATAATATCACCCAGATCTACCGATTCCTTAGTTTTTCCCAGATGTTGGAGACTCTCCAAACCAAGGGAGTCAGGACATGATCCAGTTTGAGCAGAAATAGCCTCAGGTAAGGAAACAGCCTGGGGATATTTGGAGTGAGGTGGAGGCCTCACAGACACTCCTGTGTTAGGAAGATCTCTACCTCTATTCCAGGTGCCAGTTCCCAAAGGCTCATCGCCTTGGCCTTGAGCCTAGGCACCAATCCAGTGGGGCACGTAGTGGCAGGTATATGCCAAAAGGCCCTTACAGAAATCTTCCATATCAATTAGATTAACCCTATCCTTTTATAGAAGGGGATACAGGAGCTCACAAAGGTTAGGGGAAATGCCCAAGGTGACACAGGTAATAAGTAACAGAGTCAAGATCCAAACTCAGTGCCTCTGCCTTCATGTTGGGTGTTCTTCCTACTGTCCCACATGGACACAACTACATTCCCAAGCTTCTACCTGGACCCCACTGGGTGGTCCAGAAAGGAAGGTGATAAATAGCAACTTCCATTTCTCTATCACTTTAGCTTGCATGTTATTATTCCCATTTTACAGCTGTGGGAGACAGAGAGTCTGAAAGACATGATTTGCCTAAGGTCACACAACTGAGAAGAAGCAAAATCCAATCTCAAACTTGAGTCTTTTGGATTCAAATTCACTGTTCCTTTCACCATATCCTACCATCATTAGTCATCCTGACTGTTGTCTTGCCATGAACTTGGATGACTCTAGAAAAGAGAGTGAGGCTGATGACTTTTTGTAATTCTCTCTCACCTAAATCCAATTCAGGCATGAATCAAGATATCACCTCCTGATGTCAGTAGTCCTCTTCAAAAACAAAGGACAAACAACAACAACCCAGTGAGAGCCCCAAACCTAAGGAGTCCAGGTCATGGAGAGGCATGGCCTCATACGACATTTTGATCTTCTGAAGGTCATGGAGAGGCATGGCTTCATATGACATTTTGATCTTCTGAAGGGTAATGGCCATATCTTATTTACTCCATTCTCCCAAAGTCAATGGGACTGACTATCACAACGTTCTGATTCTCAGAATTCTCAGATGTCTTGAAAAGAACATTGGCGTCAGATTCAGGAGACATGAGTTTGAGTCTTAGTTCTGCCTCTAGTTTCCTGTATGACCTTTGGAAAATCACCTTAGTTCTCTGAGCTTCTTTGTAAAATAAGAGACTTAGACATGGTAAACTCTAAGATTCTTTTGGGGGCAAGTAGATAGTCCATTGGATAAAGAACTGGGCTTGGAGTCAGGAAGATCTGAGTTCAAATGTGGCCTCAGACATTTATTAGCTATCTGACCCTGAACAAGTCAATTAACCTCTATTTGCCTTAGCTCCTCATCTGTAAAATGTGAATACATTAGAGAAAGAAATGGCAAACCACTTTAGTCTCTTTGCCAACACAAATTCATGTGCAAAAGTCCATGGAGTCACAGAGAATCAAATACAACTAAACAACACGGTTCTTTCCAACTCCATAATTTTATGATTGGTCAGAGCCATCCCATCTGTAAAACTGGGATAATAACCTCTGACCTGTCTCTTTCACAGGGTCAGTGCATGAGGATTACTTAATGAATGAGGATTTAGGCTAGGACTAGGATTAAGGGTCATTCTGGGGTCATTGGTAGTGTTCATTCAGTCTATGACGAAGTCAGGACAACATCAAAACCTTCTTCCTCTGCAGTGTTACTAGACACTCAAGATGTTCTAACTTGGTATAAACCATAAGAGTGGTTTATAGACATACTAAAAATCAAATACCTGAACTTGGCTTTGGTAGTGGATTACTAAATCATCATTCTGCTATCAAATCCCAACAAAGTGCTTAAAACAATAAATTATAACTAGAATCCTATAAATCAGGCTCATAGCACTCGATTCAGAATCAGAATCACAGAACTAAAATTATAGAATCAGAATCATAGCTCTAAAATAATCACTAGCCTCATAGAAATAGAATCCTAGGGCTAGAATCATAGAATCAGAATTATGGATCCAAAATAATCCTTAGACTCAGAGAAACAGAATCTTAGATTCAGATTAATAAATCCAAAATATACACTAGATTTTTCAGAATCAGATTCATAGTACTAAAGTCATAGAATCAGAACCATTGATATAAAGACTATCATTATATTTGTAGAAGCAAATCTTAGAATTTAATAATGTGATTAGATTCATAGTCTAGATTCAAAGTCAGGACTAGATTTATAGAATCTGCATCCCAAAACTCAAATAAGAGAATCACGATCATAGAAACAAAATTATAGAATCATAGGTTCATAGACAAGCATAGGTTCATAGACAAATATTTATTGAATCATAATTGGGGAATGAAATTCAGAATGCAAAAATCAGTACAAGGAAGCAGACGGGTAGCTCAATGATTTGAGAGCTAAACCCAGAGATTTGAGTTCCTGGGTTCAAATCTGATCTCAGACACTTCTTAGCTGTGTGACCCTGCATAAATCACTTAATCCCCATTGCCTAGCCCTTACTACTCTTTTGTCTTAGAACTAATTCACAGTATTGATTCTAAGATGGAAAGTAAGAGTTTTTTTTTTTAAATCAGGACAAGTCTCATAGAACTAGATCATAGAATCACAGAATTAAAAGCATAGTTATAACATCAAGCCAAATTCAGAGCACCAAAAATCACAGAAATAAATCATGACATTAGAATCACTGATCTAATATCCACACTAGACTTACTGGACTAGAACCATAAAATTAGAACTCTAAATTAAAAATCAGAACTAAATTCAGTCAGTCAGTCAATAAAGATTTATTATTATTTGTTATTAGTTGTTATATATACATATTTGTTATTAGTTGTTATATATACATATTTGTTATTATTGGCTATATTATGGGGTGTATGGGGTGCTCAGGGAGGAGTAATATCTTTGGTATGGAGGACTTGTTGTGCCCTCCTAGGGCAGCTCTCCAGCCTCTGACCCTCACCTGACATCCAGTTCTCACTTGTGGCTCCTAGTAGCTGCTAGCATGCGGCAGCGGCCACACCCCGGGCAACGGCTTCGACAGGCCGGCTAAACCTTGTGAGGGTAGCCATCGGGTAGTCGTCGACCCCTGGTGAACTAGGGCTTTGCTCACCCAGCATGTGAAGACTGCTTCGGCTGAACAGACGGAAGAAACCAATAAGAAGTTTCAACGGCTGAGATGGCAACGCAGCAAGGCACTGTGGAGTGCTTAGGGCATGTTGGAGCACAAAAGACAACACGGCCATCCAATGAAGCTGAGGAAGTCTCCAGATGTAATGACTTTTCGTGCCATTGGACCCAGGCTTCCAATGCCGAGAGAGTGGGACTGTCTCTGTGCATTGACTTTTCCACTTAAATCTTCATGCACAAGTATCTTTGTGCACAAAAATACACAAAGACAATAGTCATCCTCGGTTACTGAGAGACTACTACTATTAAAGATTTGTTTAGAACCTACTATATGCCAGGGACTATACCATCTCACTGTTGATACAAACAAAGGTAAAACTTAGACTCTGTCCTCAAGGAGATCATAATCTAATGGGGGAGACAATATAATAAAACAAACATATATGCACAAACGAACTGCATATAGGAAAAGTAGGAAGTAAAAGAGGGAAGACATTAGAATTAAGAGGATTTGGGAAAGGCTTTCTGTAGGAAGGAGGATTTTAGCTGAGGCTTAAAGGAACCCAGGAGGCTGAGATGAGGAGGGGGAGCATTCCAGGTTTGGGGGAAAGCCAAAGAAACTGTCCAGAGCCAAGAGATGGCAGTGTCTTATTTGTGGAACATCGAGGCCAGTGCCACTGGATCAAAGTGATGGTTGGAGGGGTTAAGAAATGTCTCAAAGATGTCTGAAAGACAAGAAAGGTGGAGGGGGCAGGCTGTGAAGGGTGAATGTCAAATAGAAGATTATATATTTGGTCCTAGAGCTGATAGGGGGCAACTGGAGTTTATCGAGCAGATACCACTGTACTGTCTTGGAACCCAAACACAGAACTGATTCTAAAAATGGAAGGGAAGGGAAGGGAAGGGAAGGGAAGGGAAGGGAAGGGAAGGGAAGGGAAGGGAAGGGAAGGGAAGGGAAGGGAAGGGAAGGGAAGGGAAGGGAAGGGAAGGGAAGGGAAGGGAAGGGAAGGGAAGGGAAGGGAAGGGAAGGGAAGGGAAGGGAAGGGAAGGGAAGGGAAGGGAAGGGAAGGGAAGGGAAGGGAAGGGAAGGGAAGGGAAGGGAAGGGAAGGGAAGGGAAGGGAAGGGAAGGGAAGGGAAGGGAAGGGAAGGGAAGGGAAGGGAAGGGAAGGGAAGGGAAGGGAAGGGAAGGGAAGGGAAGGGAAGGGAAGGGAAGGGAAGGGAAGGGAAGGGAAGGGAAGGGAAGGGAAGGGAAGGGAAGGGAAGGGAAGGGAAGGGAAGGGAAGGGAAGGGAAGGGAAGGGAAGGGAAGGGAAGGGAAGGGAAGGGAAGGGAAGGGAAGGGAAGGGAAGGGAAGGGAAGGGAATAAAGGCTGGACTGGAGTGGAAAGTTAGATTCATAGAATCAGCATTATAGAAAAAGAACTAGGAACATATAATTTAATTCACGAATGTGGAATTTTTCAGTCATAGGTTCATAGAATGCCATTCATAGAATCTAGAATTGGAACAGTCCAGGGGAAACCTCCTGGTCTATCCCCCAATCCTCCAGGCTGTATGTATGAAACTTGTTAGCTTCATTGGCTATAAAACCAACTTAATATGGATCTCATGCTGCATTAATGTCTGCAAAGACTAATTAAAGATCAGAAGGGGCTGCCTAACATTCTAAGCATTTTTATAGCTGGGGACCCACCCTGTTATCCTCATATCACCCTGATTCCCTAACCCAAACTACATACCCAATATCTGGCCACCCCTCAGCCCTTTGCCACCCCTAATACTACTGAGTGCTTTTCCCCTACACTTCAGTTTTCTCTCATTGACAAGTATTTGATGTAAGGAAAATAGAATAACCCGGGGTTTCTGGTGATTCTTGTATCCACATGGCACTAGGACCTAAGCTGGGAGGGAAGATATGGAAGAGGGAAAGAAAGTTTGATTGGTTCCTCTATATGCTGGAAAGAATGCTGGCTCTGAAGCCAGAGGACCCTGGTTCAGATCTTGCCTCTGACACCATCTCTGTGACCTTGGGTAAATAAGCCTAACTTCATTCATTATACAAATGAGGGAGTTGTACAAGAGTCTCTGCTTGTCTTTCTAGCTCTAGCTCTATGATCCCATGAAGCTAAAATTAAACTCAACTAGGCTAAATCAAAAAAGGTTGCCCAATGGAGATGGTTCTAGATTTAGGAAAAAGTAAAAAGTTGATGGACCCACTCAGCCAACAGATTCTGATTGGACTAGATCTTGGAGTCTATTTTTTCTATGATGCCCAAGGACCAATTTCACCAGGCATTTTGGGGATCTTAAAACAACAGGAAATCCAATGGAATACTGTTTTTGTGGACCATTATAGTAATCTGATGAAGCCAAATATAGACTTCTCAGAATAAGGTTTTTAGATGGAATACTGTTGAGTTATAAAAATGAGGGGCAGAAAGTATATTGAGAGCCAGGCCTAGAGATTGGAGGTCCTTAGTTCAAATCTGGTTTTAGACACTTCCTAGCTGTGTGTCCTTGAGCAAGTCACTTAACCCTCATTTGCCTAGCCCTTACTGTTCTTCTGTCTTGGAACCCAATATACCATATTAATTCTAAGATGATTGGAACAGTCCAGGGGAAACCTCCTGAAATAAATGCCAAGCAAGATGATTTTGGAAAAATCTGGAAAGACTGGAAAACTGATATAAAGTGAAGTGAGAAGAACCAGGAGAACACTATACACAGTGACAGCAATATTGCAACAATAATCAGCTGGGAATGGCCTAGTTATTCTCAGCAATGCAGTGATCTAATACAATTGCAGAGACTGATGATGAAAAATGTCATCTGCCCTGTGAGGGAAAAAAAACTGATCAGTCTGAATGCAGACTGAAGTATACTATATTTCACTTTCTACTTCTTTTTTCTCATTTGAACTTTCTTCCACAAAATGACTAATATGGAAAAATGTTTTACATGATTGCACAGTAAAATATATACATCAGATTGCTTACTGTCTCAGGTAGGATGGAGAGATAAGAGAGAGGGCAAGAAGGAGGGATAAAATTTGGGACTCAAAAGTTTTTTAAAAATGAATGCTAAAATTGTTTTTACACGTAATTGGGAAAATATTTTTTAAAATACAGTTTAAAATGTATAAAATAAACCACAATGGATTACAAAAGAAACAAATTACATTGAAATATAATTATTAAAATGTTTTAATAGCATACTCTGACATTTATTCATGAACTCCTTAGGGATCCCTAATCTTCAGGTTAAGAACTGTTGGTTAAGGACTTGGAAGTCTCTTTCAGCTCTGAATCAATGTTCTTGTAATGGAGGATGTGGGTGATAGAATCCCTATCCCTGTGAGCTCTACCCACTTTCACACCCCATGAGGAGGCTTGGTGACACTGCTCTTGAAAGTACATGATGACTATAATGGAAAATTACCTCTTCCTGACTTAGGGTAACATACAAGTATTCCAACCCCATAGTGTGGCTTTTTCATTATCGGCTGAGTCAAAACTGGATAGATGTAAACACAAAAAAATTTCCTCAGCATATTTAGACTTCTAAAAAAGATTCTCTCAGATGCCTGGCAAATGATCACTAATTCTGACACTTTGAGTTTAGTGCTTAGACCTGGAGTTAGCAAAACTTGAGTTAAAATTTGGCTTCGCTTTTGCTGTAAGAACCTGGACAAGTTACTTAACTGCTCCCTGTCTGCCTCAGTTTCCTCAACTGTAAAATGGGGATTATAATAGCACTTATGTCCCAGGGTTGTTGAGGGATCAAATGAGATCATATTTGTAATGCATTTAGCATACTGCCTATATAAATGCTACTTATTATTATTAATATTTGTAAAGTACCTTGTAAATATTTATTGATAATATGTACTCCTCCTGTGGGATAACACAGTGCACTGGAAAAAATAGAGCATTGAGTTTTCTAAGACCTAAGTCATATCCTGGTTCTCTCCTGGATTCTCTTTATTATCCAAACTTAAACTCATTCACTGATTTTGTTCCCCAAGCAATGCTACATCTTTTCATTAGAGATCTGGGGGCACCCCTGAGGAGTTGAGGAATACATCTTTAATACCATTGGCTCAAGTCTATCCTACTGTGTTCTCACCAATGTTAACTCCAATGATTAACATCCCATTATAATTTTTTTAAATCCTCACCTTCTATCTTAGAATCAATACTTTGTATTGATTGGTTCCAAGATGGAAGACTGGTAAGAGCCAGGCAATGGGGATTAAGTGACTTGCCCAGGGTCACACAACTAGGAAGGATCTGAGGCTAGATTTGAACCCCCAGGACCTCCAATCTCCATCCCTGGCTCCCAATCCACTGAGCCACCTAGATACTCCCACCTCACTATAATTTAACCAATTAATACCAATTAGCTTTTACCAAGGCTATATATACTGAGAAGGAACATCAGGAAGAAAAGTCACAAATATTGACCCCAAAAACTAGGACCACACTCTCCTAGGCCAACTTGGTCCCTGCAGAGATCAGGCTAAAACACAAAGCTGCCTCTACAAAGCATTTGTTCCACCAAGGATACTTCCAAATGTAACATAGCCTCTTGATGAATCAGTCTCAGAGGCTTGTGGGATAGGGTCAAACAGATTGCCCTTTGGGACTTAGCTGTTACCTTATACATGTATAGTTTCCAGAAACTCCTGGCATGAACTTTAGCACCTAGACTTCTGGTGCTCAGTATTCCAAATTTAAGCCCATAAGCTCATAACTAACTTTATTATCTCTTCATCCAAAAAAAGCAACTAGAGAGTCCTGGACCTGGATACAGGAAATACTGAATTCAAATTTGACCTCAAATTAATATGTGACCCTAAGACACTAATACATTGCTGATGGAGCTATGAATTGATATAACCATTCTGGAAGGCAATTTGGAACTATGCCCAAAGGGTTGTAAGATAATTCATGCCCTTTGATCCAGCAATACCACTATTGGTTTGTACCCCAAAGAGATAATAAAAATGGTTGTACAAAAATAGTCATAATTGCATTCTGTGTGGTGGCAAAAAACTGGAAAACGAAGTGGTATCCATTGATTGGGGAATGGCTAAACAAATTGTGATATATGATGGTGATGGAATACTATTGTGCTATAAATAATGATGAACTGACTGATTTCTATATGAACTGAAAAGATCTCCATGAACTGATGCAGAGTGAAATGAGCAGAACCAGGAGAACATTATACACTGAAAGTGAAACATTGTGGAAAGAGCAAATGCAATCAACTTTGCTACTAATAGCAATGCAATGATACAAGACAATGCCAAGGGACTTATGAGAAAGAATGCTATCCATATTGAGAGAAAGAACTGTGGGAGTAGAAATACAGAAGAAAAATATATGATTTGCCACTTGTTTATATGGATATATGATTTGAGGTCTTCGTTTTAAAAGATTATTACAAAAATGAATAATATGGAAATAGGCAACCCAGTGCAATTGCTTGTCAGCACTGGGAGAGGGGAGGGAAGGAGGGAGGGAGATGACATGAATCATGTAACCAAGGAAAAATAGCAAAAAATAAAAAATAAAATAAGTGACCCTAAGCAAGTCATTTAATGCAATTGCCTCAGTCCAACTCAGTTTTTTTTAATTTGTAAAGTTAGGTAAATTCTCTCCTGGGATTATTGTGAGGATAAAAATGAGATAATCGCAAAGCACTTTATAAACTTTAAAGTGCTCTATCAAAGCTATCATCATCATCATTAACTAAAAACAGAAAAGAAGAAATGCAGGCTCATGTTAGCTTGGGGAGAAAGGGTATAAGGTTTCTCTTCATCCAGAGGCTTAAAGCATATCTCCTCCCTCCCTCAGCCAGGTACAATTTCATTTTAGCCAGTTAATGCATTTTAAAGGTAACCCAATCAAAAGTTTCCCTTCGTTTGGTAGCTTGCAGATTATTTATGCATGCTCATATCTGAGGATCAGGACCCTTAGAACATCATGCCTTTTCAGAAGCAGAGACCCCAGGCTCTCCCACATGGGTGGGCAGCAGGTGGCTCCATTAGCCAGACCCCCTTCCATCCCACCTATAGATACATGATACAGCCACTAACAATTGAGTTGTGTAATCAGGAACATCTGAGTAAAGTCCCATCTCTGACACATATTGTCTCTGTGACCCTACAGAAGCCACTGAATCACCTCCAGAAAACTCCCTGAGCTCATAAAGTGCTGAACAGGTGTCCATTTGAATGGGAGACGGTTATTTTTTGTGGCAATGAAACCACAGGACCAGTGCAGGGTCACTGGGAGACTCACCTGAGAAAATGCATGTGAATTGCTTAGTCAGTTGGGTAATAAACATTAAGTGCCTACTATAGTCCAGGCACTGCGCTAGGTTTTGCCTGCCTTAAAGCTCAATTTAAGTGTAGGTTATTTTCTTCCTTCTAAGGCAGCGTCAGTGGCAAATGCCACCTTTCTTTTGTCTCTATCAGATTGTCATCTAGAAGATTTCAGGTTAATAATATTCTGGGGTTAATTCATTTATATGTGTATATAAGTTTGTTTATATCACATTACATGTAATATGTATGATATATATTTACATATATCAAATATAAAATAATATACTCTATTCATATATAATAGCTATAATATGATTATATGTACATATATGATAATAACAGCAACCACAATTTATATTTCTATTAAAATTAGTTGCTTAAATTCATATCACCTAGGTTTTAGGGACTTGATAGATGTTTACTGGGGACAGTTAAGTGACACAATGGAGAGAGTACTAGGGCTAGAGTCAGGAAGACCTGATTTCAAATCAGTCCTTAGACACTTATAGCTCTGTCTTGGGAAGTCACTTAACCTCTGTTTGCCTCAGTTTCCTCAAATTTACAATGGAGATAAGAATAGCAGCTATATCTCAGAGTTATGAAATAGTATTTGTAAATCATTTAGCACCATTCATAGCACATAGTTGGTGCTTAAAAAATACCTTCCCCTTCATAAGAATTGGATGAAATTAGGATCTTTTAAATATGGAACTTGTCTCCACTGGGGGCAGTTGCAACCCACCAATACCTTTTTTTGTATTTTTTTTTCTTTCAATAGATGCTCCACAAAGAATTTACCCAATTCATTGGAAGTCATTCTTTGGGTCTTTTTTATGATCTTTGTATATATGAGAAGCACCTAAAAGTCTTAAGCTTTAAGTTTCACTCTTTAATCACTTAAAATGTTATTGAAACTTTTGGGATACCTTATATCAATGATGGCAAACCTTATAGAGACCATAAAGACCAAGTGCCCAACTGGCAACCTCACACTGCGTGTGAGCCCCGACCTTACGCCAGATAGGGGAGTGAGGAAGTGCTCCCATTGGGCTGCTGGGTAGCGGGGCAGATAATATAAGAAATGTCCTCAGACACACTTGGAGAGGGAGAAGGAAGCAGCTCCCTACAGCATGTTCCTACATACATACCATAGGTTCTCCAACATGACCCTATATAGTGCTCAGATTGCCATTTTCCAATCAAAGATGCCCTTGATGACACAGTGGCAAGAATACTGTACTTGATGTAAAAAGCTTTCAGTTTGAGTCTTAGTGCTTCTCAATATTGAAGAGGACCCAAATGACATCAAATGATGTCTTTGACTCACGCAAAAATTGGGTTTAAGTGAGGCAGAATTATTCAAAGTCATCAGCTTCACTCTCTCTTTCTTCTAGAATCATCCAAATCCATTGATAAGAAAATTCAAGATGACTGGGGAAAGCTTGAGAAGTAGTGGATGACCTTGTCATTTTAAATGTCTGACCAACCTCTAACTGCTCCACAATGTCTGTTTCTACTGCTTTTATGGCTTTTGGAACAAATTGTTCTCATCCACCCCTTTCTCTGGGAGAAATCGTCACATGCTAAATTAAGGTAGACATGCCCTTTATTTGCCAGCAGATTTGGGGCCCATTGATCCCTCTCAACCTAGTTTAGTCCATCTGCCAACATGGTTTTCTGGGATGCCACTGCTATCTATGCTATCTGTGCTTTCTTGAAACAATAGGAGAACTGTGTGGCAAGTGGACAACAAAGGAGAATGAGCTGCTCTAGAAAGGGCTCCCAAGCTTCCACAGCAGAACTACTAGTCTTACCTGAACACTTTTGTACAACTAAATGATTTCGAAGATCCTTACCATTTGTGCCTGGCACATAGTAAGTGCTTAATAAATGATCATCAAGCAATTGATCAATAAGCAATTGTTCTGATGTACAAAGAAGATTGAAAAAGAGAACTCTGAAAAAAACAATAACAAAGTTCATTTGGAAGAACAAAAGATCAAGGATATCCAGGGAAATAATGGAAAAAATGCAAAGGAAGATGGCCTTGCAGTACCAGATCTCAGACTATACTACAAAGCAATGGTCACCAAAACAATATGGTAATGGCTAAGAGACAGAAAGAAGGATCAATGGAATAGACTTGGGGTAAGTGACCTCAGCAAGATAGTCTATAATAAACCCAAAGATCCCAGCTTTTGGGACCAAAATCCACTATTTCACAAAAACTGCTGGGAAAATTGGAAGACAGTATGGAAGAGATTGGGTTTGGATCAACATCTCACACCCTACACCAAGATAAACTCAGAATGGGTGAATGATTTGACTAAAAAGAAGGAAACTATAAGTAAATTAGGTGAACACAGAATAGTATACTTGTCAGATCTTTGGGAAAGGAAAGATTTTAAGACCAAGCAAGAGTTAGAAAAAAATTACAAAATGTAAAATAAATAATTTTGATTACATTAAATTAAAAAGGTTTTGTAAAAAACAAAACCAATGCAACCAAAATTAGAAGGGAAGCAAAAAATTGGGGGGGGGGGGAATCTTCATAACAAAAACCTCTGACAAAGGGCTAATTGCTCAAATTTACAAAGAGCTAAATCAATTGTACATAAAATCAAGCCATTCCCCAATTAATAAATGGGCAAGGGACATGAATAAGCAATTTTCAGATAAAGAAATCAAAAGTATTAATAAGCACATGAAAAAGTGTTCTAAATCTCTTATAATCAGAGAGATGCAAATTAAAACAACTCTGAGGTATCACCTCACACCTAGCAGATTGGCGAACATGACAGCAAAGGAAAGTAATGAATGCTGGAGGGGATGTGGCAAAGTCTGGACATTAATTCATTGCTGGTGGAGTTGTGAATTAATCCAACTATTCTGGAGGGCAATTTGGAACTATGCCCAAAGGGCGATAAAAAACTGTCTGCCCTTTGATCCAGCCATAGCACTGCTGGGTTTATACCCCAAAGAGATAATAAGGAAAAAGACTTGTACAAGAATATTCATAGTTGCGCTCTTTGTGGTAGCCCAAATTTGGAAAATGAGGGGATGCCCTTCAATTGAGGAATGGCTGAACAAAGTGTGGTATCTGATGGTGATGGAATATTATTGTGCTAAAAGGAATAATAAAGTGGAGGAGTTCCATGGAGACTGGAACGACCTCCAGGAAGTGATGCAGAGTGAGAGGAGCAGAACCAGGAGAACATTGTACACAGAGATTAATACACTGTTGTATAATCGAATGTAATGGACTTCTCCATTAGTGGCAATGCAGTGATCCTGAACAACTGGGAGGGATCTATGAGAAAGAACACTATCCACATCCAGAGGAAAAAATGTGGGAGTAGAAACACAGAAGAAAAACAACTGCTTGATCACATGGGTCGATGAGGATATATGATTGGGAATGTAGACTCTAGTGCAAACATCAACAACATGGAAATAGGTTTTGATCAAGAACACATGTAAAACCCAGTGGAAATGCGCATCAGCTATGGGAAGGGGTGGGAGGAGGGAAGGGAGGGAAAGAATATGATTCTTGTAACCAAGGAATAATGTTCTAAATTGACTAATTAAATAAAATTTTCAAAAAGAAAAGAAAAAGAGAACTCTATAGGAGATTGAACAGATGATGGAAAATATAGCAGACTACAGTATAGTCTAACCTATTCTCCTGTTCTTCATCCTGATACCTCTACTGTTCCTGCCCCAGACCCAAGCACTTATGGACTAACACATGGGCTGTCTGTCCACCTGTACATGCTCTGCACAAGCTTAATAAATGTCTGACTATTAAATGAAAATTATTCTTCTGATGACATTCTCTAAATGAAAGTGATTGGAAACTGCAAGTTGGGTATTTCCCATGGTCCTTTTCTCTGGTATTCTGTACTCACCATGAGTCACCAAAGAATGCTTCTGAATACAATTCCATGCTTGCTTCATTTCTACTACCCATTTCTTGGGGGATGGGAAGGGATAGCACCTTAAGATTTTTAAGTAGCATTTTAAGCTATTTTCAATGTTCCTGCTAGCTCGCCTACTCAATTTGATGGTGTTTTTTTTCCCCATTTTAAAATGGAAAATGAGAACCTTCTAAACAACAAGTTAGCAAACTTTTTTTAAAATTTTTTATTTTAATTGAAAATTGTGTTTAATTAATTTAGAATATTTTTCCGTGGTTACATGATTCATGTCCCCCCCACCCCCATGTGCCAGGCACCATTGTTAAGTACTAGGGATACAAGTAAAGTCAAAAACATAGTCTCTGACCTCCTGGAGGTCTTGTTCAGATGGGGAAAATGACATGCAGACCACTCTGAACATGCAAGATATAGATAGGGAAAGTGAAAGACAATCAAAGAGTCTGGGATGGGGGAACAGAGAAAAGGCAGAGGGCAGAAAGCTATCTTTAGCTAGGGGGTTAAAGGAAGAGGGAAAAGAATACTGGCTCTAGAGACATAGAAGCAGGATTCAAATTCTGCCTGTGGGACTTTATGTAAGTCATTTAGCTTCCCTGGGCTTCAATTTCCTCCTCTGTAAAATGAGGGGTTTGGGCTAGATGGTCTCTGAAGTCTAGCTCTAGGGCCATGATTCTAAGAATCCTAAGGATTTGGGAA
The DNA here is from genome assembly GCF_027887165.1 of Monodelphis domestica. Classification (NCBI taxonomy): domain Eukaryota; kingdom Metazoa; phylum Chordata; class Mammalia; order Didelphimorphia; family Didelphidae; genus Monodelphis; species Monodelphis domestica. Next base: position 107,014,850 of record NC_077229.1, read on the forward strand.
TGGGGAGAGGGAGATGGGGTGAGTGTTGAATTCTGATCCTGCTACTGACTTCTATGACTTTTTGGGCAACTCACTTCCCTTTCTGGACTCAGTTTCCCCTTTGATAAAATAAAATGGAGGCACTAGATAGTCTCTAAAGATCTTCCCTACTAAAAATACAATGAATTTATGAACCTCTGACTTCAAACTTGCGGTTGTTGCCACATTTCTTGCTGATAGCCTGATTGGTGTATAGAAAGACCAAGCTTAGGAAATTATCTGCCTTATTGAGCATTGAAGGTCATCTGGCTTTGTGGGGAGAAAACTGGAATTAGCATCAGAGAACCTACTTGTTTGTTGATTTGTTTTTAAACTCTTATACTTTGTCTTAGAATTAAGTGCTGAGACAGAAGAAGGGTAAGGGTTATGCAATTGGGGTTAAGTGACTTGCTCAGTCATAAAGCCAAGAAGTGTCTGAGACTAAATTTGAATCCAGGATCTCTCTTCTCCAGGGCTGGCTCTCTATCCATTAAGCCATCTAGCTATTTTGTTTGTTTGTTTTATTTTTTTAAGTCTGACCTTCTAGCTTAGAATCAACACTGTGTATTGGTTCCAAGACAGAAGAATGCTAAGGGCTAGGCAATGGGGGTCAAGCGACTTGCCCAGGGTCATACAGTTAGGGAGTGTCTGAGGCCACACTTGAACCCAGCACCTCCCATCTCTAGGCTTGGTCCTCAATCCACTGAGCCACCTAACTGGTTCTGAGGACCTAGCTTTGAGCCTCAGCTCTGCAACCTACTAACTGGGTAATGTCCCCTTTTTGGACCAATTTTCACATCTGTCAAAAGAGGAAACTTGGATTAGATAGTCTCTAAGGTCCCTTCCAGCTCCAATTCCTATGATCCTTAGGGCCATTGAGAGAGCTTCGAACCCACCTCACGAAGGATGAAAAGAGAGGGCCCCCCAGTGAGGGGGAGGCAAGCTCTAGCTTGTGACTCAAGCTGCTATTTTTCCCAGGCTAATTGGCTAGCTCAATTAGCAGGGCCAGGAAGCCCTCGAGCTCTGCTGGGGAAAGGCCATATAAAGGCACCTACCAGGTGCCCTCCTCCAGTTTCCAGCCCCTTCGAAGACTCCCCCCACAATGAAGCTGTTTCTGCCTGCCTTGTTTCTGCTCGGGACTTTGTGTGTGAATTTTGGTAAGGCTGACTCCCCACCTATTTATGCCCTCTCTGATGGTGAGGATAGGGGGGAGGATGGGACAAGACCACAGAGAAGTTCTGGGGATGGAGAAATAGTAGATAGAATTAGGGATGATTTATTTGGGGAACCCATTTATATTTCTGGGGGGATCAGAGACAGAGTGTATTTGTATTCATTTAGAGTCGTTCTATGTGGCTTTAGCTGAAATTAAACCCGTGTGTCTCCCTGGTTCTTTAAAAAAAAAACACAACAATTATTTTTGTCCTTTTTAAAAGTCAATCATAGCTTCTCTTTCTATAGCATTTCTTCTTAATAGTTTTTTCTTAAAGCTCTTATTTTCTATCTTAGTGACAATTCTAAGACAGAAGTGCAATGGCTAGGCAAATAGGATTAAGAGCCCAGGGCCACACAATTAGGAAGCATCTATAATAGAGTTTTTTGAGTAAGGAGTTTGGGTATTTTTATACCCATCTTACAGATGGGAAAACTGAATCTCAAAGGTGGGGAAGTGACGTGCTCAAGCTAGTAAGTAACAGGGACAGAATTTGAATTCAGATCATAGGATCCCAGGATCATAGAGATACTCTCACTCAAGATGAGGGAAATAAAGCCCAAATAGGGATTATAATGTCTAAAAATATGATACAACCAGGTTTCTTTGTACAATTTCAAGGCTCTTGACAACTATAAAGCACGTCATCTCTGTCCAGGATTGTTTAACAGTATAACTGGAAGGGTTCCATAAAAGGCTAACTTTACTCAAAGATAACTTCCCTGAAATCCAACCTTTAAAGATTCAGTCCTTTGGCTTAATTGCTACCTTTTAAAAAAGCAAGTGGCCCTGGGAGAGGTATCATGCAAAAACTACTAATCAACTTTATTAACAAAATGAATAAAATGGAAATAGAATTTGAGTGATAACACATGTATAACTCAGTGGAATTGCTTGTCAACTCTGAGAGGAGGGAGGGAAGAGGGGATGGAGACAACAAGAATCATGTAACCATAGAAAAAAAAATTAAAAATTAAATTAAGTAAATTTTTAAAAATAGTCATCACATCCCCTAGTTTGAGTGGCCTGAATTGATATTTCAGCTACAAAACTTATTATCTTGTCAAATCATTTCCCCACCTGTAAAATGGGAACTCAACTCTCTGTCTCATGGTTGTTGCCAGCAAAGTACTTTGTAAACCTTCAAGTGTTAAAGAAATGTGATTGTTATTACCTATTGCCTCACATAGGATCTAGCACCTAACTCGGATTCTCAATAAATGTCTGTTGAATTGGACTGTATATAGCAAGCATTCAGTAAACAAGTCTTGAATTGGATTTCTGCAGATGTATAGTTGAAAAGGGACTTAATGATTAAAAGCTTATTTGGCCTTATAGTAGCCCCTTGTAGAAGTTAGTTACTATTTTATATATATATATATATATATATATATATTATATGTTTATATATTTATATTATATTTAAATAAAATATATTTATATATAAATGTATATATGCATATACGTATACATATACGTGCACACACACATATATATTTAAAACCTTATCTTCTATCTTAATATCAGTTCTAAAATAGAAGAGTGGCAAGGGCTAGATAGTCAGAATTAAGTGACTTGCCCAAGAAATAGGTCAGATTTGAACCCAGGTCCTCCTCACTCCAGACCCAGAGCTCTATCTACTGTGCTACCTAGCAGTCCCATGCCCAAAGTGAGTTCCTTTTGGAGCTTGGGACTGGAAGCCCTGTATGATGGCTCCTAATTTGCCTACCTTCGAAGATACCACCCTGCTCCCTGTCATTTTCAGAGTATTGGTCTTTCACCCTCTGATGGTGACTTAGCTCCTCACAGTCAGTTAAGATTCATTTTCCTAATGAAATAGGGGATAAGTTGTTGTTGTTGTTGTTTGGGGCTGGGGCATGAATTCTGGCTCAGGGAGGCATTCTTCTGAGGTGGGAGCCTGCAGGAGAGACTGCAGAGAGTGTTCTGGGAGACCACAGAGAGACCAAGAGGTCTCCAGTTGCTTGGGATTTTCACACCCACCCCACCATCAGGTTTTATCTCATATTACAACACCTTTAAAGAAAATAGTATTCCACTCATCTCAGTTGATTCCACTCATCTCAGGTGCCACTTCTCATGAATTCTTCCTTGATTTACTCATGCAGAAAATTCCCTCATCCTCTTTTTGAGGATGTCTGGACCACAATTCTTTTCTTCTCAAATGACACTTTTTTTAACCCTTACCTTCTGTCTTAGAACTTAATTCTAAGATAGAAGAGTGGCAAGGGCTGGGCAATCGAGATTAAATGACATGGCCAGGGTCACACATCATATGATCCCATTAAATCCTATCTAGTACTGTAATGACCTGTGTTCATGTTGGAATTTGTTTGAGAATGTAAACATATTAAATATAGAGGATTTTACTCATTCCTCTCTGCTCATCTCTCTGGGCCAAGCCCAGAGCCTGACACTTGGTCTGTGCTCAGTGTTTATTTGTTTTTTTATTTTTAATTTTTTATGTTAATGAGTAAATAGCAATTAAAAATATTTGTAGGTAAAAAGATTTTTAAGGACTTTCTGGAATGTTATGTACCTACTTTCTCCCCAAGATGATGGGAGATGTGCCATACTGTTACCATCTCCCTGCCATTCCCTCTGAGGCACTAGCGATAATGTGGGAAAAGGACTGAATGTGGAGATAGAATGCCTGGATTCAGAAAGTCCTGACTTGCCACTTACTAGCTCAAAATGGTGCTGGACAAGTCCACTGCCACTGTGAACCTTAATTTTCTTATCTGTAAAATGTGGCTAGTGATGTTTCCCTTCCCAACTTCACAGGATTGTGATAAGAAAAACTGCAAACTTCAAAGCACTGGAAAAAAGTGAGTTAATGTGATTATTATTATTTTTAGCTCTGCACTCTAGATTAAGTTTTTTCCTTTTGAGGATCTCAGTTTGCAGGTAATGAATGGACAATTAGTTCTGGGGTTAGAAAAGAGGCTTGAGGTCTGGCTTTGCCTCAGGTTAACTCTATGGCTTTGGCCAAGTCTCTTCCCCTTTTTAGAACTCAGTTTCCTCATTCATAAAATGCAGATGTTAGGATAGAGATAACCTTTAAGATCTCTTCCAGCGCAAATATTTTATGCCTTTATGTAAGGAATACAAAATTGAATAGAGAGATGGAACATAATTATGTTCCACATACATTTGAGGGCTATCAAAGGGAATAAGCAGTCTTGCTCTGTGTGACCTCCAGAAAGAAGGAGAACTAAGAGCAATAGGAAAAAAGTCATAAGGAGGCAGATTTCAACTACATTCTTGAGTCTCTACCTGTGCCTGTGTCTGTGTCTATGTCTGAGTCTGAGTCTGTTTCTGTGTCTGGGTCTGGGTCTGAGTTTGTATCTGCATCTGTGTCTCTGTGTCTATGTCTGAGTCTGTTTCTGTCTGTGTCTGCATCTATATCTGATTTGGTATCTGTGTCTGAGTCTGTTTCTGTGTCTGAATCTATGTCTAAGACTGTGTCTGTGTCTATGTCTGAGTCTCTTTCTAGGTCTGAGTCTGTGTCTGTGTCTGTGTCTAAGTCTGTGTCTATGTCTGAGTCTGTGTCTTTGTATAAGTCTGTGTTTATTTCTAAATCTGAGTCTATGTCTGAGTCTGTGTCTATGCCTATATCTGAGACTGTTTCTATGTTTAATTTGTCTGTGTCTGTTTCTATGTCTAAGTCTGTATCTATGTCTGAGTCTAAGTCTGTTCCTATGTCTGTGTCTGTGTCTGTCTCTATGATGTCTGTGCCTGTGCCTGCATCTGTGTGCATGTGCCTGGGTATACACGTATACATATGTGCATAGGTATAAGTATTTACATGCATATGTGTATGTGTGTGTATGTGTGTACATGGTGAAATTAGATTCCAAGTTTTTGTGACTGCAAGATTCCATGCCTATGTGACCTGAAACTCTCATCGTTTCAGCTTCTTCCATTTCTTTTCTTACTCCTCTTACATAGAGACAGAGGACAGCTAAGCCCATCCCCTGAAGGTCAGGCCACAGTTAATTCTGCACTGGGCTCCCACTGCTTCCTCCCATGGTGAAAGACTCACTTACACCTGTGGCTTCTTCATTCATAATCCTGTAAGGAAACCCTGATCCCTCCAACCCCAAATCTCCCTCCCCTATTTGACCTTCCTTATCATTCCTTTCCTCCCCCAGCTCACTCCCTAGAATGCCACGTATGCTGCGGGCCTGAGAGCTGCCGGGCTCCTGTCGAATGCTCCCCAACAGACAAGTACTGTCTGATTACCAGGGCAAGTGAGTATTCCCACAGCCCTCCCACTCCCTGGTCCCCCTTTCCTCTCCCTTCCCCCTCCCCCAGGTGGGAATGTGGGGAAGGAAGTCAGACCTGACCTAAAAGCTCTAATGAGGTGAAAGGCTCCCCCACAGGACTAATACTCTACAAAAAATGTCCAGAAATTTGCTCTCCTCATTCCTCTGGCCTGGGCAGCCCCCCAACTAGCTCATGAATGATAATAGCTAGCATTTATATAACATTTTAAGGCTTCTGAAGAGCTTTTAAAATATTATCTCATTTTCTCCTCACAGTAACCCTGAGAGGAAAGTAGGGCAAGCAAACAGAGATTCAATGACTTGTCTAAGGTCACATAGCTAGTAAGTGTCTAATACTAGACTTGAACTCAGGACTTCCTCACTCTAGGCCCTACACTCTAACCACTGCACCACCATGTATCTAGCCAGTATAACTTGCTATGACCTCATAATGTAGAAATCCCAAGCAAAGGGCAAAAAGTCCTAACTGGTATTCCTGGCTCCACTCAAGTCCCAAGGCAAAAATCCATATCTGGACAGAGAACATTAGAGTTTGTGAATGTTGAAGAAGGGACTACTTTAGTTCAGAGCCCTGAACCCTAGAAATCAAGAAAAGAAAGAAGAGATTCTATGATTCTTTATAGCCCTGGTCCTTGGGGATTCTCTGGTCTGAGGAGTGAGTGGTTAAAGCCAATGCTTGAATTGCCTTGGAACACTAGAGTAACTCAACATTTACAGAGCTCTTCAACTTTATCAAGTCTACAATAGTCATGACCTCCTTCAAACCTAGAAAGGAGGCAGGGCAATTATTATTATTCCCATTTCATATATGGGGTAACTGAGGCTAGGTGAAATATCCAGGGTCACACGCAGAAAGTAAATGTCAGATTTAGGATATGAATCTGTGTCTTCCTGACCTCAAATCTGGAAGTCTCCCCATTATTACCACATTGCCTTCTGCATCTTCAAAGTCACGTAATATATTTTGGAATCTGGAAAGATGTTCAATCTTGGGCTCCAATTCTGGATCTGCCACTAGCTACATGATTATGGTCAAGTCACATCTCCCTGAGCCTCTGTTTCCTCATTTGTAAAAGAATGTTAATAATACATGTTGAGAATTATTATGCAGGGATTATGAGAATCAAATGAGATAATGTATGTAAAATGCTCTGCCAGCTTCAAAGCATCGCATAAATGGTAGTTATTATTGTTGTTATGATTATCCTTGATCCCATCACTAACTAACCCAGTAAAAATTAAATACACCTTGCTCAAGGATAAAGCGTAAGGGAGCAATCTAGGTGTAAATAAAGTGTTTAATCATGTAAGATTTCCTGAAGGAGAAAAAGGAGGAGTTTGCTCGTAAGACTCAGTAACTCCAGATTGGAAGAGGTTCTTGAGCCAGATTCTTTTTCTTCTCTATGCCCCCCAAACAGTTGAGATTTACCCCCAGGGCCAGGAGAGAGGGCAAAGATTAAACAAAGTCTGTAGATTCCAATTAGATAGGGATATCTTTTTTAATGATACTAGCTCCCATTTTATAATTCTTGAAGGTTCGTGAAGTGCTTTCCTTATAATTAGAGTACATCAGACAGACAGTCAATAAACATTTATTAGGTACCTACTATGTGTCAGGCACTGTGCTAAGCACTGAGGATAGAAAAGGAAGCAAAAGACAGCCCCTGCTCTTAATGAGCTCACAGTCTAATAGGGGAGATCCCAAGCAAACAAATATGTACAAATTAGCTATAACTGGGAAAGAAAGTAAATGCAATAATTAAAAGGGATATACTAAAACTCAGAGGGATTGGGAAAAGCTTCCTGATGAATGTGCTTGAAGGAAGCCAGGGGTGCCAAGAGGTGGAGATGAAGAGAAAGTCTTCCAGGCAGTAAAAATACCAAGAACTGAAAGATGGAGTGTTGTGTTCATCGAACAAGTAGGTAGTGTCCTCATTTGACAGATGAGGAAACTGAGGCCCTGGGAGGTGCGGCATATTGGTGAAAGTCACCCAACATGTTACTATCAGAGCCAAGATTCAAAGCCAGTCCTCCCTGCTCCTACCATGATGGCCCATTCTGATTCAATCTTTCTTTTAAAAAATGCATCCTATTTCAATAGGACTGTGTTTGACTGCCCTAGTTTAAGGAGATGGGTATTTTTGCTTTGAGTAAAGCGAGGACTTCCCCCTGGTTCCTTGAGGAAGCTGGTGAAGAAATCCAGCATTTCACATGGTGTATTTGCTTGAATCAAGGGACATCTGTCCTAAGTGTCTCCAGGGGAAATAAGTGATAAGTAATTAGATTCCTCTGAAATTCTTCCTGGTAAGAAGTATTATTTAAATGTAGGAGAGGCAAGGGTAGCTGAGAGGCTCAGTGGATAGAGAACCAGGTTTAGAGAAGGTAGGTCTGAGGTTCAAATCTAGATTCAGACACTTCCTAGCTATGTGACCCTAGGCAAGTCACTTAACCCCAATTGCCTAGCTTTTATTTATTGCTCTTCTGCCTTGGAATTTATATTTAGTATTTATTCTAAGATAGAAGGTAAGGGTTTAAAAAATAAAAATAAATAAATGGAAGGGAGGCCAAGATTCTTTAGAAGTACCCCCACCTTACCCCAAATTTTCTCCCTCCCTTCACTGCCATGGGCCACTTTCAAAGGTTCATTTCTTTTGTTTAAGACTCAATGCCTTGCTAAAATCCCATATTCCCAGGGAGGGGTTCTCACATTAAATCATTAATAACTATGTATAGCCTACAGAATACAGTAGCTTGGAGTAGTAGAAAGAACCCTGAAAATCAGAATAGGATTCTATTTCCTATGCTAGGCCTCAGTTTCCCTTTTTTGCTAAATGAAGGGAATGCTCTCTAAGATCCTTTTCAGCCCAGCATTTGAAGTAAAATAAACATACTAAGGCTTCTTAGAGTTCAAATATGCTAGGATTCTGACTTCTGATGAACCGGGGGAGAAGAGGTACCAGGCTTGGTCCATCTGTTGCAATCAATTCAGGTACCACCTTCTCTGATTCTTTCCCTTTTCCCTTTTCCCACTTTGTCCTCATCAGAAATAATGCCTCCCTCTTCAAATATCTCTTAGCACTTTGCCTAGACCACTTTTTTGCACTCATCACTTCTTCTTTTATCACTTACTTGTGTCTATATCTTCTCTGTCTATTGATAATAAGCTCCTTGGGGACAAGAACTGCCCTCTTTTCTTCTTTTTTATGAATGCCCAGAAAAAAAGCAGAGGGACCAGGATTTAGCTGCCCATTTAATGGCCTGTTTTATAAATCCACAAATTCATCTGTTGTTAAGGGCTGAAGTTCCTGAAAACTATTCTACTTCCAGGTTTTAAGTCAACAAGGTCAGGAAGTGGGTATCAGTAAAGATGTGCCATCCAAATTATCATACCGGTTTGGGCCTCCAGGTACTGGGTCCCCGGACTTACCCTCTCTGTGTCTTCCATCACTCCTATGGAAGATGGAAATAACTCCTGCCCTGGGACCAGCATGGCAGGCACCACATGAACCCAGAACACACACACACACACACTCACTCACTCACACATTTACCCCTCCCACTCCTCTATGCTTAGGTAGTAGCTATTACTTAATGACAGGCCAAAAGGGGCTTCGAAATCCTCAAATAACAGGTGCCAGGCCCTGGACCTAGAAGGCTATTATTATCTTGGATTCCTGGGGAGCAAGGGCAGAATAGCCCAGAAGTTTGCCTGCTGGTCCCAACCTGGAGATGGATGAGGGAGACCCATGGGGTTACTTCATCTTCCAAGAATCATAGGTTGGTAGAATTGGAAAAGGGACAGAAAGTATATGAGAGGTAGCAAAAATGTAGCAGACAGAGCCCTGGGTGTGAGTCCTCGTGGCTCTTTAGTTGACTCCCTAGATGACTTTAAGAAAGGCACTTCTTTTTGAAGGGTAGCCTTTCCACTCCCAGTCTTGTCACCCAGTTTTCAACCATATCCCAATGACAAGGAAATTACTCCACTCCCACCTCATTCTGTTTTTTCTCAATGTCTGACCATCTGTAGACTGAGCTAATCCCTAGAAATTCACACTAGAAGGAGTGAAGGGTGTTTGGGGGATGTCTTCATTCATTCAATAAATATTTACCTAAAAGGATCTTGTCTTTGGAGCTAAGGGACCTTAGAGCTCCAAAGTCTAGCTAAGATGCCATCCCTGCCTTTTGAGAGCTTGGATCAGTTCATAGCTCTTGATTTCTTCTTCATTACTCCCCACTCCCAGAACTACGTACTAAGGGCAATCAACTAGCGACACTAGTTCTGTGATCTTGGACCAGTCCCTTTCCTCCCTCTGTCTCCATTTCCACATCTGTAAAATGGAATGACCATTCCTTGTACATACACATTATTGTGAGGGGGAAAATAATGAAAATAAAAGCTATGCTTAGTATTTGGCTCCTCATTTCTCTTATATGTCAGGTTTGTAGCTCCATCATTGAATGGATTGCTCTTCATCCTCAACACACACCTTTGATGCTAAATTCTCACTTTCTGGACTTCGGTTCGTCTTTTGTAAAATAAGGGATTTGGACTCAATGACCTCTAAGGTCCCTTTTTGTTGTTGTTCAGTCATGTCTGACTTTTTATGCTTCCGTTTGGGGTTTTCTTGGCAAAGATATTGGAATAATTTTCCATTTCCTTTTCCAACTCATTTTAGAGATGAGGAAACTCAGGCAAATAGGGTTAAGAGATTTGCCCAGGATTGCACAGATAGTAAGTGGCTAAGGCTGGATTTGAACTCAGATCTTCCTGATTCCAGGCTCAGTGCTTTATGCACTGTATAGCCTGCCCAGAAGATTGCTTTTCAATGATCCTATCTATAGTCTGATTTTCTAAACCTTATGGTCCTGTTATTATATGACACCAGTTTTCACCCTTCAGAGATTAGGTCCAGCTTCCAATCCCTTCTCAAATCCAGTCATGTTACTCATTAATTCTTTCCCAGAACCCCTCAAATTTGATTCAACTCAACAAATATTCAAATTTTTATTGTAGGTAGCTGTCTACACTGCAGGAGATATAAAATGTGAATTGTGGGGGAAGGGCAGTCTCAGGTTGGCTTAGGTTAGCTCAGTGAATTGAGAGCCAGACCTGGAATAAAGAGGACTTGGGTTCAAATTTGACCTCAGATACTTCCTAGCTGTGTGACCCTGGGCAAGTCACTTCACCGCCCCCCCCCATTGCCTAGTCTTTACTGCTTTTCTGCCCTGAACCAATCAATACACAGTATTGATTCTAAAATGGAAGGTAAGGGTTTAAAAAAGATGTGAATGGGACCCTCCCCCATACTACTAGACCCACAGTCTAGAGGGGGTATGAAACACTAACAATGATGGTAACCACACACTATAACATACTGTCATACAACATCATGAACCTGGAGTTTGAAGGACATTTAATCCAACCCCCTCATTTCTCAGATGAGGAAACTGAGTTTCTACTCAAGGAACTTATTATAATCCCAAATCTTACTGGGGGACAAATATCTCATTCTAATATAAGAGGTTTTTTTTTTTCATTTACAATTGTATAATATGAGAGATAAAGGAGAGATCCAGACAAAGGACTGCAAGAGAGGAGAGTTGTAAAGTTTCAGAGGAGAAAAGGGTTACATATGCTTAGGAAGTTCAAGGAAGGCATGCTGAAAGAATTCATTCAGTTGAATAATTGAGGAAGAACTCCTGAATACTAGAGTGTGTCTACTCATCAGAACAAGGGTCAGACTTCCTGAGGGCCTGGGAATGGATCATCCCTCTCAAGGTCAGATCTTCTTTACCTCCTTATCCCAGGCTCTCTTCCTTTTACAGAATTATAGAATCTTAGAGCTAGGAGAAATTTCATTTGCAAAATCATAGCGGTGTACTGGAGGAGGAATTCTTAACCTGAGGTACACAAATGATAGATTCAGAGGGTGGAACAGTGGATAGAACTCTGTTCAAATCTGGCCTCAGACACTTACTAGCTGTGTGACCCTGGGCAAGTCACTTGAGCCACATAGAAAAGGTTTGTTCCTTCATCCAGATGAGAGTCCTCAGGACTATAGACAATGATAATATCTCCTCTCCTTATTCTTCCTCCCCTTATTCACTTAATAAAAATAATAGCTAGCATTTACAAACTGTTTTAAGGCTTGCCAAGCACTTTACATATATTATCTCATTTGATCTCCACAACAATCTTGCAAAGGAGATGCTATTATTAACCCCATTTTAGAAATTGAGGAAACTAAATTTTTTATGATATTCCTAGGGTCAGATGTTTGGAGACAAAATTCAAACTTGTGTCTTCCTAATTCCAAATCCAATGTTCCCCCCTTTGTGACTTTAGAGCTAGAAGGGGCTTTACTTTGGAGATCAGCTAACCCAATCAACTTCTCTTATTGATAGGATCAAGGTAGGAAATGACTTGACAAAGATTACTCAAATAGTAAATAATAAAGCCAAGATCTAAAATGAGGTTTTCTGACTCCAAATAGAATGTTTTCCCATAACTCTCCCTATGTTGCCTCCCCCTCCCCATCTCTTGGAGCATCTTTTCCCTTCCTTTAGACTTCCAAATGAGGGGATTTTTCTCTACCTTAAACTCACCATTTTCCACATCTATCACTCATGCTCATATGGAACAATTCTCCACTTGACCTCACATCCATTTCACAAACTTACAAACTAGGTCATTTAGCAACTTAGCCCAATGATCCTAAGTTACCTGGGCAGAACACTTCCTTTCCCACAAAAAGAGACAAAATTGGGGAGTGGGAGTGGGTGGGAGGGAGGGATAATCAGTCCTGGGGTTCCTTCTCCTTTGACATAGGCCCATGACTTCACAGTCATAGGGTCAAGCCTTTTGATTCGGTTGGGAAGAGTATGAATACTGTTCCTCTAAAATGAACTGTATTCAGCATGGATCCAAGATAAGATGGGATAGTGAAACCTGGAGAATTTCCCTCTCTCTGGTTCCTTTTCTTCACTTAAATCTCAGAGGAATCACCTTTGGTCTTCAGGGTGGGAGAGAAAGGGAAGAAGCAGGAAAAGAAAAACCCCAAAGGAAACTTCTCTGAAGAATGATTTGTAGAATACAATCACATAAATGTAAAATGTCAGCACTGCAAGAAATCTTAGGGGCCATCTGATCCACCCTTCTTATTCAAAAGAGGATATTAAAGCTTATGGGGAAAGAAACTTGCCCATGATCACTTAACTAATTAGAAATTCTGTTAAGGAGAGCTAAGTGATTTGTCACACAGTGTCATACAGATAGTATATGTCAAATCAAGGACTCAGCCCAGGTCTTCTGACTTCAAGACTAACTCTTATCACTACAACATATTGCCTCTTGACATCATTGGCCATATAATGCAACATCCCCATTTTACAGAAGGGGAAACTGAAGCTGAAAGTAGTAACATGGCTTACCCAATATAAACTCCTCAAACCCGAAGACTTCCTCCTCTTTGTGTGTCCATCACCAAGCAGAATAAATAGCAGATAGAAGACTGTTACAATTAAATTGCAAACTACAGGTTCTTAGTTTCCATAGAGTTTATTAATATTACTTGAATAAAGAAAGGAAATATAGATTAAAGTCTATTTTCTAATCCAAGTCTGACCACTTGTTGCTCCTCCAGCATGGCTCTTAGCCAGCCTCCTGCACCACCATCCAGGGAATAGAAAGACCACGCCCCCTTGCACCCCTTCCTTTATCCTCTCTTAGTGGCTGCACGCATCACCTGTGCATTTACCTGATGTCAGTCACGCAGCATAGGCACGCAGATGGGATGAGCTGGGTCTCATGGGACAGAAGTCCATGACCTTGGGGAGGGAGGGGGCTCTATTTACACAGCACTTAATAATGCTCATTGGATTCTACTGGATTAAATTCCTCCTAATGCAATTCGTATTTCCAATATGGAAATCACCTCATATTTAGTGGATTCTCAAGCTTGGCCAATAGCCCCCTTATTTCAAGTCCCATTTGATTCCACACACGCAGTCCTATTCAGAAAGTGGACATTGTCTCAGAGCTCTTTGTAACAGGTATTGCTTTCTATTGCAAATGAGATTGAAAAGTTTTAGTGTAAGAAACCACTTCCCAACTAATGGAGCTGTCCAGGGTTGTGATGGAGGTCACTCAAACTGGTCAAATCTACCATTTTCAGTAGGAGCATTTACATGTTGGAAATTGGGAAGTGTTACAAATCAAGTCTTGATTTATTGCTTAGCTAATTGTCTAGACTTAAGAAAGTGATGCAACAGTGGCAACTAGGTGACTTAAGTGGATTGAGAATCAGACCTAGAGAAGGGAAGTTCTGAGTTTAAATCTAGCCACTGACAGGTCTAGCTATAGGACCAGAGGCAAGACATTTAATCTTCATTAGCTAGCCCTTACCACTCTTCTCACTCTTCTGCCAATACACAGTATTGATTCCAAGGTAAGGGTTTTTTTTTAAGTGATGGCAGAAATGCTAATAATGAAAATTAGACTCAAAAGTGTGTGCTATGAACATTTATTCCCTAGAGAGCCAGTTGATAAATATTAACCATCATATTCCTGAAGCTGTCCCAAAGTTTTATGGTCTACCTAAGGAAATAGTTCCACATCACAGGAAGTCTCCAAGTAGTAGGGAGACCCCCAAGTTGAGTTGGACTACCATTTACATTCCCTCTAGCCTTACAATTCTGTAACATTGTGGATGTCTGTAATGTCTGTAATGTGGATGTGGAGATAGAGAGTAAAGGTTCATCCAGTCAGATGAATTAATCAGGGGGTTTTCTGGAGTCAATAATCCAATTTAGGAAAAAATGTGAAGGGACACAGAGTGATAAAAGAAAAGTCTTAATGGAGAGTGCTGGGATAATGGTAAATGCCAGCTTCTCTCATGTAGCAGACTCTAGAATGCTCTATCCAATCTCACCCATATTTTTCTTCTCTCCCACTTTCAGTCAACTCAATCAACCCAAGCCATATCCTGGTGATGAAGTCCTGTTCCCCAACGTGCCCGAACAGCACCATCTCAAATGATGGACATGCCATTTCTGTTACCTGCTGCCAAGGAAATAGATGCAATGGAAAGGGGGTCGCAGATGCTTCCACCAGCCTAGTTATCAGTCGAGGGGTTCTGTTGGTGTCTGTCTCCACAAGCCTCCTATGGATGCTCCTCAGAGCTTCCTGGTGAGGAGGTTTTCCTTGTCCCTACCCCCTCCACTGTCCCTAAAGTTTTCTGTTCCCAAGATCTCTTTATTTAGGACAGTACCTCCAACACTGAAGGACAAATTTCCTCCCAGGAAAAAAGACCCACAGGACAGGGTCTTGCCCCTTCCCCCAGATCCTTCAGGAAATCTAAAAGGGGCATTCTGTCCAGTGGGCTGGTTCCTCAGGTATGAGCCTGGACAACTCCCAGTATTACCATTTCTCTTTTACCTTTTCTCTTCCCTTTCTTATTTAGGGTGTTGATCTTTTCCTTTCTGTTTTTCTGCCCCACTGAAGATGAATTAAAAAAGGTTCTCTGTTTGGGGGTGGTATAGCCACCCTCAGGAGGGGGAGGGGAACTATGAGATTTTAATGTTTTAATTAAATAATCACTTCCCTCTCTCTTCTTCTCTACCTCTGTCCCACTAAACACTGACCCTCTTTCCCCTCTTTAATCTTTGAGAGACTCAATGTAGCCCCTCCTACAAGGCCAATCAGAGTGATAAATGTGGCCTCACTGAAAATAGCAACTTTTAATCATGGCCACCCCTTTAAATGGATCACCCCATCATCATGTGACCGTGTGGCTTGGAGACAGGATGGGGGATGGAGATGAAGGGTATATGCTTTCCTACAACCATCCTATGAGCAATATTGGGGGGGGAACAAGGGAAAGGGTAGAAGCACCTCAGGCAATAAGTTTTCCCTAGAAGCTGAGGAGTTGGGATTAGGGTGAAGGGTGCCACATTGCCTGGATCAGAGAGTCCACCTTGATATTCCCACCTACCTCACAGGGATGTTGTGAGAGGAAAAAATAATAAAAATACTTAAAATGTCCTTTGTTTCCCCCTTGAACATAGAGAACTCAAGACTATGGAGGGCCGAGTGTTCAGATTTGGATTTAGCCTGTGATGAAGACTAGGATTGTCTGTGGCCTCAGTGTGGAATGGGGGGTTAGAAAGGTCTAAATTATGATCTTATTCTGGGGTTGGTGGGAGATACATATATTCAGCTTCATGCCTTAAGCATTCCCCACGAGCATGTCCATGCCTCATGACCTTGGCCAACATCAGTATCCATGGTCCAGGTTTTAAATCTGGGCTTTCCATACCATGGAATATTCAAGCTGAAAGAGGACCTAGAGATCATCTAAAACAACCCTCTGGCCTTACCTTACTCCTATTGTTCAGAACAAGAATCTAGGAGCCAAGAAGGGAAAGTATGTCCAAATCCCTTAGGAAGAAGGATCTGAACCCAAGATTCCTGACTTCCAACTCCAACTTGAGGGCACAAAAGATAGGTATTAAGCAGGGCAACGATGCTTGGTTAACCACCTACCTGGACTCTGGAGATCTGGGAGGCTGAAGGTGACACTCTTCCCTAACTCAATTGGGGACATAAGTGCAATGCTAACCATAAGTCTGAATTTTGTAATGATGGAATTCTGGGCATATGACTCTGGAATGGAATGCTCTAGGCCTTTTGGATTTACAGGATCACAAGTTCCATCCACTCCCTTCCCTTCTCACCAAGCTCCCCAATAGCACTGAGACAAAGTAGCTGACTGACCTTTTTAAATGTCACACAGCCGATGAGATAGCTTCCTTTCCCACACATAGTTAGCTACTCACCACCAGTTATAGAATATCTACTCCTGCTCCACAGTCTGCCCCTCCAAAGCACATCTCTCACACATATGCCCATAGTGCTCCTTGTGACATCTCCCTACTGTCCTCCATGTGGTCATGCCATCTGAGGCATTCTGGGCCTAATGGGCACTGGAGTCTCATTCCAAAGACACAGTTCTTTCAAAAGGAACAAGGTAGATAAAGAGGGTGGAGATAAGTATTGTATATTAAGAAAATATGAAGAAATCCAGTAAGTAGAAGCATACTAAAAAATATTAAAAATCAGTGGTGGCAAAGACCAAAGTGATGTTGTCATCAGAATATCCTATGAATCAAACAGCCCGGAAAAGGAAATAGATAATGAATTCAGGAAACAGATCAGGAGCCTGGCATATGCTACTGATGTGAGACTTCGATTATTCAGACATGTGCTTCTCTCTGCCCAAAACAGCTACTAACAATGCCATGACTTCACTTTATGATAATTTCATCCTATAAAAAAAAAATGAAAGACAGGGCAGCTGGGTGGCTCAGTGGATTATGAGCCAGGTCTAGAGACAGGAGGTTCTGGGTTCAAATGTGGCCTCAGACACTTCCCAGCTGTGTGACCCTCAGCAAGTCACTTGACAACCCCCATGGCTCAGTCCTTACCACTCTTCTGCCTTGGAACCCCATAGTATTGATTCTAAGTCAGAAGGTATGTGTTAGGGGGGGGAAATGTAGGAACGATCAAGAGAAATTGCTATGCTGAATCTGATTTTTATAAACAAAGAAGAATTGGTTACAAAGAAGAAATCAAGGGGAACCTTAAAGAACACTGACCATTCCATATTAGAATTTGTAATACAAGAAAGGAAAGCTGTATGTAGCCTAGCATGAACCTTAGATTTTAAAACAGCAGAATTAAGAGTTCACAGAAAGAATTAGATCTATCCTTGACTCTAAAATTCTATGGAGGAAGATAGCCTATGATGGATGAGTTGCTCTTTAAGAATAAAAATCTGGGGGTGGGGAGCAAGATGGATCAGTGGATTGAGAGTCAGGTCTGAAGATGGGAGGTCCCAGGTTCAAATTTGGCCTCAGACACTTCCTAGTTGTGTGGCCCTGGGTGAGTCACTTAATCCCCATTGCCTAGTCCTTGCCTCTCCATCTTAGAATTGATACCAAAATAGATGATAAAAGTTATTTTTTCCTTCGATGTCTTTTTAAAATTTTATTTTTATTATCATGAAAAACACACTTCAATATTATTCATTGTTGTAAAAGCAAACTCAAACATAACCAAAACCCCAAAATAAAACCATAAATACACTGATTTGAAAGATGACTCCAACAGTTCTTTCTCTGCAGGTGGATAGTATTCCTACCGGTTATTTTCTTTAAAGAATAAAAGTCTCAAGATGCAAAGAGAAATAATTCCAGGAATGAGAACAAGGGATAGTTTTATCTAAAGACCAATGTGGATACACAGGGAGCTCACCAACCAACTTGGATTTCTAAAAACATGTACAGATGATAAGCAAGGGCAGATGACAAAGGAAGAATACCAAAAAATACTGCAGTTCCATGAGAAGTGTCAGAGGTTTAAAATCTCAGAATAAAAAGAGTGAGTCTTAAAATTATATTGGGGGGAGGGGAGGAAGGAAGACCAAAGAAGAACTGGATCTGCTGCAAGAAAGCATGTGATGGCAACAAGTAAGGACTGAGAGAGGACAGAACTGCTCAGCAGTTTTTCAACTTCTGTTTTGCCCATCATGGAGTTTCTTGGCTTTGTGGCCAGGGAAAAATTCATCAGTGATCAGACAGATCCCACATTCTGTTTTGATGAAGATGCTGGCCCTCTGAGGGAGCCTGAGCACACTTAACTTCCTTCTTTTCTACCGCTTTCATCTGTCCATTTGTACATTCATCTTCTTCTCTCTCCCCTCCTTTGTTGTGCTGCAGAATGAATCAGAAGTCCCCAATTTGATGGGAAATTCCACCCTTTCGCTTTGGATAGGTCACTTCTTCTCTTTGAGTCTAAAATCAGGATCTAAAATTAAAGGTCACAGTAAGGAGAAAAATGTCCCTTGTCCCTGAAGACATAACACTACACTTTTCACCTAATAGGTAATAGTTCCCATTCCCTTGGATCTCAACATTTCTATGATCATTCATTAGGACTTCCAGAGGTTGGTCCATATCACAGATATTCAGAATAGGAAGAAACTAAAAGCTAGAATGTGCCTATTTCTTGGATAGACAGTCTCCACAAGAGTCCTCCTATGACACCTCACCCTAGGTGAAATAGAAGTGTAATAGGAAACTGAGTGAAACTACTACTGATTGAAATAGAGAGGTAAACTGAGGAAAACTATTTCTACTTAAAATAGAAGTGTAAATCTGTGTGACACTATTACTGCTCTGGCTTGAGATTAGAGAGCAGCTGCTACAGGGGACCCTGATGCTGCCACACAAGGGAACTGCTACACAGGGAACTGCTCTGGGGAATGCTCTGTGTTTGCCTACTGATCCCTACTGATGGGTAATGGATCAGTATATCTTTCTAACCTCCTCCTCCTTTTCACTCCCTCCCTTCTCCAACCCTCTCTCTGTCACCTTCAACTCACAATTATTCTTGAAGCCTTTGGCTTCTTCCCCCCCCCCCCCCCCCGCCCAAGTGAACTATAAAGATCTTCTTTTCTTTTTCCTTTTTCAAGTAGGGGTTTATTGGGATAACAGGATGGGAAACTGAGGAAAGTGGGATGAGGGTTTCCCTAATCTATAAGGGGAATTTGAGAGGATTATGAAAATAGTCCAGTAACAAAGGTGAGAAGAGGAACAGTTAGATAAATGGAGGACAACAGCTAAGATATTCTTTCTTCTTTTACAACACCATCAAGGTCTCTCAGTTTCTCCTGGCCAGCTTGAAATCTCAGAGAGAGACAATCAACTCAAAAGCCAAGTTTCTCCTTCTTCTCCTCTCTCTGTGGCCAGAAAAACCCCAACTCTTGGTCATTCAAAATCTCAGAGAGCACAGGGGTCTCCCCTTGATCAGAAAGCCCCAAAAAACAAGCCAGCACAATCAGGGTCTTCAGCCAGCCTCAACTGCCAGAGAGTGACACTCCCAGTCCCCTCCCCCTCATCAGCTCAACTGCCACTCCTCCTGGGAACATTCCATTTTAGAATCTTAGTCTTGATTGACAAGACAGGTCCCCAGTTTAGTCTCTTGCATCTTGGCTTGTCCTTCAAAACCTTTCTCTCTTCATGCCTCTTGCATGTCTCTGCATCATCAAAGGCTATACCAGCAGACTACTAATTCTGGAACATTCTATGAAGCTGTAAAGGCTTTAAGTATGGGTCTGATGATGAACTGGTTTACATACCTGTTGTTAGAGGACTAGCCTAACTAACTCCAAAGAGTCTCGCAGTGAGAGCACAGGATGATGAATTTTCCCCAAAGTAATTTTTAAAATCTTTCCCTTCTGTCTTATAATTGAAACAAAGTATTGCCTCTAAGGCAGAAGAGTGGGAAAGGCTAGGCAGTTGGGGTTAAGTGACTTACCCAGGTTCACACAGCTAGAAAGTGTCTGAAGCCAAATTTGAGTCCAGGATCTCCCATCTCCAGACCTGGCTCTCCATCCACTGAGTCACCTTGCCCCCTATCCTCAGGGTTTTCTTGGCAAAGATACTAGAGTGATTTGCCATTTCCTTCTCTAGTTCATTTTACATATGAGGAAACTGAGGCAAACAGAGTTAAATGGCATGCCTAGGGTCACATAGATGGTAAGTGTCTCTACCAGATTTGAACTGAGGAAGAGAGGTCTTTCCAACTTCAGACCCAGTACTCTATCCATTGTACCATATAGCTTCCCATGAGATGTGTTAGGTTATGTCCTTATCCCTCACAGTTCAGTTGGTCCTTTGCATGGTTAAGACATTAATGGTCCATCTCAGGCAGGGAGCATCAGCTTTCTTCTTCCAGCATCACAACTACAATAGCTAACATTCATATAGTTCTTTAAGGTTTATAAAGTCTGCATATATGACATCTAATCCTTACCACAACACTATAAGGGGGGTGCAATTAATATCCCCACTTTACAAATGAGCAAACTGAGGCTTAGACAGTTTTATGACTTGCAATGGATCACACTAATGTTTGAAGAAGGATTTAAATTCTTCCAAACTCCAAGTCTACAACTCTATCCACTGTGCCACCTAACACAGTAAAGGGGAAAGAAGTCTGAACTTGGAGAATAAATATCTGAGTTCAAATCCCCTGGCCTTGAAACTCTTATCAGCTGTGATTCTGGGAAGATTCTATCTTCCATCCCTGAACCTCAGTTTTCTCTTCTATCAAATAGGGGTGATCACTTTTGCACACCCTGTCATATACAACTTCATAAATGTTAGCAATGAATATTACTAAGGAATAAAGACCTCATGGCTACCAATATGATAGCCACGTATTGGTAGAGACCCACGCACACACCATCTTCTTTCTATTTTAGGAATGGGAAAGTGAGAAACCTCCTACCTTCTCCACAAAATAAAGAAACAGCTTCTTTTGTTATTAATCCTAAAAGTCTATAGGGGTCATTTCTTAGAAATTTGGGGAGAAGAGGCAGCCACCCCATTCTAGGTCCCAGGCATGGATTTCCCTAGGAACTGAGACTCTTAGAGAGTAGAGACAAGGATACTGAATGGTTCCTGTGGTCTCAAAAATTCTCACACTCGAAAAGAGTGCTCTGGATACATCAGTCACTTATTAAATAATGTTTGATGTATTGAATTGAATTCTCAAAATCCTCAACCAATGGGGGCAGTAGAGTAGGGCAGAGGGAGTCCTGGACTTAGAAACAAGAGACCTTGGTAGCACCTACCAGAATTGATGCTCCACATCCAGAACCCAGGGCCATCTCCCTGATGTGCCAAACCAAGACATAAGAGAAAGATTTTATAGAATGCAGTCTATAAAGAGTTTTAATGCATATTTACAGGTTGTGAAAGATAGCTCTGATGTCATAGATGGAGGACTTGAGTTGCCTTGATCATAATAATCCATCATGGGGCAACTAAGTAGCACAGTGGATAGAGCATCAGATCTAGAGTCAGGAGGTCCTCGATTCAAATCTTGACTCAGATAATTTATACCTGTATGACCCTAAACAAGTCACTTAACCCCCATTGCCTAGTTCTTGACACTTTTTTGCCTTGGAACCAATACTTAGTATTGATTCTAAGATAGAAAGTAAAGGTTTAAAAACAAAGACAAAATAATTCATCACTTTGTTACCAATCCTCTTCCCACTTAGCTAGACTGGTTATAAGGTCAAATAATCAAAGGAGAAGCTAGGTGGCTCAGTGGATTAAGAGTCAGGCCTAGAGAAGGAAGGTCAACTTTGATCTCAGACATTTCCTAACTGTGTGTGACCCTGGGCAAGTCACTTAACACCCATTGTTTTTATCTCTCTCTCTCTCTCTTTTTTTTTTGCCTTTATCTCTCTTCTGCCTTGGAACCAATACACAGTATTGCTTCTTAGTTGGAAGGTAAGGATTTTTTTAAAAAGATCAAATGATCATAGATTTAGAGCTGGAGATAATCTTAGAGGTCATCTAGTCCCATTTTCCATTTTTCAGTTTAAGAAATCAAGATTCAGGGAAATGAATGACCAGCACATGGGCCATTATCTAACCTTCATTTAAATTCTTTCCAGTGTAGGAAGATTTGACAGAGCTTGTAATCCACATATCTGGCTCAAGAACAGAAGTTTATTTCTATACCAATACTAGCTGTATGACCTGGGGCAAGTCACTTCACCTTGTTTGCCTCAGTTTCCTCATTTGTAAAATAAGCTGGAGAAAGAAATGGCAAACCACTCCAAAATCTTTGCTAAGAAAACCCCAAATGAGGTCATGAAGAGTCAGACACAGTTGAAAAATGACTAAACAATAAAATATGGGGTAGGGTGGGCATTAGGCAGGTTAAATTTTCATGTGGGGTACTACCTAGGTGACTCAATAGATAGAGAACCAGGTCTTGAGTCCTGGGTTCTAATCTGGTCTCACACACTTCCTACCTATACAACCCTGGGCAAATCACTTAACTCTAATTGCTTAGCCTTTACCACTCTTCTGCCTTAGAACCAATATTTGGTATCAATTTGAAGGTAAAGGTTTAAAATCTTTTCATGTATATACAGGGAGAGAGAGAGACAGAGACAGAGACAGAGACAGAGATAGAGATAGAGATAGAGACAGAGATAGAGACAGAGACAGAGACAGAGAGACAGAGACAGAGAGGGAGAGAAGGAGAGAGACAGGGAGAGAGGTTTTTCTTTCTGCCAAAAGCAGATAATGAGACTTGTATTCTCTCTCTCTTACTGGGCTGTTTTGAAGCATATTCTTTGTAAACCCTAAAGCCTAGAATATGAATTATTTGTGTTTATTCTATCAAAATTTAAAAGGAAGAAGTCAAGGTGGATTTTCATTTAAGAAACTGCAGAGCATTTTCCATGAACCCAAGTGGCTCCCACCACCTCCCTTCCCCTCCCAAAGTTTGTCTGTTTAATACCAGAATTCTCCCTGGCTGGGTCCCATGGAACACCAGGCTCTTTACAAAGAGGTTCACAATTGCAGTTGATACAAAGGAAAAGGGTGAGTTTTTATAGAGTTCTTAACTAGGTCATATGATAAAGTGGGAAAAGTCTTAAATGTGGCATTAGGAGACCTGGGTTCAAATTTTGGCTCATCCACTTACTTGCTATGTGATCATGGGCAAATTCCTTGGCCTCTCTCCCATCCTCGAGTCTAAACTTCCTCACCAGTGAAACAAATAAAATGGACTGAATGAAGGTTTTAAATCCTATGATTCAACATTATGAAAGATAACTCATACATAAGAAGTTATGCCAAAGACTTAATAATAGCTAACATTGATGTGGTGCAAAGATTGGCAGAGTACGTATGTGTGTGTGTGTGTGTGTGAATAATCTCATTTGATCTTCAGAAGAGTACTATGATATGGGAGCCATTATTTTCTCAAATTTTAGAGATGAGGAAACTCAGGCTGAAAGAAGGAAGTGTAAAGATTAAAATTTTAGGGGAGACTGAGGCAGGTAGAAATTAGTTTCTCTCTGCAAGAAGTATTATATTTTTTAGAGGTTTTTTAAAAGTTAAGGATTAAAGAAAATACAGGATAAGAAAAATGTGCCTAGGCCACAGAGGCCTAGACAAGACCTCACCTACATTATGGAAAGAGCCACATCTGCCCCAAAACGGAAGTCCAAGAGCCCTTCAAAAGCCTTTGCAATCAGGTTAAATACCTTCTCAATCTCGGCCCAGGTAAGATTACAAGGCATTCTGGGGAAGTGGAGCAAAGGCTTGTGGGGGTTGAAGTCCAGAGTTCAAGTCTATTTTTTACAGAAGGAAGGGGGCATCCAGGTGCCTACTGTGTGTCGGGCACTGTGCTAAGGACTTTCTTTACAAATATGATCTCATTTGCCATCTCTATGGAGAAGAGAAGAATTTATGACCCAACAAGAGAAAGAGAACCTTGCAAGATGTAATATGAATCATTTTGATTATATTAATTTAAAAGATTTTATACAAACAGAAAGAACCAAGATAACTAAGATTCGAAGGGAAGCAAAAAACTGGGTGAGAATTTTACAACAAATTTCCCTGTTGGTCTAATTTCTCAAATGTTTAGAGAACTAAGTTAAATTTATAAGAATCCAAGTCATTCCCCAATTGACAAATGGTCAAAGGATATAAATAGGCAGTTTTCAGATTCAGAATTATTTCACATGTTGTTACATACTATTCAGGAAAAAGAACCCTTTGGTTATATAAGATGAAGAAATCAAAGCTATCAATAATCACATGAAAAATGTTAAAAATTGCTATTACATATAATTGGGAAAATAAAATATATTTTTAAAAAAGAAAACTTTATATTAGCATTACCTACAAAAAAACTAAATATGATCTCATTTGATCTTTACAACAACCCTGTGAGGTAGATGCTCTCATTTTCCCCACTTTACATATGAGAAAGTGAGGCTGAGACAAGTTAAGTGTCTTGTCCAGGGTCACACGGCTATAATTGTCTGAAGTCAGACTTGAACTCTGGTCTTTATATCTCCAAATTCAACACTCTATCCAATATTCTAAGTGGCTCCCATCTTTGACAGAGAGGAGTAATGAGGTTTGGTGACAAGTTCAGAAACAAAGGACCTGAGTTTGAATCCCTGCTCTGACAAGTATTACCTGGGTGACGTTGGACAAGTCACATCACTTTTCTAGACTCTCAGTTTCCCTATCTTTAAAATGAGTGTTGGCTTAGACAGCCTGTCATGTCCCATTTGGGGCTTGGCACCATAAGCCTCTAAGCCTTTGACAGCAAAAGGAAAGCATTAAAAAATGAACAGAGTGGGTGTTACAGCAGCTATTTGTAATACTTAAAGAACCCAAAGAAGGCCTCCCACTGGGGGAAATCTTGTGGGGAGGATTTTGGGGGAGTCCAGGGACAGGAGTTGCATGCAAAGCCAAAAGACAAGGATGGATGACAATCTGCACCAGCGGAGGGCTGGGACCTGCACTACCCCGATGAGATCTCAGAGCATGTGTATTCACATGTATAGTTTATACCCCAACACAGGTGGGATATCGGGTCTCTACGTGTGTGTCTAAATGAGAGCAGTTAAAACTTGCAGCTTTCCTAAGGAATGCCAAGCCACACTTTGAGTCATCTTGTCCAGAAAGCACCTTCCGCGCACCCCCTGGTGGCCATCCGGGGAACATGGGCTATGTCTGAGACTCAAAACTTCCGAGTGGGGAAACAGTGAAGATTCGGGGCGGACACTGCCCTCTGCTGCCCTCCGAGGAAAAAGCGCACGGGTTTGTACCTTTGGGGGGGGGGAGGGGCGGACTAACATAAAGTCATGGGGTATCAGAACTAGAAGGGATTAAAAAAAAAACTCTTACTTTCTGTCTTGAAATCAACACTGAGTACCAATTCCAAGGCAATAAAGTAATGAGGGCTAGGCAACTGGGGTTAAGATACCCAAGTGTCACATAGCTAGAAGTGTCTGAGGTCACATTTGAACCCAGAACCTCCCATCTCCAGGCCTGACTCCCTATCCAACGAACTGCCTAGCTGGAATTTTAAAGATTATTCATTCCAACACTCCCATTTTACAGAGAAGAAAACTGAGGCTGAGGGAGACATAATGACTCTCCAAGTTCCATCCTATAGATAGTAAGGAACAGGGCAGATTCCCTGATCCAGAATCCAGGGCTCCTTTTGCCAGTTGCTTTACTATCTGCTCCATTTCCTTGCCCCTCTAATCAATCTCACTATGGCTGCCAGGCTAATCTTCCTCAAACAAAGATGATATTGGGGACCCCTAGCTAGAAGTCCTGCTATCTGGGGGTGCCACTTGAGTTGATAGGTGGTAGTAGAGGTGGGGATGGATCATATTCTTCCAGCTCACCCTGGGGCTGTCTGAGAGGTACCACCCATTTTTCTGGGGTTGAACCTAGTGGGGAGCAGCAAATACCATATCCCAGAGCCCTGCCAGACCCCACCCCCATTTCTAAAGGGCCCTGAAGGTTGCCTTCTCCTTGGGCAGATGCTCCAGGAGTGTTTCTCAGCCTCCTTCTTGTGCCTAAAGACCAGCACTGCTCCCTCTGCTCTGAAGGTCCCTCTTATGATGACAGAAAGTGATCTAAGATGCTCCTCCTTCCTGAAACCATTCTGGGGCCCCCAGCTGCTCCAAAATAGCCTCATATTTCTCTTGTATAGATTTATCCACCTACATGCTGAATCCCCTGATAGGAAGTAAGCTCCTTGAGGGCAGAGACTGCTTTGTTTTGGATTTACACCTATATGCACCTGCCTGGTGTGTAGCTGGCACACAATAAATGCTTGCCAATAGATCGATTGAACAGGAGGACATGTTCCTGATACCTATTCACACCTGGGTTGCCGAGGACTCATGATTTTACCAGAATGGTGCAGGGAGGGGATTGCCAGTGGGTTATTCTGGGGAAGATTAGTGTGCCTGGGATGAGGGTTTGCTGAACCTTTTTCAGGGCTACTTTCCACCTTTGGTGTCCATCTGCAAAACAACTCTCATCTGTGACTCCAAGTAACTGTAGTGTGCAAAGCAGCCACATTCCCAGTAAACTGACTCCAAGAAACTGTAGCATGCAAAGCAGCCACATTCCCAGTAAACTGTCTTGGCAGGTAGGCTAAATCAGGCTGCGGATAACTGACAGTCAATGAGTTAGGAAGGTGTCTACCCACACACATGAAGACTTCGCCTGGCAGAAGGGGAAGCTGAGAACAATTTGTTCCAGAAACCTCGAAGGCAGCAGTGGCAGGCACTCTGGAGCACTTAAAGCTTGGATAGAATACTAGGTCATCACCCATCATCTTGACTTTTTTCTTTCAACTGGACTTTGATGATTCTGGAAGATGACCTTATGAAACTGTGCAACTCTGCCTCACTTACATCCAATTTATGCTCCAGTCAAAAGATATCACCCATAATGTCATTTTAGCACGAAGGACAACAGCCAATCTCCTCCAGTTGACTCTTTCTTCCTTCTGCTTTTTCTCTTCTCTCTCAGCTTCCAAGACAAAAGCCAATCAATCAAAAAGCATTTATTATACCATCTTCTACTCTCTAATTACCCCTTCTCTTTTTCCTTCCCCAGTTTCTCTTCTTTTTCCTTTCAAATGACCCTCATGCAGCACAGGATCAAGGCCCTTCCCCATCCTAGATAGCCTCCTCTGCACACTCTCCAACTTGCCAGTGTCCCTCCTAAATTGCAGTTCCAATAATCAATCACAATATATACAATTCTGACTGAGGCAGTAAAAAGCTAAGGAAGAAAGTTGTCCATCATACCCTCAGTCCTGGGTGTAATTTTTTTCCCTCAACACAACCAAAACTTCAGTCAGCTCCTTTGGTTGCCATATCACCACTGACTTTGAGTTTACAGTAGACTAAAATCTGAGTTGTTTTTAAGACAAGCACTTATCTAACCACATCTCCCTCATCTTGGACTTGTGAAATTAACTTTACAACCCCAAAGTCTAAAATTTCATAATTATAAGTCTCATCTTCCCTAGATTCATTCCAACATTCTCTCAGGGAAGATTTCAGGGGACCCAGGCCCTGTCATCCAGTGTATTAATGACCTCTCCTCACTTTAGGATATCTGTAGATTTGATGAGGATGCTATCTGTATCCAAACTGTTGATAAAAATATTAAGCAGCAACAAGCCCTGCAGGGACCCCTAGGAAACTTTATTAGAGTGTTCTTCCAAGTCCATTATATGCCAACCATTAATAATTGTTCTTTGTATGCTGTCATTCCCCAGTTCTGAATCCATCTAATTGTACCATCATCCGCAAAAAAATTTTTTTTTTGCTTCCAGTCTACAATTCAGGAAATAGTTATAAAGCTTATTTGAGGACAAAGACTGTCTTTGTTTTAGGTCAGAACAGAGTAGAAGACTCAAAGATAAGAAAAATTATGAAAGCTAAAAAGCTAGCTTTAGGCCTTCAAGACAGTTCAAGTAAATAAATGGGCTCGGCTGTCACATAGCCTAGCCTAGATCAAGGCATTTCCAGTTGTCTTTACTCCAATTCTGTTGGCTACTCCCTCATTTTAAATATCCTTTCCTTCTATGGCTTCCAAGACATCATACCTTCCTGAGTGTCCTCCTGCCTCTGTAAGTGGTCCTTCATTGATTATTTTTCCTTTTTTTCATCTATTAACTATTATCATCTAGATTTATTTTATATTATCTATTAGTGTCTCCTCGAGGTTCTTTCCTTAATATTCTCTCTGCCTCTACTTCTCTCTTTCTGTCTCTGTCTCTCTGTGTCTTTCTATATGTGGGTGCTCACATGTTGTTTTGATTGCCATTTATTCCTTTGGTTTCATTTTCTACTTCTGTGCAAATGACTTCCACAATCCATATCTCCAACCCCATTCATCTCCTGAGTCCCAGATAGAAATCCCAAAGTATTGGATGGACTAAAAAACAAAACCCCAGACCAAGTCATAAAAGGATTATTTGAAAGCCCTGGGGATTGTCCACTCCATATTTGAAAGACTGTTATGGAAGATGGTTTAGATTTATCCTACTTGGCTTTAGAGGTTAAACTATGACCAATGGGTGGAAATCATGAACTAGGATGGTGTCAAGTAAGATGTTATGATTGGAGTGAGACTAAGAAGAAGGAATGGCTAAGACTGCAGTTGACTGAATGAGAGGAAAAAGGAAGAGTAAAAAAAAAAACCTCCCTAGATTTCTAATTTCAGGATTAGAAAGATGGTGATCAGTAGAAATTGAGAAGTTCAAAGGGTCAGATTTTGTAGGAAAGAAAATGTTTTCCATTTGGATATACTTACCATAATATAAATAGACTTTTTTTTTCTTTATTTCTGGAGAGGGAGTACACCAGTGATTTTACTGATTTAAGAAGTTCCTAGATGAGGAAACTCTACATCAAGGGGAATCCACTGGAAATCCATACCTTCTCTAGAGCCTTATTGAATTGCCTGGTACTTGAGTCCAGGTCTTCTTGACTTTGTGACACCCCCTCCTGATAATAATAGTAAATAATAATAATAATAGTTTGACTTCACATCCTATTTTAAGGTTTGCAACACATTTTACAAATATAAACTCATTTGATCCTCACAATAAAGTTTTTTTACAGTTGAGGTAACTGAGGCAGATTGAGGGGTAAGTGATTTGCTCAGGGTCACACAGCTAGTAAGTGTCTGAGGCAGGATTCAGATTTTCTAACTCCAAGCACATTACTTGATCCACTCTGTTATCTAGGCTGCTCAAACACTATACTGATTAATAAGGAGAGTCAACTACAACCATCAGATCTTTTTCAGACGCCTTGCCATGGCCAGTATAGGAATTTGTTTTGCTGTTGTTGTAAGGCTTTTTGTTGTTGTTGTTGTTTTTCTAGTAGAGATGAGTGAGTTTGTGAGAGAGAGAGAGAAGGTAGACTTTTGCTCATTGGAGGGAAATGATTTTTTTTTGTGAGGTTTATTTTTCTGACCTTGAATTACTATTATTAGAGAGTTCATAGGGACTTTTCAAGATAGAAGTAATCAGACTTCCCTCTTCACTTTTTCCACTCACTTAACAGAGAATGCTCTTTAAATAAATGAGTTTGTCACAAGCCCCTGACCACAAGACACATAGACACGAGAATGTGGAAAGTAATGACATTTATTGAAGAATCTTCTTTTTACAGCCAGTGGAGGTCTCAGAGAAACTGGAGGGAAAAGTGCTATGGGGCCTCTGTTCTGCATCTCAGGTGGAATCTCCAATAGCCATTTGGACAACATAATGCTCCAAATGGCTTGGAGTTGGGAAGAGCTAGATGACTCAGTGGGTTGAGGGCCAGACCTAGAGACAGGAGCTCCTGGATTCAAATCTGGTCTCAGACTCTTGCTAGCTGGGTGACTCTGGGCAAATCACTTTAACCCCCATCCCCTTGCCCTTACCGCTCTTATGCCTTGGAACCAATACACAATATTGAGTCTAAGACAGAAGGTGAGAGTTTTTTAAAAATAGCTTGTGGCAATGTCAGCAGCAAAGAGACTCTCTTGCTATCTCTACCTTTTCATCTCCATCAATGACACAATACTCCTTTAATTTGCTTATTTCCAGAGGTTCCAAGGCAATGACTGACTAAATGGAATGGCAGGGGTGGGATTGGAACAATCATTTGTTCTAGGCTGTGGAAATCTCTATCTGTTCTTCCAGGAACTCCCATGGTAAAAGAGTTTCTTCCACTCCAGTTAGAATGGGCATTATTTATGAAGTCTGAATTGTTGAAAACAAGAAAAGGTGTTTACAAAGAGCAGGATTTTGGAGAGAGATTGGAAGAAGTTTGGGCCTATGATTTTTTTTTATCCATATAGGGAGGGAAGAAATGTCCTCCATCAAGGCAGATCAACAACTGCAACTTACAGTCTTAAAGAGTTTTCTGGAGTTACTGAAAGGTTAAGTTTAGGAATATAAAACAAAAATACTAGGGAACAAAGAATTTAACAGATATACAAGAAAAAGAGATAATCTGCAATGACTTAAGTAACCTTAATTTATCCCCAAAATACTTGACCACTGTCAAAAGAATGACCTCAAAGTCTACTCTTCATGGAGAAGATAAAGCATCCTTTAATCAAGTAGTTTATAGCTTTCTCTTGGAATTTTGTGCAAGAATAATGAGTTTTTGACACAGTTCTGTCAATTCACAGTCACAAAGAAAACATAGTACTTCCAGTTACCAAAAATATATATGTATATTAAATGACAAAGCCCCTTACATAAACGTGAAGAAAGGGATCATGGCAGCTGCAAGCCACATGTGGAATTCATTGTGGCAGTCATACAGTAGCTAGCCTTAATATGGAATTCAAGCGTAAGACTTTACATTCATCCCCACTAGATTGGAGAGTTCTAATCTGTTGAGTTCTTCTTTTGAATTGTGAACATTCCAAAAGATTCTAGCCTGTCATGATCTTCATTTTGGATAATGAGTGTCATCTAATATATTAATGATCTGTCAGTTTTGAGTTGTTTATGAAATTGATGAGCAGACAATAAACCTCCCTCAGATACAGAAAGTCACTGATGAAAATGTTTAGAGGGCCAGGGTCAGGCACAGTTACCTGAAATACTCCCCAAATATATCAATCTGTTAAAATGGCACCATTTGGGGGCTAGATCTTCAGCCATTTTCAAATCCACAGAACTATACCTTCCTTGCTTTTATTTCTTTCCTCTACACCTTCCCTTGTCTACAAAAATAGCTTGAGAGAGTCAATAAGATCTTTCAGGAATTTATTAAGAAGCAGGACTACCTCATTGGTGTGTACTTTAAGGAATCTTTCCTTTACTCCTTTTTGAAAATCAGGATCAAGACATTAAACACAGGATGTGAAGAGTCCTAAGAATAGATCAGGCTCAAGGCTTCAGGATTTCATATTAAAAAGAGATCCAATGGGAGCAATCTAGGAAGACACTGCTGCTGGGATGGCAGAGGACTGACAGAATGGAGTTGGGGGCAGATTTCAGGTGAAAGAGAAAGTGTTGCTTATGTCCTGGAAACATTCAGTGAATTAGGCATAAGGTGTATGAAGAGAATAAAGGGATACTAGATTGGCAAAATGGGAGAGGAAGGGGCAGATTCCAGGTTGTGGAAGGCCCTGAAAGCCAGGAAAAGAAATATATCCAAGTAGACTTAATGAGATGAGTGGGACTTTAAAAGAATTTGGAAGCAGGGGTTGAACCGGGGAGAGGGAGGACATTGGGGAGATTCTCACAATAAAGGGCTGAAATGGGGTGGTCTTCATTTGCGGGGAGTGGAGAATCAAGGATAGGCATCATATTGTAAAGGACAAGTCATTTTTAGAATTCATTAAGGTTTCCCAAGTGCTTTTCTCACAACAAAGCTGCCAGTTAGACATACACGTGTATGGGTGAACCTGTCTATCTGTGTGGCTGAGGATGAACCTGTATCTGGGAATGTCAGTATACAGGCATGGATGTTCTCTTCTAGGTCTGTGTCCAAGTCTCTGACTCCCAGTCCCAGTCCTGGGGATAGGCTGGTCAAAGACAAAGGCCCGAGGTCCTGGGATCAGCTCTGGGAGGTTGGGGAGGTGGTCCAGAGCTGGGAGTGAGGTGGGGATGGGGCTGGAGACAGACTGGCCTGGGGCTGGACGCCGGGGCCCAGGTCTTAGCCAGGGTTGGGATGTAGAAGGTTCCTGAACAAAGTGGGGGTGGTGATGGTGCAGTGAAGGTTTTGCCGCAGAGATTATGTAAGACTCTGGAAGCAGGTTGGGAGGGGTAAGGAGAACTCTGCAGGGAGGGTGGAGAGACTGCGGACAAAGATGGGAGGGGGGAATGGGAGAAGAGAATGACAGCATTCTGCATCTGAGGGAGGGAAGTCTGGGGTGGGGCCCAGAGGGGACTGCAGAGGCTGGGGTCCAGCCGGGGGGGGAGGGGGGGGCGGCTCGATGTCTGGGTCTCCCACGTACTAAAAGTTGAGTTCTGGGGAAGGGGTTGGAATGGGGATGGGTGGGGAAGGGGAGGGGGTCTTGGCACTATTCTGCGTCAAAGCCCCGGACTGGGAGGGGGGTAGGATGCTGGGCCAGGAGCCAAAGTTCTGCAGAGAAGGAGGGGGCTCTGCAGTAAGGGAGCGAGGGGCGGAGCTGGAGGGGATCTGGAGAGGGGGCGGAGCCTAAGAGGGTCTAAAAGGCCGCTGTCCACCCCTCTGGATTCACTTGCGCGGCAGCCGCCGCTGCGGCTGCAGCAGCGGAGCTGAACCCTGATGGACTCCGACGGACCTGGACGGACTTGGAAGGATCCAGATGGACCTGGATGGACCTGGACGTGAGTGATGTGTGGGGAAGATGAGGGACTGGAAAGGGTCTCCTATGGATCCTACCAGTTGCTGTAGATAGGTATTAAGGGGAGCCAAAGCATCTAGAGGAGTTTCGGGCTGAGATGAATTGGGGACTTCTACAGAAACTCCCCGCCCAGCTTTGCCTTCTTCATTTCTCCAGGATTTTATCTTTCTCAACCAAATCCTCCCCTCTCGCTCTCCAGTCATTCCCCCTCAATCTCTGCGCCTTTCCTGGGCTCGTCCCGCTCCCTAAAATATTCCCCGTTTCCCAATCTATGTCCGGCGCTCCACTTTCCCCTCACTCTATGCTCTGTAATAATTGTTCTTATTGTGATAGTTATTGTTTATATAATTGCTGACGATTTGTGAGGTTTGCGAAACGCCTTTTATATGTTATCTCACCCAGACCTCAAAGCAACCTTGGGAGGGAGGGGATATCATTATTCCTATTTTGCAGATGAGCAAATATCCCCCACGCCCTCTATAGGCTCTGCTTAGAGCCTCTTTTTGTTGGGGAAGGTGTGGGGACTGCGGCAGAAGGTGGGTGGGGCGGGGTGGGGGCGGGATTTTGGCACTGCGGAATGCTGAATCATAGGGACCGCAGTATTGACGTAATGTTGGTGCAGTGATGGCGCAGTGGTGGCACGGATGATAGGGACAAAAAGAGAGATCGGATGAATAGTTAATGAAGCCAGGAGGGTACCGACATCCCTGTTTCCAGTTATTATCTTCCTAAAGGATGCTTGGGATCCTTTGACGCGAAAAATGGATTTGGAGTTGGTGACTCAGCTGTGCCTTAAGGAAGGATGCTCTCACTTGGTTATAGGCAGAAAGAGCTAGACGTAATAAAATAATGCGCGCAAAATAATAATGATTATATAAAAGTTAGCAGTAGAATCGATACTTCGTATTTCTGTGGTACTTTAAAGTTTACAAAGCCTGTTTCTCAGGATACTCTTTTTGAAAAATAGTGCAAGTTATTCTCATTTTACAGGAGGGGAAACTGAGGCTTGCAAAGGTAAAATGATTTGTTGATATTGGTCAAAAACTTGTTCTCATCCCAGAGATCACTTGTTACTGCAGAGAGGGGCGGGGGCGGGATACTGATGTTTGCGAGTGCTGAATCATAAGGACCGCAGTGTTGACGCAATGTTGGTGCAGTGGTGGCGCAGTGATGGCGCAGTGATGGCGCAGTGGTGGCAGGGATAATGAGGATAAAAAGAAAGATCGGATTAACAGTTAATGCTCCCTAGGAAGGTACCGACACCCCAGCTTCAGTGCCTTATGTTTGCTTTTTCTTCCTTTAGCTTCCAGTCAATTCCTTGTTTTCCCAAAGGATACTCAAGGTCCTTTGACGCCAGAAATGGAGTTGGGGTGTGGGTAGAACTATTCAATCGTTCCCCTGGGGAGGATGCTGTCAAAAACAATGCGAAGAAAATAATAATTATATAAAAATTTAACACTTGAGAAAATGCCCCGTATTTTCTATAGCACTTTAAAGCTTACAGAGTTCGTTTCTCATAATTGCCCTCTGAGGTAGGGCAATTCTCATTTTACAGAAGGGGAAACTAAGGTTCAGGAAGATCAAATGATTTGCTGATGGTGCTCACAAAACTAGGCGGCATCCTAGGGGCTCTCCAATTGCCGCAGAGGGTGGAGCGAGATGGGGCGGGGCAGGGGGCGGGATTCTGGTGCTGCAGAATACTGAATCATAGGGACCGCAGTGTTGACGCAATGGTGGCGCAGTGGTGGCACAGGGAATGGGGAGAAAAAGAGAGACTGGATTAAGAATTAATGAGTCCCAGGAAGATACAGACATCTCCAGACATCCTTTCACCCCTCCCGAAGCTTACTGCACTAAGAAAATGGGGGAGGCAGAGAATGGGAACTGGTATTTAGAGACCCTAGGGTATTCCTGGGGGTGAGTGACTGGGGAGGGAGGGAGGGGATTGGTGTTGGGAGGCTTTTTCTGTGACCTAAACACCAGGATGATTGACATGAACGCCTTTGCTACAATGTATTAGAGGCTCCTTTCTTGAGCAGAGACTGAATAAACTGTGTCCCTGGTCACTTAAGTCTCCAGTTCAGACATCCTACTGGCATCACCTGAGGGCGCCCCGCCCCTCCCTTTTCTCTCTCCCTCCCTCTTTCCCCCTCCCTCTCCCTCTCTCCCCCCCCCCTCCCTCTCCGCCCCCTCCTCCCTCTGCAGGGCTCAGGTGGGAGGGGGACTGCGGCAGAGAGGTGGAAGGCGGGGCCTTCAGGGACCTCACAGTCTAGGCTGCGGAGAGCACCAGCCAACCAGGATACTGAATGTCAGATGGGTGTGGCCCAGGCTCTCTTAATGAAGAAAGCCCCAACAAATGAACACCTTTTGAAATAAATATGGATGTTTATCCTTCAAAAGAAAATGCTTGCTAAGGGAGAAAGAGGCTGCATAAATTCAAGTATTTGAATGGAAGACATTACAGAAGCAGATTTTAATTAAAAATCAGCCCTAAAGTGGAATAGACTGACCTAGGTGAAGAGTTTGCTTTCACAGAAAGCCTTTAGGTGCATGCTGCATGGGCATTTTTCAGGTGTAGTGCAAAGACAATTCCCTGTCGAGGTACAAGTTGGTCTAGATGGTCTCTGAGGTCCCTCCCATAAACCTCTGATTCTGTTTAAGTCAATAGAAATTCATTAAAGAACAGTGTGGACTAGGAGAGTCACAGGGAAGGCTTCCTGGGGGAGGAAGGACTTGAGTTAGACCTTGAAGGAGAATGTCTATTTATTAATGATTCATTAAATATTTAATTTCATTTACTGAGAGTTGAAAAGGATGCAGGAGAAAACATGATGGCATGGTTAGTGTCAGACCTGTAATCAGGAAGAACAGGGTACAGATCCTACTGTATGCCTGTGAGCAAGTTATTTCATGTCCCTGAGCCTCAGTTTCCTCATCTACACATACAGTTTTCTTTCCACTACACTAATTGAATTGAATTGAAGAATGGATAGACTAGGAGGAGAGACAGAATGCTTTGAGTAGAACTGGACAGGAACAAGAATGTGAAACTTAAAGCCTCTCCTTAACCCTTTGCTCCCCTTAACCTTTGATCTAGGCTGAAGAATCCTGCCTGCAGCTTCCTGCTTCAACTTAGCAACCCTTCCCTCAGCTTTCAACCATGAGGTTTCTTCCAGTCCTGCTTCTCATGACTATCATGGCCCAGCCACTCAGTAAGAAAAATGAACAATTTGACCTCCAAAGGTGGGGGGAGTGGGGGGGGGCAGTGCTGGAAATTGAATGCTTTTTCCTCACCTCATTCCAGTAGTCCTATTCTAGGAAGGACTATCTGAGATCAGAGGAGAAGCAAAGAGTCTGGGATACCAGAGGTGGGGCAGAAGGGCTGGGTTGTATGAGATCCATGATGCCAACCCACTTGGGATATTAGAAAAAGAGCAGAGGTAAATGTGCCCTGGTGAGAGCAATAGCTGTGGCCTGAGCCCTCAGGTCTTGGGAATGGATCTGGCCAGAAGGCATCTCTCCCATTTCTAGTGTTTGAGCCCTGGCAAGAAGTTGCAGGGGGCGGGGGGGGGGGGTTGGGGAGGGAGGGAGGAAGGAGGCGTTGGGGGAAAAGAAATGTTAAACTTTTAACTACTTTGTTCTGTTTCCCCTATACACAGCCCATGCCCTAGAATGCTATGTCTGTGAATCCAAAGGGTACAATTGCTTCAAGACCATGAGGTGCCCCAATTATGTCAACTACTGTATGACCACCCGGACCTGTAAGTAGTCTTTTCAATCCTCTTTGAAATTAGGATTTGAATTTCAGAATGTTGCAACAGCAGGGACCAAATCAGAGTTGAGAGACCTTAGCAATCATCTCATTCAATCCCCTAATTTTACAGATGAGAAACTGAGACCCTGAAGAGGGCAAACAAGTCACTGATCATACCATGAAACACAGTGACATAATCAGGGGTTGAGACAAGTCTGGGCTTCAAGAGCTCCATTTGGTTTCTTCTTCCTATCCAGGAAATACTCCCTTGTAATTTTCCCATCTCGTAATGATTTGGGGCATGACTCTTGCCCTTTATTCCCTCAGCAAGCTCTTGAAGGCCACCCTTGTCTGGGTTGACTAATACTGTTTGCCAGGCTGTATCAGCCCTACAGCTTCACAAAGTGGGAGCCCTGCCATGAGTAAGCCCATTGTCTACAGGAGACAACAAAATAACAAACCCTCCACCTATCCTTGTGGAACTAGACCTAGAGAGGACTGGAGTGCCCACCTGGAGGGTAAAACTGGGAGATGCTCAGAGCAAAGGCTACCCATTCCTGGACTCATGAGCCTCTTTCTTTCTCCTCTTCCCTCTCCTTCCTGCCATGCTCAGATATCACTCCAACGAGGGTAACAGTCAGCAAGTCCTGCGTCCCCACCTGCTTTGAGACCCTATATGATGGCTACACCAAGAATGCTGCCACCACGTCCTGCTGCCAGTACGACTACTGCAATGGGGCTAGCCTTGGGGCCCAGGCCTCCTCAGCTCTGGCCCTCACCACAATCCTCAGCACGCTCTGGGGGCTGCACCCCCCCAGCCTCTGACCCAGGCTAACTGGATCCCTACCTTCCCCCCCCCCCTCACCCTGAAGCCCCAGATCAACTTGGCTCTGTGAGAGATGAGGAGAACATGGCGACTTCATAACTGTCCCTGGCCCCTCCCCCAAACATCGAGCCCCTTCCCACCATGGCCTCTTCCTAAGACCACCTCATCTGCCACTAGCCCCAGCACTCTCTGGGTGTCAGGCCCTCCTCACATGCTTTTTGTTCAAGTTAGATCCTCCCATTGCTGTAACTGGCCTGGGAATCCTTCCCACACCACCAGGCGTGGGAGTGGTCCTCTTTTCTAGCTAATCCATCGGCTTCTTCTCTCTACCCATCACTGGAGTCAGAAGAATCTCTTTTGGAGCCCAAAGTTGGAGGGGGAAGGGGAAGAGGCTCTTGGATTCTTGGATTCCCCCATACCCCTGTTCCTGGACTAGTTTTATTTTTATGCTGACCATCTTGGAACTCTCTCCACTTCTGCTTCTTGACCCCATCCACTTTTCAAAATGTCTGACTTTGAACTTGACTGACTAATGTGGGACCTGACACCCAAAATGTTCATGGATCTGCCATCCACACCGGACTCCTTCTGCAGGGATGAGTGTTGGGGGAAGACCAATTTAGGGTGGGGTATGGAGGGGGGGGGAAGGCACATACTCGGGGGTTGAACAAGTATGGATTTTTGTTACCTGTTGAGTTCTGATGGGGGTTTGGGGGTGGGGGTGGAAGTAATAGAGTTCTGCTGCTAGGGAGGGAGTGGGAGATATAGAGAACCTGGTCAGAGGGGGGAAATAGCCCCTATCCCCAGGAAGCCCCTGGTCTGAGATGGAATGGTATAGTTTAACCCCTTATTTTAGTTGGCTCTTCCAGAAGAATGGGAAGAGGTTGAGTCCACCGAAAGGTAAGCCTACCCAAAGATTGATACATACCACGGAAGGTTGAGTTTGAAGGTAGCTTTCCCTGAGCTGTCCTGGAAAGGTCCTCACAGATAGAATTGCTGAATGTGAGAGCTGGAAGATCCCCTAGAGACCATCTAGTCCAACCCTCTCATTTTACAGAGAAGGAAATTGAGGCACAGGGAGGTGAAGTGACTTATCAGTGGTCACAAAGTGAGGTTGTGTGTAACACTGGGTCCCCTTGGGTTCCCACACAACTCTGGATCCTGGTGTTACGTCTGTGGTGCCCTGTGCTATTTTGAATCACTTATCCCAAAACCTGAAGCTTGAGCCCCTGCCATTACATTTCTATGCCACACCAAAGAAAAGATATATGACCATTAAAAAAAGAAAA
This sequence comes from Monodelphis domestica, assembly GCF_027887165.1. Classification (NCBI taxonomy): domain Eukaryota; kingdom Metazoa; phylum Chordata; class Mammalia; order Didelphimorphia; family Didelphidae; genus Monodelphis; species Monodelphis domestica. The sequence goes on from NC_077229.1 coordinate 107,053,536, forward strand.
AAAAAGCATTTCATTACAGCAGAATAGGAAGGTAAATAACAGGGTAGAAATGTTGTCTGTACTCATGCACAAAAAGATTGCCATATCCTGTGCTTTTAACCCCCCTCTCTCCGCCCGCCTTTCGCTAATCCACTTCTAATTCAGACCCAAGGAACCTCAGTGGACCTTAGGGTTTGAAGTCATCTGCCTCTTGGGTTTCATTCCTTCCAGTCTCAGTGGGGTGAGATAAATAGAATGAATGTCTAAGGGCTGAAGGAAAGCTGGTCTTCCACCACAACTCTGGAATCATCCCCTAGTGGTCCGGCCAGGTTATGGAGCCGCCTGTGTTCCCTGCAGCTCTCACAGCCCCACTGTTTGCTTTTCCCATATGCTCATTTCTGTAGCTTCTGAACTGCTATGCTCCAGTACCTTCTGATTTCTCTCATCATATAGTAGCTACCTCCCTTTTCCAAGTCTGTGCCCCCACTCCCTACTCTCCGATCCTTAACATCTGTTTTGCCCTTCCAAGTCTGCACTGCCAGCTCCTTCCATGTGGCTGCTCTCCCTTCCTAATTTATGCCCACCTGACCCGGTTCCTCTTCATCCAGATTTTGCAACCAATTGCCCATCTACAAAGGTTGGAGGAAAGGGATTAAACTTCCCCGATTCTCCATAATTTCTGTCCTCCTGATTGCCAAGGAGTCCAACAATGGCTCCCCATGGGCAGCAGGCGGTTTTAGTGTGTTGCCTTAGCAGAGTCCCAATGCCAACCCACAGCTTCTTCTGGTGCTTCTTGTGTGCCTCTGTGCAGGAACGCTCTTGTTCCCCTGGCCTGCATCTGCCTGTTTCTGTAGCTGTGATCTTCACAGCCCTGTGGCCAGCCCACCTGACAGCTCTCTGGCTTGCCATGCTGCCGCCCCTCTCCCACATAGCCGCTCCAACCTGGAAGCTCCTGTTCACCGCTCTCTGCCGCATTTGCCTCTGTAATGGGCTGGCCTAACTCCTGTGGGTGTATACCCACTTCTGCTGCTGTGGCACCCATCAAACATCAGTCTGATGGACCACAGCTTTCTGATAAACCTGTGCTGAATTCCTTCCTAAAGTGCATCCAGTAAGAATGTGTTGAGGTTGACAAATCGTTAGGAGATGGAGGGATACAGCCCAGAAGTGAAGGGGTGGGAGGGTGGGCCTCTTCAGAGGCCTTCCTTCTGGGCTGTTGCCAGAGTGGTTTGCCTTTACCTGTGGTCCTGAATCTTTTAGCATCTCTGAGAGAAGTGTTCCTGATCCACCTTCCACTCTCTCTCTGATGCTCGGGGGTACAGGGCCCAGGAAAGGCTTCGAGGACTGAGGTAAGGATTTTTGGGGTCTAGAACAGACCCCAAATATACTTTTGTTTCTTGGTACTGGTGCACTGGAATTCGGCTTCTGATCAAAGTCTGGATTCCTCTCGAGGAAATCCAGCAACGTTATGCTCGTTTTGGTCCACAGTCAAAGGTGAGAGAGACAGCTGATTCACCGGCTCTTCGGCTGCTCTCTGTAGGTGCTTTTCCCACAGCGGGCTGCCTTGACCTCCGGTCTCTTGACCCTCTGGGAGGAGGTGGCCCTGCTTATTAGTTTGGGCCCAGCTGGACTCACTTCGAGGTCTGCTTGTACAGTAGCAGCCTCCCCTTTCTGCCTCAGTTTCCCGTCCCTGAGGCCAAGTGGGACCAGTTTGGGTAATTTCTGATCTGCCTGCAATCTCTCTCTCTCTCTCTCTCTCTCTCTCTCTCTCTCTCTCTCTCTCTCTCTCTCTCTCTCTCTCTCTCTCTCTCTCTCTCTCTCTCTCTCTCTCTCTCTCTCTCTCTCTCTCTCTCTCTCTCTCTCTCTCTCTTCTCTCTCTCTTCTCTCTCTATCTCACAATCTCTCTCTCTCACAATCTCTCTCTCTAACTCACTCTCTCTCCCTTCCTCTCTTTGACTCTTTCCCTTTTTCCCTCTTCCCTTGCTCTCTTCCCCTCCTCCCCGCTTTCTCTCTCACAAACAGGTTCTTCTCAAACAGGTTCACTCAGCTAGGAGGTGTCAGAGATCAGATTTGAACCCACTTCCGACTCCAGATCTGACTCTCTATCCACTGTGCCACCTAGCTGCCCTTCTTCCCCTTTTCCCCTCTCTCTATTTCCCTTCTCTATGTCCCACTTCCCTTCCTCCCTCCCTCCCTCAATCTCTCAATCTCTCAGTCTCTCGCAGGCATATCAGCTCTAGTTATTGAAAGACTGGCCCGATAGGTGCAACACTAGGGTTGCAACACTAGGGTTTTCCCTTGGGCACCTGGGTCAGTCTGTAGTTGTTTATGTGCTCAACAGGCAATGCTCTTCCAACCATCCGCTTCTGGAGCAACCTTTTGCCAAATGGAGCACAAAGTTAGAGGCTGCATTTCCCTCCGAGTGGAGGGAATTGAGGGACTGGACATCGAGTTCCTGTGATTTCTCTGCACATCCAAATTATCCACCTTCTGCAAGCACTCACAAACCATAACCTTGGAACTCTGCATTTTGGGGGAGTGTTGAAAAAAATTCGCATTCATAACTCTACAGTCTATACAACCCGGTGGAAAGTAGGTCCCCTGATGTAACAGTTTCGGCAGGCTCGAAACCTGCATTCCACAGAACTATGCCACTGGGTTGGGGGCTGCTGAGGACAGAGCTTCCCTCTTCTGGAGGGATTCTCCATCATCCTCAGCCCACCCTCTCACCCTGATGGCTTGCTCACCATTTCCTGGAGGGGTGGGGGGAGGTAATAACTAGTTCCAAAGTAAGCCCACGAACATTTGCCTTTTTAATGCCATTGGAATTTCTCCGTTTCAGGAAGTCCACATGATAGATAACAGTTATCCTTTCTCCATTCCAATATTCCTTAGCCAGGACTCAACAACCCCTCCAAGTGCCCTAGGCAGGCTGTAAAGTCTTTGCAATACAATCACAATCATCCAAATAGGTACCCCTCCCCCACCAAAAAAAACAAAAAAAATAACAAAAAAAATAACAAAAAACAAAAACAATAGTCCTCGAACTGTCCAGTCCTGTTGTTATGTGTCGGATTTTGAACACCTGAATAGCCCCGGTGACTGACTATTCAGCTCTGTTCTTCAGGTGTGTAATGTATGATGACAATTCAAAACTTAACTCACATCCACAACTCTACAGTCTACACAACCCGGTTCTACAATGTCACTACAACAACACACAATAAACAATAACTCCGGAAAAAAAAAAGATGTTGTAGAGTGGTTCTTTGGTTCAATTTGCCTCTCCACATAAGAGTTATATAGAAATTCTTTGCTGAGACAAAAGAATGTGCCTCAAATAGAAAGAAGAATGATGGGAAGTCATGTCTAAATATCTAAGGTGCTAGGGCAAGTAACTTGACCGGATGCTCAGAAAAGTCTGACTCAAGCCAAATAAGTCAACATACTATGCATAAAAGCACACGCACAAATATGTATGTATCCAATATCTGTATGGGACTCCCATAAGTCCTACAGATTTCTGGGAATTCTCAATATTTCCCGGGTTCTGAGTATTGTTTTGAGTCATCAGTGACCCAAACTTCAGCTTTTCAAAAAGCACCCAAATCTTAAAGCCCAAAGTACTTAATTGAACCAGAATAGGAAGGGAAACAATCCAAGAGGGAATCAATGATAGGATTGTAGCCTTATAAACTCTTGGGAACCTTATCACAAACTCCCACTCTCACTGAAGAGAAGATTCAGATCCCTGGAGGATCCTACCTCCCAGTTGTACCTACCAGTTCTTGGGCTACCCCAAGGGAATTATGGTCATTCTATCAATGCCATCAGCCAGTCCTCATTCCAGTGTGTCTTCTTTATATCATTAATATGCCTCATGACCAGCACCTTGACCAATTAGTATCATTTCCTTTTTACAAAAGGATGCTTACTGAGGAGATACAGCAAGAAGCAAAGTATGAATATTCCCTCTTCCCAGCAACACTGGGGGCAAATCTTCCCTATAGGATTTTAGGCCTTGAGATCAACCTAAAGCATCCACCAAAGGTGAATTTCTGAATGCCCCTGACTCAATGGATAAACCACTTTTGCCCTCTCTTGTCAGCCTTCCATCCACTCTCAGTCAGCATGGAGCAGAGCGTCTGATTTCACTCTTTAGTGGACTCATCTATTTTCAGAATCTGGCATGGATCCCAGCTCCTGGACCTCTGGCAGCTCCATCTCTCAACATTTCCAAACTCCCATGGTTGCAACCAAGTTCTATGCTCTTTCCTTGACAAGCAGGGAAGCACAAATTTAAAGAAGCAATAGACAGGTACCTCATATCAGCCTAGATGGGCATATTAAAAGCTTCAGGGCTCTTGATTCACTCTGAGGTTTAAGCTGTCCCTGCTTGATCTTGGCCAAAGAAGGAAAGAGCTGAGCTTCCCCCACTGGAGTCTTCTTGTGGATACATCTATCCAGTTCTGGCTCATGAGACAATGAAAAAGGCATGCTAAGTGACTAGAATACTTACATGTGTTCTGAAATCAGGAAGGAGTGGCTTTCCATTATAGTCATCATGCACTTAAAAAAAAAAACCCAAAACAACCCCTATCTTCCATCTTAGAATCAATACTGTATAATGGTTCCGAGGCAGAAGAGTGGTAAGGGTTAGGCAATGGGGATCAAGTGACTTGCCCAGGGTCACACAGCCAGGAAGTATCTGAGTCCAGATTTGAACCCAGGACTTTCCATCTCTAAGCCTGACTCTCAATCCACTGAGTCATCTAGAAGCCCCCGTCATATACTTTCAAGAGCAAGGTCACCAAGCCTCCTCACTGTGGTATGAAAGTGGGTAGAGCCAACATGGATAGGGATTTTACTGCCCAGTCCCCTATTATAAGAACATTGATTCAGAGCTAGAAGAGACTTCAGAGACTTTATTCTTTCATGGTTCTTAACCCAGGAATCCAAGATCCTGAAGGAGTTCATGAATAGATTTCAGAGGATAGGTATTAGTTTTTTAAAACCATTTTAATAATTCTGTTCCAATGTAACTGGTTTCTTTTATAATCCTTTATGGTTTATTTTATGCATTTAAAAACCTTATTCTGAAAAGAAGTCCATTCATAGGCTTCATCAGCTTGCCATTATGGTCCATAGCACACATATATACAAAAATGAACTCCTGATCAAGCCCCTCACCTTATGGATTCCTAAAACAAAGCCTGAGAGAGTTAAAAAAAAAAAACTTGCCCAAAGTAATACAAAGTGTGATAATTAAAATGTTTGGGAGCAAGGGAAATATATATATCAATTATGACCACTGAAATATGTTTTCTACTGTGTCTTGGTTTTATATAAATATAAGATGGTCACCAGGGAATATATTCCCAATTTATGAATATACCCAAGCCAATTGGGTTTTATAGAGAAATTTAATTTATAATACACTGATTAATCAATAGAAAAAGAGAGCAAGTAAGAAAGGAATAAGAATGAATAAATCAGTCAGTTGGTTTTATCACTCACCCAAGATCTCTCTAGGTAAGGCTTCTCATGCCAACCTCAGGCTCCACCTTCAAGAGAGCCTCCTTTCAAGAAATGTTTCCAGAGAATTCTCCTCCTTCAGAGCCAGCCTTCTCTCCTGGTCCTCCAACAGAGCAACCTCCTCAGTCCTCCTTCAGAGCCACCTCGCTCAGAGCAAAACCTCCCCTTCTCTCTCCTCAGACCCCGCTATCTTTAAGGAAACCATCTAAGTCCCCTCCCCTCAGTTCTCACATCTACCAATCACTGTCGATGTCTCCCCTGTGTCAATGGTGGCTCTAGCTTAACCCAGGATCGCCCAGAGGTCTGTTTCCTTTGTACATGTCTGTTGTAGGTCATATTCTCAAATAATTAAATCTTGATCTATGCTGCAGCCCTTCCTAAATCCTGTTACTCTAAGTAGGGTGGAGATTGTATTTTCCAAGACCTGGTTCTGTCATTCCAAGTATCTCTATTGTATCAATTCTAAAATCAATCATGACTCAAAGAACTTCCTGTTCTATGCTTAAGCATAGGTCAAAGCCCTTTCCATTGTTTAGCAAAAGGTTTCTGTCCTAAAGTAGTCTTAAGTAGGGAGGAGAAGGATCCTCCCATGCCAAGGTTTTTCACATTCCAATAGAGTTCTTACTATCAGTAGGAAATTTTTTCCAAGTATGAAATTTCCCAATGGGGAAATTTCCAACATTCATAAGTCTAAGAAATTTTAAGGTTTACAAAAGAGAGTAGTAGGGGAAGCTCAGTGGACTGAAAGCCAAGCCTAGAGACAGGAGGTCCTGAGCTCAAATCTGGACTCAGACTCTTCCTAGCTGTGTGACTCTGGGCAAGTCACTTAACCCTCATTGCCTAGCCCTTACTGCTCTTCTATCTTAGAACTAATACACAGTAATACACTAAGATGGAAGGTAAGGGCTTATTAAAAAAAATTAAATGGTATAGTCTATCAGTCAGTCAATAAGCATTTTTAGTGACTTCCCCATTAGTATGGCAGGAAGTACATGCTAAGCACCAGCATTTGAATTTAACCCAGTCTTCATCTACTTGGAGACAAGAAGTGAAGCTAGAAATCTCAGTTAATTCCCATTCCCCCTTCCCCAATCCATCAGAGTAGTAGATACTAAATAAATACTTATTGACTTTGCTGACTGATTATCGAACACTTCAGAGTTCACAAAGTGCTTCCCATGTTGCACATCCCCAGATTTTCTTTGATCCTTTCATCTGCCTTAACAGATTACTGCCTGTACTCATTATCGAATTTTACCAAGGAAACAACCAAAGCTCAGGTGGTCCATGACTTGCTGGTGTTCACCCAGCTCCTAAGAGTCATAGATGGGATCCAGCCCATTTCTCTCCTCCACCAAACTTCGTTGCCTCTCAGGTTAAAGGAATACTCCCAATGGCAAAAACTGGAGATATTTAGTTTAGAGGAGAAAAGACTGAAATAAAGTGGCTTATGGAAGACATTGACTGAATCCCTGACTTCAAATCCTTTTAAAAGGATTAGACTTGTTCTATGTAACTGCCAAAAGTAGCAGCAATTAGTCAGGTGAAGAAGGAGGAGGGAGGAATTTAAAAGGTGCTTATTTAATTGAAATAAATTATTTCAATTAAATTATTTTAATATCAAAAATTAATTTAAATGAATAGTTTTAGTTAAATAAATTTAAAACTTAAAATGAATTAAAATAATTTTAATTGAATTATTTTAAAATTAAAATTTAATTTAAATGAATAGTTTTAATTAAATTCATTTTAAACTTAAAATTAATTTTAAAAATTAATTTAAAAGGTGTTACATTTGATCTCATCATGAGAAAGGGCTTTTTCATAGTGGTGGCTATAGAGCAGTGGGTAGAAATTCTGGTTTCCAGTGTCAGATTTACATGTTGCTCTTCTGACTTTGGGACTCAGTCTCCTTTTCTGTAAAAAAAAAAAACAACCCCATCCATGACTGTCTGTCTTTTGGATTAAGTGAGATAACCTAGGAGAGTGGAGTGTGGAAGGACATGGATTTAAAGACAAAAGCTGAGCTATTTTGACCTGTGTGATCATGGGCAAGTCCAAGCCTCAGCACTAAGTAATTTATCTTTTCCTCCTTCCCCCCTCCCCCCCAGGGAGAGTTAGTTTCAGCCAGCCTTTGAGGACCTGGGGAAGCCTCTCTCAAGAGTAGGTCTTTCTTGAGGCTGGTCTCTACAGAGAAAAAACTAGCAGTTAAGAGTCAGCCTTTTACTCACCACTTGTCAGTCCAGGTAGCAGATTCTTTATCAGCCTCACCAGGAAACAGGATCTCAGGTCCAGTCAGCACTCCAAGGAATGAAGAATTTCTTTTTCCTCACAGGAAGTAACAGCTCCTTTTAAAGGTGCTTCCTTTGTATAGCTTCCTGTGTCTTCCCCTAATTTTACGTCTACCAATCACAGTTGTCGCTCTACTCTAGGACTGCCCAGAAGTCAATTCTGATTCATCATCCACTATCGCACATGTGGGTCACAGACCTCCCCCACTCAAGTGTGAATGGGGTGTTTACCCTTTTGGTGATGAATCTAAAATGGGCAGATCTTTATACTCAACTTTAAGTGGGGTGTTCTAAAAATAGACAGAGGTTACAATTTAATCTTCACAATCAGGGAAGAGTTAAGTATTTTCATTGTTATAATCAGGGAAGAGTCAAATTTAATCTTCACAGAAAGAATGAGTTTTCTCAATGAGGGAAGAGTAAACTTTATGTCGCCAAAAGGGTTCAAATGGAGGCCTGATGATTCCCTACCAGAAATGGGATATGATGTGAGAGGGGACATAGATTTAGTAACTTTCTCCATTTCTTTCCAATTCACAAATTCTACGGGTCTAATGAGAGGAAGCACTTTATAGTGGGGCTGGATAAAGGGCTGGCCTCAGAAGAAGGAAGATGTGGGCTCATATCTTGCTTTCTGACACATACTGGTTGGCTGTGTGACCTTGGGACTTTTTGATTCTCTAAGACTATAAATTATAGACCAGGTTGTTGTTTATCTTTCATTTCAAAGAGGACCACTGACATCACAGAGCAATGTCTCCACTCACAAGTGAATTGGATTTAAGAGAGGCAGAGCTGCACAAAGTCATCAGCCTCACTTTCTCTTCCAGAGCCATCCCAGTCCAGGGGCAAAGCAAAAGTCAGGATGACTGGAGATGGCCCACGGTGCAGTGAATGACCTTTGTGTCTCTAATGTCTGACCAGGCTCTAACAGCCCCAGAGAACCTGCTTTGGCCACCTTTGTGGATATAGGAACAAATTGTTCCCATCTGCCCATTCCACTAGGGGAAGTCTTCACCTGCTTGGGATGGGCACCTTCTAACTCAGCAATGGGTTTAAGTCCTGTCAGTTACCATCAACATGGTTCAGTCCATATGCTGAAATGATTTTATGAGGGCTGTGGATGCTATGCATGCTCTAGCTTCTTAGAACCACAGGAGAGAGCTGGGTGAAAGGTAGACACCAAAGGTGGATGAGCAGCTCTGAAAAATAGCTCAGTAATCCCTCACACCAGAGGTGCTAGTCCTCCTTAAATACATACAGCTCTAGGAAGGTAGCTCAGTGAATAGAGTGCTGGACCTGGAGTCAGGAAGACCTGAGTTCAAATCCAGCCTCTGACATTTGCCAGCTGTGTTACCCTGAGCAAGTCACTGTTTTACCTTAATCCTTAGGAGAAGAAAATAGCAAACCACTCCAGTATCTTTGCCAAGAAAACTTCAAAAGGGATCATAAAGAGTCTGACTTGACCAAAAAACAACAGCCTTGACTTCCTAAACCAGCTTTCTTTTCACTGTCTCCCCTTGACTCTCATGTTTTTCTTCTGAATCCTCTCAAATACAGAGAGATAATCCAACCTCCTGTGCTAAGTACTGAGAATAAAATAAAACGAAATCAGATCCTGCTCTTAAGGACCACACATTTTCTTTTGGGGAACAGGAGGTGAGATCCAACATTTACCCAGATAAATAAATACAAAGTATCTGATTCCAGAAACAGGGAAAACAGTGATGATAGGGAGGACCAAGAGATGGAATCTGAGCTGAGCCATGAAGGAGATTGTTGGTTAGTCATTTTTTAATTGTTTTGGGACCCTTTGAGACCCCATTTGAGGTTTTTTTTGGCAAAGATACTGGAGTGGTTTACCATTTCCTTCTCCAGATCATTTAACAGATGAGAAAACTGAGACAAACAGGATTAAGTGACTTGCCCATGGTCCCACAGTTAGCAAGTGTCTGAGGTCAGTTTTGAACTCCTGAAGATGAGTCTCCCTGATTCCAAGTCCAGTGTGCTATCCCTGAGGAGGAAGTACATTCCAGGAATACAGAGAAGTCCTATGCAAAGTTAGAATATGGAATATTGTGTGTAGAAGAATAAATGGGTCAGTCTAGCTAGAACATTCATGAGACAGAGTCACATCTGGAAAAAACAGACTAGAATTGGATTATAAAGGAATTTAAATAACAGGGAAGTTTATTTTTTATCCTGGTGATCTAATGAAAGTGTTTAAGCAAGAAAGTAACTTGTTCTGACCTCTGCTGTAGGAATATCAGCTTGGCATATATGAAAAGGAAGGATTAGAGAGAATAGAGATTGGAAAGCAAGAGATTTGTTAAAGAAATTGGAAACCAAGAGATTAAAAGATCCTGGAATATTTGCTAGCTGTATGATCCTGGGCAAGTCATTTAACCCCGATTGCCTAGCCTTGCCACTTTTCTATCTCAGAATTGATACTAAGTAAGGATTTTTAAAAGACCGTTGAAATAGTCCAGGTACAATAATGAAGGCAAGAAATCAGGTTTCATGGCCCTCTGAGTGAAGGGGAGGGTGTGGATTTAGCAAATGTGGAGGTGAAATTTACAAGGTCTGGAAATTGATGATATATGAGGAAGGAGGAAGAATGAATCATCAAGGATAATTTTGAGGCTGTAAACCTATATAATTAGAAGAATGGTAGCTTACTCAACAGAAATTAGGAAGTTAAGAGGAGTGATAGGTTTATAAAAAAATAAAAGAAGTGCATTTTGCACATATTAATTTAGAAATATCTATTAGACACATAAATTGAGGTAACCAGCATGTGGCTGGTGATGCAGGACAGGAGAAAGATTAGGGTCTGCTATGTTGATTCAGGGGTCATCTACATGGAGCTGTTCACTGAACTCACAGGAACTGAAGAGGTCACTGAAAGAGTAGAAAAGGAAAAGAGAACCGGGTCCAAGAAAGAGCTCTGGGGTACACATTGCCTTAGATGGTTTTTTCCAACAACTCGAAGTGCACAGATTTAGAAGTCATCTAGCCCAACCACTGCATTTTACAGTTGGAGAAACTGAGTCCCAAGAGGTGAAGTAATTTATAAGATCCTCAAAGGTCATCTAGCCGAACCTTCTGATTTTATAGATCAGGAACCCAAGGCTTAGAGAAGTGATCTCAACTAGTAAGAGGTATAACCAGGATTTGAATCCAGGTTCTTAGACACTAACACCATATCAAGTATTCTTTTCACCGTTCCATTCTCTTTAATAGCTTATTTTTTCTTCCTTATTCTTAATCTGTTTTCTGAGTGGTGAGAAACTGGGAGACTAGTCCTATTCCCAGAGAGCAATCTAATCTAATAATAATAATAATAATAATAATAATAATTCATTGATGAAGGTTATGCAAGCACCTGTTTGAGCCCTGACTTGGTTCATTCCCTGTGAAATCACTGCACTGTTGCTCACCTGAAATACCATAGCTACCTTCTCTAAATAGCTGGAAACCATTATCCATCCTTTGCTCTAGTTACGAATTCAATATGGCAGTTCTCAGCACTGTCCATCTGCCGAGAGTGATTCCCTAGCACTCAGGCACTGCAGCAGATGGGTCTTCTATTTTTAGAACACACTACCTCAAATCCAGTCTCCCAGAGGCTCCCAGAAGCCATTGCTGCTTTTCTGTATCTGACAATTTCTACTTTCACTGTATTTCAGAAGCAAAGTTCAGATTTCCCCTCTCTTTCTAGGGCAGGAGTTCGTAACTTGGGGGTCTGCATCCATGGACAAATTTCAGAAAATCTGTGAACTTGGATTGGGAAAAAAATTATCTTCATTTTGTGACAAGGAAATCACTTTAAAAGACTGATATATATTAATTTAAGGTCGCCAAAGAATTCAGCTAAGTAATTCCTAAATGAAAACTCAAGTCAGCAGTCAATCTTTTATGGAGTTTAATTACAATAGGAGGAAGAAAGGAATTAGAGATAGAGAGAGAGAAAAGGGAGAGAAGGGAATAGGGCTTAAATACCCCTTCTGTTTAGGCTGGGCCAAAAGGCCCAAGCCCTTAGATAGCTGGGGCAAAGAAAAGAGATCAGTCCCTATTACTTACGTGACCAAAATGGAGAAACAGTCTCAGAGGCCCCCACCTTCAGCTTCCTTCAGAGCAAGCTTCTCAGAGCACACACCAACCACACCGACCAACTTCTCAACCACCCCACGAGTCTTCAGACCCCCCTATCTTTAAGGAAACCATCCAAGTTCCTCCCCTCAGTTCTCCCATCTACCAATCACTGTCCATCAATTTCCCTGTGCCAATGGAGGCTCTAGCTTAACCCAGGACCGCCCAGAGGTTTCTGGCTTTTGCACATGTCTGTTGAAGGTCATATTTTCAAATAATTAAATCTTTGATCCTTTGCTACAGCCCTTTCTAAATCCTGTTAACCTGAGTAGGGTAGAGATTGGAATAATTAAATTTTGATCTAGGCTGCAGCCCTTACTCAATCCTGTTAGGACTGAATAGGGTGGAGATTGATTCCAAGTATCTCCATTGTATCAATTCTAAAATCAATCATGACTCAAAGAAATTCCTGTTCTATGCTTAAGCACAGGTCAAAGTCCTTTCCATTGTTCAGCAAAGGGTTTCTGTCCTAAAGTAATCTTAAGAAGGGAAGGAGAAGGAACCTCCCATGCCAATGGGATTCACATTCCAATAGTCAAGACCCACTATCAATAGGAAATTTTTCAAGTATGAAATTTCCCAATGGTGAAATTTCCAACATTTATAAGTCTAAGAAAGTTTAAGGTTTACAATTCACAAATAAATTCTCTCAAACATTTAAAGAACAACTAATCCCAATACTATACAATATAAGCAAAGCAGTCTTATCAAATTCTTTTTATGACACAAATATTGTACCAATTCCAAAGCCAGGAAGAAAAAAATATTGTACCAATTCCAAAGCCAGGAAGAAAGAAAACTATGTAAAAATCTTAAATAGAATACTAGCAAAAAGACTCCAGCAAGTGATCATGAGAATCATTCACTATTATCAGGTGGGATTTTTTTACAATTTTCACTAATCTCTGATTTATACAGTGACAACTAGGTAGCTCTGTAGATAGAATGTTAGGTCTAGGCTGGGGAGGTCCCGAGTTCAAGTCTAGCCTTAGATACATCTTAGCTGTGTGACTCTGGCCAGGTCATTTAACTCCAAATTGCCTAGCTCTTAAAAATTAATACTAAGATGGAAGTTAAGGGTTTTAAAACAAGACAAAGCAAATCAAAAAAATCAATTCTATGTAAAGACAGAGGTTAGATGATTTAATTAGTGCATTATCTAAGGCCAGATTAAAACCCAGGTTTCCTGACTCCAAGCCCAGAACTCTATCCACTGAGCTATGTAGCTGACTACAACATTTTCATCATCTTCCTTACCTCTACCACTGAAACTTTGGACTGTCGCTAGAGGCTCTGGGAAGTTAGCTCCTACTTTATCTTGCCTGGAATGAAATCTTCCACATTGTTTCTTTCCTTCTCTTTTTAAACCATGTTTCCATGTGCTTATCCCTCCCCGTCTCCTAGTTTCTCCCTTTTAGCTTCCTTTTATGACTTCTTCTGCTACAGTTTAAGCTACTTAAGAGCAAGGATAGTGTTGCTATTTGTATCCTCAGAACTTAGCACAGTGCCTGGCACATGACAAGCACTTAATAAATGTTTTACCATTCATTTCATTCATTTACTCATGCGTTCATTCATTCATTCATTCATACTAGGTTACACAAAATTTAGAAGTATAGTCACTTTATTGCCTGTCATATATAAAAAGTTAGGTTATTTGGTTTGTTTGATGGGAAGACCAAGTTTTTATTGCTGTACTCATTTGTATGGGAAAACAAGAGTTTGGGACTGGGAAGAGAAAGACATGAGTGAGACATATTTAAAAAGTCCTTGGCAGACTATTGAACTAACACATAAGACTAGGAGCTGGTCCTTTGAAAAAAATATAAAGTACTGGTTAATCTAATAAAAAAAGAAAGAAGAAAATCAAATGAGTACTATCAAAGATGAAAAAGGCAGCCTCGCCTCTAATGAAGAGGAAATTAAGGTAATTATCAAGTAGCATTTTGCCCAATTATATGGCAATAAATATGACAATCTAGATGAAATGCCTGAATATTTACAAAAATATAAATTGCCTAGATTAACAAAAGAGGAAATTGAATACTTAAATAATCCCATCTCAAAAAAAAGAAATTGAGCAAGCCATCAAAGAACTTCCTAAAAGAAAATCCCCAGGGCCAGATGTATTCTGTTAGAATTAAAATAGTTTTGAGCGCTAAATAGTTGTAGATAAGAGAGTGGGAGCCATAAACTGTGATAATTAAAATGTCTTGGGAGCAAAGGAAATATATAACAATTATGACCACTGAAATATGTTTTCTACTGTGTCTTGGTTTTATATAAATATAAGATGGTCGCCAGGGAATATATTCCCAATTTATGAATATGCCCAAGCCAATTGGGTTTTATAGAGAAATTTAATTTATAATATACTGGTTAATCAATAGAAAAAGAGAGCAAGTAAGAAAGGAATAAGAATGAATAAATCAGTCAGTTGGTTTTATCACTCACCCAAGATCTCTCTAGGTAAGGCTTCTCATGCCAACCTCAGGCTCCACCTTCAAGAGAGCCTCCTTTCAAGAAATGTTTCCAGAGAATTCTCCTTCTTCCTGAGTTCTCCTTCCACAGCCTCCTTCAAGACCTCTCCAGGAGCTCTCCCTCCAGGACCACTCTCCTCTCAGACCTCCTTCGGAACAAAAAAAACCCCTCAGTCCTCAGACCCCGCTATCTTTAAGCAAACAATCTAAGTTCCCTCCCCTCAGTTCTCACATCTACCAATCACTGTCGATGTCTCCCCTGTGCCAATGGTGGCTCTAACTTAACCCAGGATCGCCCAGAGGTCTGTCTCCTTTGCACATGTCTGTTGAAGGTCATATTCTCAAATAATTAAATCTTGATCTTTGCTGCAGCCCTTCCTAAATCCTGTTACTCTGAGTAGGGTAGAGATTGTAGTTTCCAAGACCTGGTTCTGTCATTCCAAGTATCTCTATTGTATCAATTCTAAAATCAATCATGACTCAAAGAACTTCCTGTTCTATGCTTAAGCATAGGTCAAAGCCCTTTCCATTATTTAGCAAAAGGTTTCTGTCCTAAAGTAGTCTTAAGTAGGGAGGAGAAGGATCCTCCCATGCCAAGGAGTTTCATATTCCAATAGAGTTCTTACTATCAGTAGGAAATTTTTTCCAAGTATGAAATTTCCCAGTGGGGAAATTTCCAACATTCATAAGTCTAAGAAAGTTTAAGGTTTACAATTCACAAATAAATTCTCTCAAACATTTAAAGAACAACTAATCCCAATACTATACAATATAAGCAAAGCAGTCTTATCAAATTCTTTTTATGACACAAATATTGTACCAATTCCAAAGCCAGGAAGAAAAAAAATATTGTACCAATTCCAAAGCCAGGAAGAAAGAAAACTATGTAAAAATCTTAAATAGAATACTAGCAAAAAGACTCCAGCAAGTGATCATGAGAATCATTCACTATTATCAGGTGGGATTTACACCAGGAATGCAAGGATGGTTTAATATTAGAAAAACCATCCACATAATTGACCAAATCAACAACCAAACCAACAGAAATCACATGATTATCTCAATAGATACAGAAAAAGTCTTTGACAAAACACAACACTCATTTCTATTGAAAACACTAGAAAGCATAGGAATAGATGGGACTTTCCCAAAAAGTCCTTGGCAGGTTTCTGGCAGGGTAGCTTTAAAATAGATTGTTGACTGGAGAGAGTTTAGCAAGAAGTTACAGGGATTTTCTGAACCTCTCAAACAATGGCCATCTGCAAAAACCTTGTTCAAAGTTCCTAGGAAATAGAAATTAAAAACAAAAACAATGGTCAAGACTAAAGACATCCAGTAGCTCTCTATGTCCAAAAAGTTTGATATCTAGGGTGGAGAATCTCCTTGTAGAAGAAAATGTCAGTCAACACTTGAAGAAACAGAGAGATCACCTTAAGAGATAGTCACAGAATTTCTTAACCTTCCATGGCATGTGGCATGCTGGGAAGTCATGTTCTATTATTCCATCTATGTGTGGGAATTTCTATCTTTCTGGAACAAATCTGCTTCTTATTTCAATATATTCAAGTTTATCATTCTTTCAACAGGCATGAGTCTTTTAGGACCACTTGAACTGAAAAAAAAATTCCCAAAAGATTATCCCAAAAGTAGTTTTACAATCTACTAAAGATGCCCAGATGTTATAGTCTCATCTGAATTTTTTGAGCAAAGATTTTGGTATAAATTTCAATGAAATAGTTAATATTATCAGTAAAAATTGCCTTTCTTTTCAATCTTCAGTATTACAGTATTTGTATTGTCCTGTCCGTTGCAATCTTTTTTTTTTCTTCATAAAATGTTTAGCGGCTGAGTTTGTTTGTTTTTGTACTAGTCTTCTTCCGGTTCTTTTGACTTTAAGAAACCTTTGCCACACTGAAAGAATCAATAACAGTCCTGCTAACTCTCAGCTTCTTCTGGAGGTCTATGCTTACTTTTTAAAATCCTTTCCTTCTGTCTTAGAACCAATACTGGATATTGGTTCTATGGTAGAAGAGTGCTAAGAGCTAGGAGATGGGGGTTAAGTGACTTGCCTATGGTCACACAGCTAGGAAGTTTCTGAGACCAGATTTGAACTAAATTTTCTTATTTTCTACAGATAAAGTAAGTTGAGATAGTTTGTCAGTTCTTTGTTTTCAACCATACTTTCCCTTGCACATTGGTACAACTGATACCATTTCATTATGGGTTTGAATGCAACCCTCATGCTGTATGTGAACCCCTCACCTTACCCCAGACATGTGAAGGAGGAAGCACTTCCATTGGGCTGCTGAGTAGATGGGAGAAATGTCCTTGGGCATGTGTGGAGAGGAGGAAGAGAGCAGCCCCCTCTGGCATGCTTTCCATAGGTTCACCAACATGGTCCTGGAGTATAGAGTCATATGGGAAATAAGATTGAAGCACAGACTGAATTCAGCAAAAATGTATTAAATGTCAATGGTGTCCAGGACATAATGCTTAGGGCCTGGGGAAGATAGTCAATGGAATAATATATCCTGTTTGTCAATGCACATTTGTTACAAGGTTTTCCCTTTTTTATTTTTCAAGTGGGGAAGACAGAATTGGGAGAAGGCAAGAGAAAGAAAATAGAAGTATAAATTGGGTGGGAGGAAGGTAGGAGGCCCAAAGATAAGAGGTCCTATCTTCAAATCTGTCTTCAGATACTTCCTTAGCAAGTCACTTAATCTCAAATTGCCTAACCCTTACTGTTCTCTTGCTTTGGAAAAAATACACAATACTGATTCCTGGACAGAAGGTAAGGGTTAAAAAAAAGTATAAATTCATTGAAAAATTTTAATTTAGTTTTTTACATTATTCCCTGGTACATAGAGCTTAAAGTTAGCCTTCTGGTCCATTCAGCCCAGAATTCTACCCAGAGGTCTTTGAGAACCAACCCAAGAGTTTCTATGGAAACATGCACATCTGTCATTCATCAGTTTGGTCAAGGCCAAAGCCAGGATTTTTCACTGTATTTCTTCTCAGAGTTAGTGAGGTGTTAAGCAGGTTCCCATGATATAAGACTCCTTGCTACTAACAGTAAAAGAACTCTAGTCTGAGTCAAGAGACCCAGATTCTAATATTGGTTCTGGGCCTAACATGCCTTACTTGGTCCTTGAAGCCACCCCATGAGATAGAGAGTACTCATTTTATAGGTGGGGAAACAAAGTCAGATGACTTTCCAAAGGTCATAGAACTAATAAGTGTTGGGATAGGAATTCAAGTCTAAATCTTCTGAATATGTCCAAGATTCTTTCCTCTACATCAAAGCTTCTTGCATTTTCTTATTTGTAAAATGGAGATACTTGCATAATCTGCCAGCTAGGTGGCACAATTGACAGAAGACTGGTCTTGAAATCTGGAAGATCTAATTTCAAATCTACTCTTACAACTCTTACTAGTAGCCTGGGCAAGTCACTTAACCTTTGATTGCCTTAGTTTCCCCAACTGTAAAATGGGAATGATACCACTATCTTGCAGAATTGCTGTCAGGATTAAATGAGATCATATTTGTAAAGCTCTTAGCAGTGCCTGGCATCTAGTAGGCATTCTATAAATGCTTATTCCCCTTTCGCCTACCTCGTGGGGTTGTTTTGAGTGAGGATCAAATGAGATATTACATGGGAGAGTGCTGTGTGACTTCAACACACCACAGGGGAAATGAGTCATTAGGATTACTCTTACATTCACTTTTCTTCCAACTTTTGACCTTTGCCAAAGTAGGCTTTTTTTTTTTTTTTAATAAAACCCTTACCTTCTGTCTTGGATTCAATACTGCATATTGGTTCCAAGCAGATAAGCAGGTAAGGTCTAGGGAGTGGGGGTCAAGTGACTTGCCCAGGGTCACACAGCTGGGAAGTATCTGAGGCCAGATTGAACCTAGGACCTCCTGTCTCTAAACCTGGCTCTCAATCCACTGAGCTACCCAGCTGCCCCCTAGGCTGACTTTTGAAACACAGATATTCCTGGACTTGTAATCAAACATGGAGGGATGATGGCAATGGATAAGACTAGGAGCCAGAGGTAAAAGTCACAGGAAGGTTGATTTCCACCAGATATAAGGAAGAATTTCCCAACTGGTGATGAGGAATCAAACTATGGTAGTGGCTAAATGAGTAGAAAGGATGGGAGGGATGTAAGAGATGCTGTAAGGATAGAATAAGATTAAATAACTGATATAGAAGATATGAGGACTTGGTGTGTTCTGCACACCATTGGTATTTGATTTAGATAACATTTATTTTTTAAGATAACATTTAAACTAAATAACAACATTTAGATAAAATATGTTCCCTTAAATGGCCAATGAGGAAATATAGAAATTGAGAGACAAAGAAGCACCAGGGTGAGACCAAGGTGGTAAACTTGGATGACTGAACGATGGTGGCATCATCAAAAAAGGGAGGGAAAAGGCAAGTTTGGAGAAGGGATAGATTTATGAAGAAATACAAGTTCCTTTAAGACATGTTTAGCTTGATATGGGAATGGTACATCTAGGTGGAGATTCCAGGTGACAGGTATCAATGTGAAACTGGCATTAGGATGTGTAAGTTTGGAAATCACTGGCATAGAGATAATAATTAACTATTTGGGAGCTGATGAGATCAACAAAAAAGAAAGCACACAGCCAGAATAGAAAACCCAGGAGAGACCTTTGGGGATGGTGGGGTAGATGGATGGATGAGTCAGGAAAGAAAACTGAGGAGTGGTGCCCTCTGACGACACCACCCAGTTCTGAGAGTCTATGATTCAATGAGTCAGTTCTCTGTTCTGGACCTCAGTACATTCATCTGTAAAATGAACAAGTTATACTAGATATTTTCTAAAGTCATGGATTAGCTATGAACTTTTATAGTAAAATTAAGATGAGATTTGGAATCAGACCTTGATTCATATCCAGATTCTTTCACTTCCCAGACATGTGACTTTAGGTTAGGAACTTCCCATCTGATCATCATTCTCTTCATCCATCTATTTCTCTTATCCCATCCATGAAGATAGCAAACTTTGAACTCTCTCCCTGATAAAATTGTTGGGAAGATGGTAGTTGGTACACCTCAAAGCACTCTAGAACTGGGAGCTATTATTATGAGTATGTCTATGAATTCATGGCATATATGTGAACTCTTCAACAATACAGTGAATGGACTGGGAAATCGGTAAAGATTTTCAGATATTTCCCTTGTGTTTGTCAAGTATAATAAGTGGTTATTTAAAGAGCCCATTCAATGAGAAAAACCTGACATATCAGATTTATTTACTAATTGCTCCCACCAGAACATACTTGGAGGTCAATAGCTTGGAGATGCTGGGAGCACACAAGTGTACTAGCTGATCCAAAGGGGATCTCATCAATTCAAGAGCCAGGGAGTTGACTGGGGCATTTTTTCAGGGTAATCTGTGAAAGCCTATGATCCAGGACCTTATATTAGGCCTTGAATGTTTGCCTTCTTCCTACAGTCAGGAACCAAATGTTTATGTGAAGGTCAGAACACACTCTCCTGGCAGTTTGTGAATCCAATTTCAGGGAAGATGTTGACAAGGATGCCCAGGGGCAGAAGATCAGGAATGAAAATTAGGTTTTTCACTTAAATTAAAGATGCTCACGAAATGAGTCAAAATTCAACATAGTCACATTTATTTACTGCTTTAAAGTCCACAAAACCCTGCATACATGCTACCTCATTTTACCCCCTCCAGCAATGTAGTAAGAAAGGTGCTTTCCACATTGTTGTGTCTGCTTCCCCCTGTTTCCATAATTCAGGAGTAGACATGACAGAGGACTGCAAATGAATGAATAAAAGAGATATAGTTTAAGAAAAGAAGGGAATATGGGCATTTATATGAGCACCTACTGTATGCCAGAAACTGTGCTAAGTACTTTTTTTTTAACAAATATTGTCTCATTTAAAAAAGAAATTTAAATCTTTACCTTCCATTTAAAAATTAATACTGTGTATTGGTTCCAAGGCAGAAAAGTAATAAAGGCTAGGCAATGGAGATTAAGTGACTTGCCTAGGGTCACACATCTAGGAAGCATCTGAGGCCAGATTTGAACCTAGGATTTCTCATCTCTAGACCTGGTTCTTTATCCACTGAGTTACCTAACTGCCCCCAAATATTATTTTATTTGATCTCTACAACAACTTTATGAGGTAGATACTATTATTTTCACCATTTAAAACATAAGGAAACTGAGGTTAAATGACTTTCCTAGAGTCACATGGCTATCGTGTATCTAAGGCTAACAGCTAGGTGGCATAGTGACTAGAGCACTGTCACTGTGCGACCTAGCTGTTAAGGCCATGTGTTTACAAGCCTTTGTGTATGCATGAGTGTAAGTGTGACTCTGAAAATGATCACTATCCTACATCTAGATGTTCCAGATGCAATGCAATGTGTTGTGGGCCAGGACACTGGTGGGACTGGGGAGGCATGAGTTAATCTCTTCCTCCTTGCTCACCCTGATACACATTTTCCCACATTAACTGGGACTGCATATATTGAGCAAAGAAGTTTTGATGTAGATCTGGGACATTGGTAGTTAACCTTGCTCTAGGTAGATTCATCTACAACCTAACAACTGGCCCTTTGAGCAAAAAGAGTATAAAAATAATTTTTACAGTTTTGTTGGGAAGCTCCTAAGCCCCTTGGGAACCATCTTGCCTGCCATCTGCTTTTAATGCTCTTGCCAGAGGCCCTTATCTGCTTTTATACTCTGAACAGCTTTCATCTTCTTAAGGAATTGTGGGGTTTCCCCCCAGGGTTATCTGAATATACATTTTTATTAAATGTATTGTTTGCTTGAACCATTGGGCTCTGAGTAAACCATTGAAACAGATGCCAAAAGCCAGAAACAAGGGACAGGTCCACTTTCTAATGTTCCAAAATAGATGGAACAGTAAGGATAAATGTATTCACTCAGCCTGATGACCACTAAAAAAGAGACACACATATCCTCACCTGAAGTGCTCCCTAGAGGACCTCCTGCTCAGCCTCTAAATGGAGAAAATGTTCTCTCTCTATGGTAATTTCTTCCAAATGTTTGTTTTCAGATGACATTGTGGAGACTACATCAAGCCCCCAAATACTACAGGGTCTACTGAAGAGAGCTTTGTGTACACTAAAAGGAAATCAATCTAACAGTCTACAATGAAAAAAACAATCAACTGAAGAATTCTCACTGCTCACATTATGACATGTGGCACAGAAGCCCTTTGAGTATGTCCATCATCATATATATGAACGAGTGAATAAAAAAGCATTTCGGCTCTTACTATATGTCAGGCTCTATGCTAAGGAAACAAGTACAAATAAGCAAGATAATCTCTGACCTCAAGGAGATAATATATATCTCAAGGATAAAATAATATTATATGCATATAATAAATTAATATATTATAGAACATAAAAATGTCATTATATAATATACCAATTTTATATAACATGTATCAATGTAATATGTAATATACTAATATTTAGCTCAAGGAGCTAACAATATCCTAATAGGATGCTATATCATCATCAAATCACAAAATAATACATAAAAGAAAGTCAGAAAACCAGGAGCGGTTGAAAATGGCAATATGGTTCCAGAATGGCTGGGAAATGACATGGAGGACTGGTTTTAGGACAAGATAAAGTCAAAAGATTTCACCTATTGGATCCTAGGGTACCAGGGGTAGAGTCCGGGTTCTAGTGGGAGGATAATGAAGAAGGATGGTTAGACATTCCATTAAGCTGTGCTCAGAAAGGAGTAGACAGAGTAGAGTGGGTTGGATTGTTTTTAGAAAATTGTGCCATATTTTCAGTCATCTTCAGCATCTCTCAAAAGTGAAAGCCCCAAATTTAAATACCAGTATTCTTTTGGTGTTGCTTTATGCTGTGAATCATGAAATACCACATTTTCTGAAGAATCAAAAATGCTAGCAGCCCAAAGGACAATAGAAAGATGCATGGTAGGTGTGAGTAGGCTGTGACATATTCTTAATAATGGCTTGTGTGGGAGAAACAGCATAAGAGATAAAAACAATGGTAGCTGGCAAATATATGACATTTTCCTTGTACCAACTTTGAGCCAGTAGTGGTTTACAGTGATCTACATTTTAAGATGAGGTTGTAATGATTTCAATTCTTGAGAGGCAGTATTTCTTAATTTTAAATTAATTTATTAACTGACCAGTCAAGACATCCTAATCTGGTCAGCTGACTCTCTCCACAATCCAAAAAGACCCCCACTATTCTGGTACAGGTCTACATTTATCTCTGATGAGCTCACCATTCAGTCCATCTCCATGACATTCCAAGACATCTCTAATTGGTAAATAGACACTGAATAGGTAGATTTAGAGACCTCAACTCCTTCCTTATCACTTCATCAAAAGTGCTATGTGTTCTTTCTGGGACCCAGAAGACACCAGGACATTCTTTTATTTGCACTTTAGTCAAAGTTCAGCACCGCTGCTTGGCCCACCCTTAATCAGGGTTCATTCACACTGGCTGGTCAGTCCTGCCCTTAATCCTTTTGTCCCTAGCAAAGAAAAAAGATCCCAATCCAGTTTGATAGCCTCAGGGATAAACTGGGTATAGCCTCAGATAAAAATCAACTCTTTCCATCTGATCTTGGTGCGGAGCTAAGGGGAAAAATGACTTCATGATTCAATATCAATTTTCTGTACTGTTTTGAAACACTCTCTACCTTGGGAGTTTCTAGATTGTCTTGACTGACAAGTGAGTGCAGATGTAACTAGGCTAGTATATACAGAGAGCACAAGACCAAACCAGGTTTCTCTTATTCATTTAGTGTACTCTCACCCTCACCCTCTTTTCACCTCTTCCTTTGGGTACCATAATTAAATCGATACTATCATTCCGTCTGGAAAGGTAATGTCAATCAACAATCCCACAGTCAACTTATTATTTCCTTGAATTTCCCAAATCAAAACTTCACCTGACCACCATCCCCCTATATAATATGTTGTCTCTCCCTATTAGAATGTAAGATTCCTAAGGGCAGGGACTGTCTTGCTTTTATATCTGTATCCTAAAACAACATGATGTCCATTATTATTAAATATTTAATCATTTTTCATAAATCAATGAATGAATAAAAAATACTAACTAATTAAATGTCTACCAAGCATTGTGCTAAGTACTGGGAATACAAATTGAAAAAGAAAATAGCCTTTGCTCTCAAGAAATTAATATTCTAACTTCAGAAGAATTTAGCTACAAGACAGATGAAAAGGCCTAGTGAGACTAGGGATATAACTACAGAACTGATGGCAAGGAAACAGAATCCTTAATATGGATTGGGGTATCTGTCTCATATAAATGTCTCACTACCATTGAGGAGGGGAATGTGTGTCTAAGGGTCAGAGAATAAAAGAGATTCTGAATTCTCTCTGGTAAGAAAAAGTTTCAGTGTCCTGCCAGGAAGAGGAAAGGGAAAGAGAGAATTGGCAAGAAGATTGAGGAGTGGATTTGGGGGCAGAGGTAAGAATGAGGTAGAGTTCAGTTATGGAGCAATTATGAAAAACAATAATTGGATGACTGAGTGCTGTCCTGGTTCTGTGGAATATTAAAAGAATTAGAGGAAGGCCTTCAGCACGTTGGATAGCTCCTCAGGGAAGGCTTTATAGAAGGACATGGTCAAGAATCACAACCCAGTGTGAATGATATCTTGCATCGATAGAGAAAGGCATCTGAGTCTAATAGAAGATCTGCTTTCAACTCTCACCTTTGTTATTTCCTACCTGTGTAACTTTTGGCATGTCAGTTAGCTTTCTGGGGCTTTGGTTACTTCCTGTGAAAAATAAGAGGGCTATATTAGATGGCCTTTTCATTCTTTTCTAACTCTTGATCTCTAATCCTATGAACCCCACTTCAGTGAGATCATAGATCTATTTGAAGCACTAGAAGGTTGAGCTTTAGGTAGAGAGATGGATCCTGCCTTTGGGAAGATTCCTGTTTGGAAAGGACAGAGATATGGATCCTCCTTTGAGAGAGTTTCTACTCTTTCTTTCCCCATATCGGGTTCCATCAATTATTCCCTCTCTTCTACAATATGGTCAGTTCTGCTTTATGCTAAAAAAAAATCTTTCTTAAAACCCTGCCATTTTTTCAAGCTTCCTCCCACTTCCTCCCTGCTTTGCTTCTTATGTTCTATAAAGCTCTCACTCTACTTAAGACCTCTACTCCCTCCCTACATTCTACCACTTTACTAATGAAACTACTTTCTCAGATATTACCAATGGCCTCCTAATTGACAGATTTGATATCTTTTTTTTTCAGGCTTCATCTGACTTGATTGTTCTGCAGCATCCCTTACTTTGGGCACTCTCTCTCCTGGTTCTTCTCTGACCACTCCTTAATCAGGCATCTTTGATAGTTTCTCTTTTTTCCTTCTATCTCTTCAACACAGGTGGAATACCTAAGATTCTGTCTATAACACTTTTTTTCTCTCTAAACCATGATAAACCCACTATAGTGGAAGAGAGGGAGGGTATATGTGAAACCAAGAAGGGAAGTGAAGAGAAAGGGAGTAAGCCTATATTGCCTACCATGTGCCAAGAACCAGACTAAGGGCATTGCAACTGTTACTTCATTCAAGCTTCACAACATCCCAATGAGGTCGGGCTTATTTTATCTTCAATTTACAGTTAAGGAAACAGAGGCCAATAGAGGTTAAGTGACCTGCCCAAGGTTACATAGCCACTAAGTGTCCTAGGCTATATTTGAACTTCAAGTCTAGCATTCTATCCACTTTTATAGCCAGCTGCCACTCAAGAGGTCCATCTATGAATTCCTCAGAAATGTTTCCCAAAAAGCAAGATATTTTCTGCTTCTTTCCCTCTCTGTCTCTGTCTTTGTGTGTGTGTCTCTGTCTATATCTGACACTTTCTTTCTTCTATCTCTCTGTCTTTCTCTCCCTGATGAAAATTAACTCTTGAGTGAGAAGAACCAGGAGAACAACTTCTATAATAACAAAAATGTTGTAAATAAAAACAATGTAAAGACCACAATTCCAGAGAACAAATGCTGCAGCATGTCAACCATCTCTTTATAGAGAAGTGATAAGTTCAAGGTGCAGAATAAGGCATTTTGAATGTGGTAAACATGGGGATTTGTTCTGCCTGGCTTTGTGTATTTGTTTTTTTTTAAAGGTTATGTTTTCTTCTCCGTCTTCCTTTTTTTCTAAACACAGAAAAGGAAACAGCTAGAAAACAACATAGACTAGCAGATCAGATTTGAAAATTACATGTTGATATCTACTTAAAAGGAAGAGCAAATCATACACAAAAGAAACTCACTGTTTGATGTACAGTCCTCCTTTCTGTCCTTTATGCATGGAAATGCTCATTTCAGATGGTGTTTGTTAAATTAAGATTTTTTAAAATTGCAACAAAAATAAATAAGTAATGAAGTATTTTGATTATATTAAAATAAAAAGGTTTTGTACAAGCAAAACCAGTGCAAACAAAATGAGAAGGAAAGCAACAAATTGGGAAAAAACCTTTATAACAAAAACCTCTGACAAAGGTCCAATTTCTCAAATTTATAAGTAACTAAGTCACTTGTACAAAAAATCAAGCCATTCCCCAATTGATAAATGATCAAGGGACATAAATAGGCAGTTTTCAGATAAAGAAATCAAAACTATCAATAAACACATGAAAAGTGTTCTAAATCTCTCAAAATTAGAGAAATGAAAATCAAAAGAACAGAGGCACCTTCTTACACCTACCAGATTAGCCAATATGACAGTAAAGAAAAATAATAAATGTTGGAGGAATTGTGGCAAAATTGGGACACTAATGCATTGTTGATGGAGTTGCAAATTGATTCAATCATTCTGGAGGGCAATTTGGAACTATGCCCAAAGGACTTTAAAAGCTTGACTTCCCTTTGATCCAGCCATACCACTGCTGGGTTCGTACCCCAAAGAGATAATAAGGAAAAATACTTATACAAAAATATTTATAGCTGTGCTTTTTATGGTGGCAAAAAAATTGGAAATGAGGGGGTGTCCATCAATTGGAGAATGGCTGAACAAATTGTGGTATCTGATGGTGATGGAATACTATTGTGCTCAAATAAATAATGAACTGGAGGAATTCAATGTGGACTGGAACAACCTCCAGGAATTGAAGCAGAGTGAAAGGGAAAGAACCAGGAGAACATTATACACAGAGACTGATAACTGTGGCACAATCGAATGTAATGGGCTTCTCTGTAAGGGGTAAATGTAGGGGTTTTCTGACTGAAATATAAATTTAGTTGGTTGCCAGGGATTAATTCCAATCTCAATAAAAATACTCAAGTCAGTTTGGGAATTTTATGGTGATTTAATTAATATAGAGGGAAGGAATTAAGAAGAAGAGAGAGGGAGAAGGGTATAGGATTTCTCCGGCCTATCCTGAGCCAAGGGGAGTTCAAAGGCCTTTCATCCAGGAGGCCTCCCCCAAGATGAGGGGCCTCCTAGGGAGGATGGCATTTTAGGAAAGGTAAAGGAAAAGGGCATCAGCCTAAACTCTGAGAGAGCTCAGGGAAGATGCCTCACCTTAACTAGGCTACTAAGCTTCTCCCAGTATTGTATCAAGGACACTCACCACCAAACCCAGACAATAGCTGCAGCCACACCAAGATGCCAAAACCCCCAGCATGCTGCCACCAGTCACCTCTCCACCAAAAGAGCCAGAGCCACCTCTCTGTGAAAAAAAAAAAGCCCGGAGAGAGGAAGTGACACGAAATATATAGACGGTCTTTACATCACTTTCCTATGTCTTACAGGTACCAATGGTAGCTTAAGCTTGACTTAGGACAGCCCAGGGGGTCTGTCAGTTGTTTCTGATTTGTCATTTGCTAGCACATGTCTGTCATAGGCCATCCTTCTCAACACTTAATCCTTAAGTAGGAGTGTAGGCATTTCTCTTTTGTTAGACTAAGCAGGGTGGAGTAAATCTAAAATTCACAACTACTAGCAGCAATGCAATGATCCAGGACAATCCAGAAGGACTTATGAGAAAGAATGCTATCCACATTCAGAAAAAGAACTGTGGGAACAGAAAAAAAAACCATGATTGATCACATAGTTTGACAGTCATATGATTGGGGATTTTGACTCTAAATGATCACTCTATTGCAAGTATTAATAACATGGAAATGGGTTTTTAACAATGATACATGTATAACCCAGTGGAATTGCTTGTTAGCTCAGGGAGTGGGGAGGGAAGAGGGGAGGGAAACAACATGAAACATGTAACCATGGAAAAATATTCTAAATTAAATAAGTAAATAAATGCTATTGACAATGAAAATAAAATTAAATAAGCCAGAGAAGAAAATGGACAACCACTACAGTATCTTTGCCAAGAAAATTACAAATGGGGTCACAAAGAATCAGAGATAACTAAAGAACAATTACCTTCAGCACTTCTTTTAGTCATTCTAAAAGGAGCTGGGCTAAAAGTTTTCTAAGATTCCTTATAGCTCTAAGTCTTTGATCCTATGCTCAGAGTGAGGTAGAATTTCAATACTGAGAATCTAATTCTTTTGTTAAATCTAAATTTGATCACTCCTACAGCAGTTAAGTAGACAAGAAGCAGTCTATTTTTCCTGAATGTTTCTCTGGATTAAAAAAAAGTTCCTAAAGAGAGAAAATGACTTTCACAGACAACATTTCATGGCTATGCCACTTCTGAGAGAAGAAGACCTACCGTGTCTTTAGGTGCTCATTGCTTAATGTGAATTTTACAACTAGCTTCCCAGATCCCAACTTGAGTTATTGTTCTGAAAGGAACCAAACCTTTTTCTTTCTATATTGAATTTATTAGTCACATTTAAACACATTTTGGAAATAACGAAATAGTCAATCAATGCTAAAAACAATTATTGGATATTCAGAGAAGCATAATGGATAGAATGGAGAGCTGACTCTGTGGTCTTGGAAGACCTAGGTTTCATATACTGACTTTGACATTAATTTCTTAGTGCCTCAGACAACTTCCAAAGACTTTATGCTAAATGTGAATAATATGGAAATAGATTTTGAGCAATAATACATGTATAACCCAGTGGAATTGCTTGTAAGCTCAGAGAGGAGGGAGGGTAGAGGGGAGGGAGAGAACATGAATCTTGGAACAATGAAAAAAATAATCTAAATAAAAAAATAAATAAATTTCAAAAATTAATAAATAAATAAAACCAAAAATGAGGAAAAGGAAGGGAGAAGATAATGATGATGGTGATGATAATGAAGGATAGAAGGTTTGACAATGAGATTGGACTAGAGAGAGGGATGGAAGTGAGGCCATTTGGGAAAGAGGATTAGACACAGGCTGGCCAGGAAAGCAGAAGGCTGCCTGGAGAGGAGTCCTCAGCAGATGGCAAGCATGAGCTAGCATCAGTAGGAAGCTGAGCTGTGTTGGAAGAGTTGCCAAGATACAGCTTAATAGCAGCTGGCATGACTCCATTTGACAGGGCTGGGAAATCTGAGAAGGGCAACGGGAGGCCAGGCAGCTGAGGACAACTAAGGGCATACTGAAAATGAGAGGGAAGAGTAACCTGGAGAAACCAACAATTCCAGGGTCCTAGAGTGATAACAGGTCCTAAATGCCAATTGTGATTCATAATTAAAAAAAAACCTTCTTCCCAAGATCCTTGAGAAGCAGGTAGTATGATTGTTACAATGCCTATCGTACAGAGGAAGAATCTAGATTCAGAGAGGCTCACATAAGAAGCCTTTATCTCAACATTTTTCCCATAAAGATATTGTGACTTTGTCAAATGCCTTGTGAAACCTCTCAATTCTCCAACATCCTGTGGAGCAACAAGGTGTGAATATTTATTTTTCATATTCCGTATCGATTCCTATATATTAGGTAGAATTATTGTGTATTCCTTTATCTGGGATTTGTATCGAAGATACCATCCAGTTGGCTACTTTTTGCATTGTATTTGTTCAAAGAATTTCTTCCTTTTTAAGAGAAGTTGGCTAATAAATGAAAGGGAGAAGGGTTCTTTTCCTGCCTATATGACTTGTCCACCTGTGGGGATAGGGAGGGGTGGATAAGTTGTTGGACCACCTCTTATTTACCTATCACCAATTAAAGGTGTCTTGGAATAGTCAAGGGAGGGACTAAATAATGAGATCCTAAAAGTCTATATTTTAAAAGTTATTTTTAAAAACCCTTACCTTCTGTCTTAAAATCAGTACTGTGCAGAAGAGTGGTAAGGGCTAGGCAATGAGGGTTAAGGGACTTGCCCAGAATCTAGCACCTAGAAAGTATTTGAAGCCAGATTTGAACCCATGATCTCCTTTCTCTAGGCCTGGCTTTCTATCCACAGAACCACCCAGCTGCTCCCTAAACTTGTATTCTTACTCAAAAATCAGTCTCTTGAGATAATCTTAATCATAACACCGGTGAAATTTAGCCTGGGAAAAATTAAGGGGATAAGGTGTAAGGGAGGGAAGCAGAGGACTTGGGACAGGGACCTAAAGAGAGTTCAAGGAACTGGGGATATAGAATTGATGGAGGTAAGAATTGGGGAGAAAACAGTTGTCTTAGAAAGTCCTGCAGAGCAGTTACTTAGCGTACTTCCAGGAGACCTGAACTTTGGAGAGGAGGCAAGAAAGCATGCCCTGCCTGGGAGGAAGCCATCCATCAGAAAGTCAGTCTTATTCACCCATGATAGTTCTGCTCCTGACAGTCACTATGCAATGCCAAAAACTCTTTCATGAAAATAAAATCTCTTAAAAAAAAAACCCTCTTTCACCCACCAGCCTGGGGCTTAATTTGACCAGGCTCGTGGAAATTGCCAGGCGTCAGTGGTTGGCTCCATGCTAATTACAACTTTAATTGCTGTCATGGAAGGCATAAACAGCAGCCTTTTCAAAATTTTCCATGCTACAAATTGGGAAGGATTACTTATTATTGGCTGATAAGAGCTAGATCCAAGAAGATAGTGTAGAAAACTAAGTGGAACTGAATAAGATTTGATCTTTAGAAATAAATGTAAGGTCTTACATTTGAGCTCCAAAAACCAACTCAAAAGGATACTATTTGGGAGTCAGGGCTAGACACATAGGCCCAGATTCCAGAAAGAAAAAGGTGAGAGTCCCTTTGTACTCTGTCTGCACTGATCAGATGGCATCTGAAATGTTTTTAGTTATGAGCACTGAAATTTAGTCATATGTCACTTTTATAGGGGAATCTACACAAGCACTGAGAACATCTTTGATGGGTAGGTAGGAGACAGTGGAGTGTCTCTCTGTAAGGGTCAGGAAGATCTGAGTTCAAATCTAACCTCAGCCATTTATACTAGCTGTATGACCCTGGGCAAGTCATTTAACCTTAGTTTTCCCATCTGTAAAATGGGGATAATAACAGCACCTTTCTCACAGAATGGTTGTGAGGATCAAATGAAATACTTGTAAAGTGTTTAGCACATAGTAGGTGTTATGTAAATGTTAGCTTTCATTATTAAGATGAGTGATGAGGAAATTCAAAGGGAACAACAGGCTTCTGTAAGTGATATTCTACAGTTATTACCAACACATAAGGAACCAAAATATGAGCACATGATACTGCTGAGATTCCCGAGTGATTTTTTTGTTTGTTTATATAAAAATGGTGTCTGACTCAATAGGGGAAAGCCTACTTTAAAGGATCTCTTCCAAAAAATATATATTATTCCAGGCATATGAATGAATGGATGGATGGATGGATGGATGGATGGATGGATGGATGGATAGATGGATGAATGGAAGATTGATAGAATGAATCAATAATAGAGTACTTATTTTTATTTTCCCAGACTATGCAAAGTACTAAGGGTACAAATTATTAAAAAACTAAAAAAGACTGCCCTTGCTCTCAAGGACCTCACTTTCTTTTGGGGGAGATACCATACAAAGAAGGTTTCAACTGCAAATCAGATGGGGGAAAAGTGGCCATTAGAGGGGGACAACAAAACAGAAAGACAGTAATATATCTTCCTTAATTTAATTTTCACTAATAAAACCACATTCATTTCTGATGATGAATCAAATCATTTGACAGGGAGTTTTGTGGCAAGAACTTTCCCCTTGGGTTTTCAGAAGCTATGGCTTTGGATGTGGCACTGTAACACCTATATAAGTATATGCCAATTTGTGGTGGCAAAGAATTGGAAATGGAGGATTGTCCATCACTTACAGATTGGATGAATAATTTGTGGCATGTGATTGCAATGGAACACAATTGCACCATAAGAAATGATGTACAGGTTGAGTGCAGAAAAACCTGAAAAGACTTATATGAATTGATGCAACATAAAATAAGAAGAACCAGGAGAATAATATATACAGTAACAGAAATAGCAAATGATCAACTGTGATGGACTAATCCATTATCAGCAAAGGAAGTCTCTGAGATAAACACATGAGACTCAATGCAAAATGCTATCCACAGCATATCCACAAGAAGTAACTGTTGGAGTCTGAGCACAAATCAAAGCATGCCATCTTCCATTCTATTTCCTTTATGAGATTTCTTTTGTATGCGTGATATGTGTCTTCTATCATGACATGAGCAATATGGAAATACGTATTACATGAAAGCATGGATATAACCTACATCAGACTATTCACACTTCCTCGGGGAATTGGGGAGGATAGGGATAGAGAAAATCTGAATCTGAATTCTAAAATGTCAAGAAAATGTCAAAAATTGTTTCTGTATATAATGTAAAATAAGAAAATATTGAAAAAATAAAATCATTTAAAAAAAGGTAATTGCCAAGTCTTGTCTCTATAAAGGTTGCTCCCTTGGATAATGACTAGAATTAAGTCCAGTGTTCTTGGGAATATTTACATGTGAGTGGAAGCTGGTCAGTAGCTGGTTTTGGCAGTGGTGGTAGTGGTAGTGAGGTTGGATGGCTCTATCTTTCCTCATGGATGGTGGGGCTGGTCAGAAAACAGAGATGGCTTGATGGCTGGTTAGGAAGCATGATCTTAGAGGAGTCTTGGGTTCAGGTCCCTAAGCTGGCTTCTTTGGAATCTGAAGGAAGATGGTGGTCAAGGCGATAGTCATGACTTAATTTGCCCAGAACATAATGCTTCCTGCCTCTCCTGAAAGGTGCTTTGCTGTTTAGAGCTGACTTGGCCCAGGAGTATCATTATTATTATTAGAGAAATATTATACCACTATTTTAATTCAGAAAATTACAAGACCCTTTGCCAGATATAAGAAGAAGAATGTTGTTTGATTACCTTCTAATTACTCTTGAACAAGGCATAAAACAAAGATACATATACATATGTCTCCCACCATCATAAAGGAAATGCATCTCAGAGGACAAGTTAAAAACAGGTACCCTATAAATGGTGAGAATGTGAGATGAAAGCCTGAGCAACTGTCAAATCTTCTAAACTGGATCCATAATTATTTGAAGAATTCACTTTAATTATTCATTTAGGAAGAATATCTATTGTTCAGACTATGCTATGAAGTTGATTGACAACCTATGCTTCTGATTTCATCAGTCTATATCTTATTTGTTATATAAGAAATGAATAACGGGTTGAGCCCAGAGTTGAACCAGAGAAAGAAAGAGCAATAAATTGTGTTTGGGAAGTTCTTCAAATGACCCTCCAACCCTTTCTTTGAGACAAAGATCCATTTTTATTGCTAATATTGGTAATGGTGAATGGTGGTGAGTCATGGAACACTATGGTCTCTGAGCAATTGACATTGAGAGCAAGTAGGTGGTACAGCAGATAGAGTGCCAAGCCTGGAGATAGGGAGACCTGAATTAAAATCTGCCCTCAGACACTTAGAAGATGGGTGAAACTGGTCAAGTCACTTCACTGTTTGCCTCAGTTTCTTCCCCTATAAAAAGCAGATAATAACGTTATTATCTACATCTACCTCCCAGGTTGTGAAAAATCAAATGAGACAATATTGTGTTAAGCACCTACCACAGTGCCTGGTACAAAGTAGGTGCTATAAAAATGTTAGCTATTATTATTATTATTATGGATTTTAAA